>NC_047025.1:1319406-1636281 GCF_902652985.1 Pecten maximus
GGCCTAATTCAAAAAGCTATTCCATTCATAGCTTGCTGTCATGTGTTAATAGCAAGAGGCCATTGGATTCTTTGTAAACAACAGTGACCTTGTCAATCTATTTATAGGTATGGCTTCATGCGCGATATCATATTTCCGTTTTGTCCGATTTCAGCGTTTTACAAATTAATGGCAAATAAGTCCAAAACGAGATCCAGAAAATGTTGATGTCTTATAAGTCTCTCCATCCAGATTTAGAAATGGGATTTCTGTTGACCGATTGCGAGTTTGTATGTACTCAACGTTCCTTTCAAAAAGTGTCTTTAGCATCTACCGATCCAGATTTTGTCACATGATTCCATTAGACGTATTTCAGGTTCTTTCGGTTACCTCATATTATCAAGACAGGCATAGGCTTCCAGGCAAAGATTCCTTAGAGAACAAAACAACTGTATGTTGTCCCTAAGATTATTTAAAGGACGAAACAGCTGTATAATATATCTACGATTTGTTAAAGGATAAAACAGAAGTAGGATATCCCTAAGATTCCTAAAGGACAAAACAGATGTATGATGTCCCTAGATGTCTTTAAAGGACAAAACAGCAAAGTGCAGTTTAATGTATTTAATCAATTTAATGTGAAAGGTGTTGATATCTTCAACATCATTTGTACAATCCATTGACCCTTGATGTCGGTATATGTACAGACATCAACAGTAACGGCCAGGGTTCGATTCCTCGATCGAACTTGAAGAGGCACGGTGATCTGTACAATGAATTTCTGTCATCTTTTTTTCCTCTATAAGCGTTTATAACTCTGACGCAAAAGAAATTAAAACAAACTAGAATAGACAAAGGTTAGAAAGTGCCCATCCTGTCCTCCACCATTTAGAATTAAAAAGCAATTGTGTGTAGGTAGCGATATATACATTATACACGTACTGTGATGTGACTTATATGTCTTCGTTTATCTACACCAGGGCAAATTTCAGATATTAAATTTGTCCTTAAAGAACCAAATGGTCTTGAACTATGACCCATTGACCCTTATATTTTGCTAGTTGATACCTTGTTTTTTTCACACTGCCATAACAAATTCTTCATCAGTGAAAAAATTGACCCTGACATTTAACTTTTTGACTCAGTAACCTTTTACCTGACATTAAGTCAATTGTATCATTAATTTCAAGCAATATTTTGTTGTAATATCATTTTTATCAGAGAAACCTAATAAGCCTTTGAACTTTGGTAGGTTGACATATTGTTGAATTCCAGCCAACTTTGCGTCATAATGCAATCGCAAACTGCTCATCAGCAAAACAATTCAAAATCTGACCTTGAACTTTGACCCGGAGACATTAAAATATAGTCAGTCGACTTGTATGATTCCTATCAATTGTGTTTCACAATTTCATATCAAAATGTAAAATTTAACCTTGACCACTAATCCAGTGACCTTCACCTTTGGTAGTTGAATCAATATTTTATTCTGAGCAGCTTTTATACTATCATGACACAATGTTCATCAGTGGAAAGAACCGAATTTAACCTTGACCATTTTCAGTGATCTTTACCTTTAGTCAGTGGACTCTTAATTTAATTGTGGCCAACTTTGCTTCAAAAAATCATAACAAAGTATTCACCAATGGGGAAAAATGACCTTACTAAGACATTTGGCCTTGACATTTGGTCAGTTGACTTGTTTTTGAAGGACGAACGGCAGGCGACGGACGACGGACGCCGCACCAGGACAGCTAAGCTTATAACTCCATGGGCTTTGGGACACTATGGGCTTTGGGACACTATGGGCTTTGGGACACTATGGGCTTTGGGCCACTGTGACACAACAACAGCATGTCTGGGAACGTGTTTAAATGACATCAGAGTTTGGATTGACCCCTGATATGCAGATCGTTTTTCCGAATAGGTATCAACATCCTAAAGGTCTCGTGCTAAAGGTTGTTGCACAAAGTAATAAGGCATTCTAGTCTGTGAAAAACACGAAGTTCATGTTATCACAAAATAAGATTCCTTATGCATCTAAGATGTCCATGCATTATCTTGTCATTTCTCGGCTAGACTGTGGTATTGCTCTCTAGTATATCTGATGCCGCCTACAGTGGGTTTAGAACACTGCAGTATGCGTGGCTACTTCTACTCACACCACTACACTACAGCACGAGTAGCTGCATGTGCCTTATTTATTGCCTTCTGTTTCCTGTGTGTTCAGGTCACAGTACAAAACTTTGATGTACAAATATACGACAATAAATGGTTAAGCTCCCAAGTATTCACAGGAATTGGTCAGACTCTACCAGCCGTCACGTCATGGGACTAATACACTATACGGATTATTATGATATTTTTATATGGCGGGATACCTGGTCACTGTATAATGGTATTCCGTCTGGAATACCATACGTTTTAGTTTAATTTCTAATCCTGCACTATCAATAAGATCGAAGAGGGAATCCTTTTTATGCTTCCAAAACTCTCGTACAGTGCGAATGGTATCCGGTGCTTTTGGAAAGACGGCGGTTGCTTTGTGGAATTGCTTACCACCTGCTTCCAGGAAGTCTAAAACTTTGACAAAATTCAAAAAAGTTATCAAAACTCACCTGATTACTTTAAATTTTCATAATAATATGTTATGTGAAGCGAAACAAAGAGGACTTCCTGCAAATTATATTGATGATGCGCTATATAAAGGTAGTATATTAATGTAGATGATTTTGTTGTTTATTTTAATTGCGTAACAAAGAATATTTCGCTATAAATTATAAGGCAGAGTTTCCAGCAATGTTAATTTCCCATAGGAGTCGGCCTAAAGACTTTATTTTTGCACGTAGAGACCACTAAGCGATACATTCTTTTGTGCCATCAAAGTTGGTTCCGTTGGCTATACATTTAACCCAAATTAATCGATGATGCACTGGCCTAATTAACTAATTACGTACCTTAATTACTAAACTAATAACGTAGAATGTCAAAAATGCATATAAAACGATTATTTATTTAAACGAAATAGGAAATTTTGAACCATTAACTTAATACCAAAATACAAAACAATATGTATATCGCCGATAACATTTATTTATTTAGCATTATGTGAAAAAACCGTCAAATCTTTGTGAATGAATGACATTTTGCATGCCTTCCATTTTCAGTCAATTCAAAGTTATTAAGGATAAAGAAAACTTTATCGCTTACCCTAATCCTGCCAAAATAATATTGCACCAAACATACTAATTGTGGAAAATGTTGATATTTGGCTTTGATGTATGTCACCCACATGACTTTTTGAACGATAGTGGACATAACAGACCACCCTGCAACACTCCAAACTCATATGCCTACCTAACAACATATATACCAACCCGCAGCACGCATACACATAATGTCGACACGTTCTTTAATCGCTGATATGTATAATTAGAACGTGAAAAGAAATATTATGTTACATGGCCGATCGTGACTAAACAGATCTTGTAACAATATACCCCATATTCCCCAATCTCATTGTTATTTCGACATTACTTTTTACATTCTCTTCAAGTAAATAGCTTCTATTATTTGAAATTTTATACTAAAACGCTTCTATCCTATTCAACACCCGCATCTGACGGAGTTTTTAAATACTTACTACATTACCGTTCCCACAATGATATATAGGTATGAAGGTGCGGGTTGTGAAATTGTCACATTAAAACTAGGAAATATGCTATAAAGATACATAAGACTTCCCCAACCACAATTGGGTGTCTGATGTTTTTAAAGCAGATGACAATAACTTTACTGATGATCAAGAGATTGACATGTGTACGACCTGTCTAAAGAATTATAAGATAAGAAAGCCACAACCTGAAGATTAAAGCGTTGATATTGATGATGATACAGTGGAGGATCAATGCTATGGCCAGTATTCTCACGTCAAGTGCACACTTTGTATGAATAGTTTCAATCAAAACTCCATCATTTTGCCATAGCGCGCAAAACATCAACTTTTTCATCTCAAACTGTTGTGTCCACGGCCCACACGCATTTGTTCAAATCATCTCACGGGGAATTCTTTAACCCTAACGCTGGAATTTGCACTGTTGTGAGAGCAATGTTGTACCTTCCAGTTCAGCGAAACCATCAATGATCTTTTTGAAATATCATATACGCTATTAATTGAGGAGTTCTCCTTTACTCTGTGTTTCTCCTCTGTGGAAGATGCAGATTGTTAAGCATGGACAGGTTGGACAAGAGCAAATTTTCTAAAAATTCTTTCTCATTGTTCATTTTCTATTGACACTGGTATGAACACTCCAAACCACGATGATTCACTGTATCTTCAATCTTTGAGGTATGGTTGACTTTGACAATTAGAACTACATTGTATCTTTCAAGTATGACGTATTGACGATTAGAACTACGATATAGACCAGCACTAACATGGCCAATCAGATTCTAGGACGAGGAAAGCATATTGGATTCCAGATTAGGTGGTTTAGTGTGTTAACCGACATTAATCAATCATATAGCATTCTTGTCGGAAAAGAAATTGATTCAGCACGTGTGAGAACATTTGAAATTCATGGTTATCAGAGAACATGGCGGCCATTTCGAAAGTAGAAATATCACTTTACTAGGTTATTAATGTAGGTGTCACACCTATTGCACTAATAAAACCAAGTGTACACATTTTATTTCAGTTCATTTTACAACATTTGAATGCAACACAGGTTTTCCCCTATGCTTGTTTTTCTTTGAATCATTAAATAATAATAATATTGTCAATGAACATTAATTACTTTGTACAAATCTTCCTTATTACTCTTTTGGTGCTATTTTTATACTGTTTGGAAATGTGTTTTAGCACATTACTACGAAATGACTGCAGTAGGAAGTTGTAATTTTGACCTTCCGAAAATTTCGCCTGATGTGAAAAGAGCATATTCGTACTCAAAATCAATGACATTTTATCTCCTGTTCCTAATGTATTCAAAACTGTAACTTCTTGCTTTGCAAATCTGATTTCTAACATGTTATTATCAGCATGTCTGTTTTTAGTTTTCTCAAAAACATGAAGAGTTAATAATTGTATTATCCCCCCCCCCCCCCCTCCCAAATAAAAAAAAAACATACATTTTTATATTCTTACGTATGTACATGTTAAAATGCCTATTTGTAAACGTAGGACAAAGTAGGCTATCAAAAGCATATGCAAGTATCATATTTGCTTCATAGGCCATTTTAAGGACCTCATTCTTATATAGATTATATCTCTTTTCGTTTAAACAAATATTTTTGTAGAAATAGAATTGATAAATCATAAATACAGCCCACAACAAATGTTTTACTGACAAGTAAATAGTAATGTAATGAAGAGTAGCGAAAATTGCACAAACGGAAACATAACATCACACAGTCATATATTTAATTTATTTGTGAATGCCTTTTAACTGATCTATTTAAAAAAAAGAGAGAAATAATTGAGAGAAAACTGTCATATACAAACTGACAAATAGGTTCATTCCATTACATCAGGAAAAAGACGGTTATGTCCTTCACTTCTAGCTAATATTCAAAGCGCTAGTGTCCATTTGTAGTAATTCATTAGAGATTTTATTACCAGAGTATTTTAACGTATTGGGGTTCCACGAACACTTCACGTCATCAATAAAACACAAGTACATCGTTAACCCCGTTAAATCATTATTCATACAGCCGACTCATTTCAACTACATATCCTTTCACCTTTATCAGCATCTGTAAGGACACAAATAGAATAATTGGAAAGTTTTTGTCAGTTTTCCAGTTAATTGTAAAGGCCCTAAAGAAAAAATTCCAAACAATCAGATAGTCCCATAGAATATGTATGTTGATATAACTTCTATTCAGTATTTGGCCGTAGCTAAAATGCTGCCAAAAACAATAATATCCATGACTGTGCCATGCACATATATGTAAAATGCCATGGGAACTCCAGAAGTACAAGACAACATTCCAATTACCAGTTTCAGCTTCCTATTTTCTTCAACTTAGACTTCAAATTATGACTAATGTCCGTTTTCTGCGCAGAGCAAATTATATACAAGCAGTTACTTTACATGCCAATGAAAGAGAAAAAATAGATCCACTCACTAGTCTGGAAATGTATCGGAAACGTTGTGAATGAAGACGTGCTTTGTTTCTTTGATGAATGTGGTGCAGTCTCATCCTAGAATGGATTTCTGCAAACACAACACTTGGTGATAGCTATTGACCACAATCACTGTCGACACTCGCTCTTAACAATTATCTAGGTAGTTTATATACTTATACATAGTAATCAGTGTGTAAATACACACCTATCATTACCAGAATACGGTAACTCCTAAATAATTGAATTCTACTATTGGTATGCAGGTATAACATTTTAGCTGTATAAAGCTTCCCAATCATCGTATTTATTCTTCTCCCGTGAGCTTGGCTATTAATTGAACGTAAACACTACCGGAATGATGGATGAAACGCTCAAAGGGCTCCGTACACGTCATCAGGGTTTCCTCTCTCTCCTCGTGTCGAATGCATGTGGTGAGTGCACGTGTTTTTGGAAGTCCTTGTTATGTTCGTGGTGGCCTCCATGTGGTAACACAGAACTGATGTCGACTTTTTAGTGCTACCTCACTGAAGCATGCCGCCAGGACACTCCAGCCGGTCACATTATATATTGAACCAGATGTCCCACTCTAAAAATGCTGAGCATTAAGCAGGAGTAGGAGCTACATTTAAAAGATACTTTAGTATATCTCGGCCAGGGGACATAACCCAAAGCTTTCATCACAGGAGAACTCTCGACTAAAGACCAAAACTAAGGATATGTCAAGAGAGACAATGGAAAGATTTTTTTTTTTAAAAGACGAGAAAATATAAGATCACAGATTTGGACATCGCTTCCGATTATGCAATAGGGTGGACGGTGCAATTCCAACCTGCACTATCTGGAGGCAGGGCCTATCAGGACAGAGGGTGTTGCACAGAAACAATATTATTATTCTATTCTTAGTAACAAATCATGTTAGTCTTGAAATGAAGACCTTAAAAGCAATTCAACGTGTAGCTCCACACCTGCGATGTATCCACTAGTTGTAGTTTAATAGGTCCAAATGAAGATATTGCAAGAAACAAAAGTTGGCAGATGGACAAAAAAATTACATTAAGCTAATCTTACGCTTGATACATAATTATGCTTCAAATATAATAATTTGCTTTATTAAAACATGCGGAGGGTTTTCTTTGATCATACCAGCACTGCTTCGATATCTAGGCAAACTAGCCTCCCCCGACAAGAATAGGATAAAGACAGTCATCAAATGTTGCTATTACATTTTTAATCGCGACCCCGACTTCTGTGTAGTACTATGAACATGTTGAAAATAGACACTGGGAAGATATAAAATCTGAGCAATATACATGTATTTCGCTAACAAGTGGCATACAAAATTGGTCTTAAATGATCCATACATAATAAAAATATTTTACAATGTAGAAGAAGCCACACTTTAGCATGATTATGAGGGAACAGTCAATACAGTACCCCATAAGGCAATCTTTTAGCCTATGTCAAAGCGACAAGAAATCACTTCTTTATTATTTCCAGATAAATGACTGGTCTTAAGAGAGGCATTTTATAAATTTGCTCGAACCACCCCGTTTAACTGAAATAGTTCACTGTTAACATACTCGGCACTTAACAGCTACAATTAACCACTTAAATTATTAGCGGCACCAAACAGTGTCAGAGAATTTTACGTCTTCATACAGTTGCGCGCTCTGCATACCTATATAACATCCTCATGTGACCGCGGCTATTGCAATGATGCTTAACACACAGAAGAAAAGAGCGGCAAACAAAGCAAGGAACAGGAAAAGTGTTCCAATTTGGACAACAAATCAATACATGCCTCATTCAGGTGAGATCATACGCACCTCCAAGAATGGTAATCAGTGGGATGAAACACGTCTTGGCTCTTCAATATCCCACCATGGCCTCGCATTAAATCGCCTCTCCCGAGATACATCGGAATCAGCAAATATACCTGCATTTGTTATATTGAAATGCTTTTTTCAGCAAAAACAAAATGTCTCAAGTAGTTATATTGTTTTTTTTTGTTGCCTTGTCTGATTTATCTATGATGTATTGAAATGCCACTTTATTTCAGGCTTGTTTGAAACATCCCCTCCCCTCAACAGTCATCGAACCCGATCACTCTCATGTCTACTAAACAGAAAATGGAACACACCTATTGCCACTGAGTTTCTGCTTTGCTTAAGAAACAGCACCAGCTTCACGCTAACGTTTCAGTTTAACATACATGATGATATTTAGCTGATGAATCGGCGATTTAATAGGTAAAACAGTTCATCCTTAATAATAACGATGCCGCTGGTAGTCTGCTTATTGCATTCATTGCCTTGTAGCACCTAGTAATGCTGTCTATCGCTAATTAACTACACAGAGCCACCTGAGACCAATATTGTGCTTTACGGTATTACGAAAATTACATCTTTTGTTCTCGGGATGATATTTTGGTGCAAATGTATTGGTCAATGTAATATCTTATTTGAGATCGTTGACACAAAAACAAAAACAACAAAAAAGCCCAACAACATTGAAATGAAATTTGAAATAAAAATTCTAACTCAAATTCGATAAGGCAAAATGCGAGCAAAATACATTAACAGATATTCCGAAAAAATCCTTGTAAAAAATGAGAGCTTAGCATTTACAATAAGATAACAATTAACCACCAAAATGAATCTGGGCCAGTTTCAGCTGTTTATGGGGTAAACCAATGTTGGAATACTGCACATCTATGTTCTTGTTCTTCTCTTTAATGTCTCCTCAGCAGAGGAGAAAGAGGAAAATACCAGATTCAACATAGTGTCTACTTGTAGTCGCATCTTGAGATCAACATGCCGTTGATTACAGTAGGCCTTTCAATTGGGACTCTCTAAAGTCACCTGGAGGAAGGAGATAACGATCTGTATGATCTCTTTTCCTACCTGAAGAAATATGTCTTTGCTTGTCAAAAGTGGTAGTATTTCTCTACTCCTGTACGGTCATTTCAGCTATAATTTTGTTGTGAAATCACGACATATTTTCTAATATAGAGACATTTTTTAATGTCATTTGAATACTGTCGAGTGTATTCAACCTATCTGAGCATCATTCATGTCACCCTGTAATAACAGTTTTAACTCCAATGAATGCTCTGATTGTACACTCATGCTGTTTAAAACTACCGGAATTATGCGAAAGAGAAAATGTGATTGGATGGAATAATTTCGGAAGTTTAGGAGATGGTTTAAAGTATATAAGGGTAAGTATCATAGTCAGTAATACTATATATTATTACCCTGGTTGTAGGGAGACATAACGATTTTTTTTACGAGAGGCATGTCATATTTACTGAGCGAAATCGTCCCTACAACCAGGGCAACGCATTGTTATTATACCGAATCACAGCTTCATTTGCACGAGGTTCACTTCCCCTCATGAGTCCATGCAAACAACAAAATTGACAATTAATCCTTAAATGAAACGTTTAAAATTAATGGTTAATATATCAAGATAAAATAAAACAAATAAGCAAGCAACCCAAAAGCAAATAGCACATGTCAAAATAAGTTTAATAATACATACAGAACAATCTGAATAATAAAACTATACAATAAAACTGTTTTGTCCTTCTTTGACTCGTCATTGATGGAAGTTCGGGCCAAAACTGTGGAAATACAGAAATTTAAAAACGAGTTTAGAAAAAGTTAAATTTTGGCAAAGGGAGCACATTGAGGGCAGCAAAAGTTACATAACATAGACAGTACCCAATAAACTGTCCTCACGTCTATGTTACCAGTCGGATGAAGTATACACTGAACATATATCTCTGGGACACTTTTAATATAACTTTTGTACAACGGACGTAAAAAGACACCCGAGAGACTCGCCCCTTTAGGCATGATATACCGACTTATAATTAATTTTTCGCTGTTTATACGCAGATTCTGCTATCTGATTCGTCAATTGTTGTTATTTTTTTACTAGTTGTAACAAAACAAATCGGAACAGTGTTTCATAAGGGAGAAAAATAGAACAATGCGGTAGTTACGGGTTTGTAATCATGACATAATAGATTTCATATTTTTGTACATACTGAACTGCTGATTGAGCTAGGATTACGTCATCATAGGGAAACGTCGTCTGCTTACATGTAGGAAGTATGCGTCTGACTTTTAAGACTACAGAATGCGGAGAAAAAAAAAGAAAAAGAAAAAAGAAAACCTCGCTTCCACTGACGCATAAATATATGTGGCATCCCCGTAAAATTCCACTACTAGCAATGACGTACGGTGTAAACCAAAAGATTTATCATGTAGGTATTCTACTCTATGTGTGAGTTATTTGTTCACTGGCTACACATAAATTTGTGTCAAGTAATAAGAATTTACATCCTCTAGATTACCGTGTTTTGAAAGTGACGAGACCACCTCAAGAATGAATTTTCCCGGCACTGAAAGAGGCGCGAATCAGCTGTCTGTGAAGTAAAATACGTTACAAAAGAGGCAGTGGAAGTGATATTTGAACGTAGTCATATGTCAAGAAATAATCCATAGTTAAATTGTTGATTTAATTGATTACACCGGTTTTTAGCTCAACTGGACCGAAGGTCCGGTGAGCTTATGCCATGGCGCGGAGTCCGTCGTCCGTCCGTCAACATTTGCTTCAAATCGCTACTAGTCAAAAAGTATTTGTTGGATATTGACTAAATTTGGTCAGAAACATCCTTGGAGGAAGGGGGATCTGAGTTTGCATAAATGATGACTCTGACCCCAAGGGCCGAAGGGGCGGGGCCCAATAGGGGAAATAGAGGTAATTCATTTAAATCACTACTCGTCATACAGTTATGAATGAATTTAAACCCAATTTGGTCAGAAACATCATTGGGTGAAGTGGAACAGATTTTGCATAAATGATGACTCTGACCCCAAAGGGGCCAAAGGGGCGGGGCCCAATAGGGGAAAGAGAGGTAATTCATTTAAATCGCTACTCGTCATTAAGTTATGAATGGATTTAAACCCAATTTGGTCAGAAACATCCTTGGGTGATGTGGAACAGATTTTGCATAAATGGTGACTCTGACCCCCGAGGGACCAAAGGGGCGGGGCCCAATAGAAGAAATAGAGATAATTTCTTTAAATCACTACTAGTCATAAACATATGAATGGATTTTAGCCTAATTAGGTCAGAAACATCAGTGGGGGAAAGGGAACAGATTTTGCAAAAATGGTTACTTCGACCCCAAAGTGGCCAAAGGTGCTGGCCCCAGTAGGGAAAATAGAGGTAATTCCTTTAAATCACTACTAGTCATTAAGTTATGAATGGATTTGAACCAACTTTGGTCTGAAACATCCCATGGGGAAGCAAAACAGATTTTGCATTAATGATGACTCTGATCCCCAAAGGGCCAAAGGGGCAGGGTCAAATAGGGGAAATAAAGGTAATTCCTTTAAATCGGTACTAGTCCTTAAGTTATGAATGCATGTTGTAAAAACAATCTTTGAGGTCTTTCAGACCCTTAGAGAGTCTGGACTTCGTTATTTCTTGAAGCAGTTGGGATCCCCACACTTTAACCATCTATAGCATTGTGTGAGATTGACAAATAAAACGAATTGAACATTGACATTTGGTCAAATCCAACGAGGTGACCGATACAGGCCCCATGGGCCTCTTGTTTTTTCCCCCGCTGTAATGAAGAAATCATAAGCATTGATGTCAATATTTTTCTAGTTTCAAAGGGGTATCTAAAAAAAAATTATGAATCCGTTATTGTCCGGCCAGAATGACCTGTCGTATTGAACTTTGATTGGGATATTGTATTTAGGCGAGTCAAAAAGCATACACACATATATGTAAGAAAAAATGTGAATTGCATGCGTGTATATATGCAACAGTTTTAAATGATGTACAAGACCGTTCACATTGACGAATCAGTCGTGTGGGCTAATGTTATCGAAGTACTTGTGACAGTGTCATGGGTTCGAATCCCGTAAGGTATTTCCCCCATTATTTTTAAAATCAATTATATATTTTTTGTTTGCGTGTTGTTAACCATGTGCCAGTGCATATTTTGTTTGTATTTTTCCATTAGATTTTTTTTACAGTTCTGCATTCATTTCATGTCATACCTCTGGCAACTTCACTTTTCGACTAAACCATTGACATGTGATATCAGACAGCGTTCAATAATATTCCCTTATGACCGAGCTCATTTGATATACGTTATATATCAATACGTTTGATAATCTTAACTATCTAATGTAGTTAAATATATATATACACGTATATATATTTATCAACGACCGCATCTGGTTGTCTTTGTTTTTGTTTTTGTTTTACCTGAGCGTGTGGCAGAGACCAGGCTCAATAAGCTCAATTATATTGCATATTTTAGGAAGGCCTTCCATTGTTCGCCTGTGGTGGCCTCAAATCGCCTGTGAATGCAACATGCAATATCGCATTGGAGAGATCTTTTGCCGCCAAGTTACTCCACAACATGTACACATGCGTTATGTTCCCGATGCATCGAAACAGCAATTAACAGGTTGACATTCCTAAGCACAAATAGGACCACATAGTATGAATATTCCACGAAAAGGTCAACGCGACTGGCCATTCTTGTCGGATTACACTCGGATTCACACAGTTTGAAAATTATTCTTTTCATACCCCTATGAAACTAAAACATATTGACATCAATGCTTAAATGAATATGAAGTTGCTGTTTCATCTTTTACGTCTCATCAGTAATACCCGGGGCCGACATAGACATTTTAACTGTATATAAAAGTGGTTTGTGAGGTAATTGTTACTCATTATAAGAGATATGATATTAGATTTCGTTCTGTGAGAAGCATGGCTACTAGTTAATAATTACTTAAATACACCTAGTTTAAATTGCATTTTAAATATTCATAACGTAACAATTTCATGGACTTATTGATGGACCTCTTTGATATGTTAATCCCCAAATTACAAGTCTTTATTTCCATAAAATAAGAAAGAGATTGAGTTTGTCTTTAATGTGATATCGATCGAGTAGTGCCATATAGCTACGGATCGTTATCTCTCACAGCAACGAACTTTGAAACTTATATCTTGGATCTTCAGTTTCAAATTATCTTAATTTTCCATTATAGAACTATCTAAGTATGTGAACGTTTGCACTAGTTTGTTGTGTAATGCTTGTCAACATACAATGCCGATCAGCCGCACAATTCAAGCGTGTTAAGTATATTGTGATGGTTCATGCATATGGGCATTTCAGCAGCATAATAGTGTGGTGTGTGTGTACCGGAGTTAAGCAGTGGCGAGCGTGGTCAGCTGTTGGATGGGTGACCGCTTCGTTGTTCCCCCGGTGCACGTTATAATACTGTATAGTTGTTGAATTTCACAAAGCTTGAATTTATCGGTTGTCCCAGTAGGCCCTAGGTCGTGGTAAGTCAATCTTATCGCAAATATTTCTTCAAAATATTCCACGTTTATAGCGAAATTAAATCCCCTGGGAATCTTACCAATTGGACGATGCATATATACAGCTATGTAAAAATATGCCCCTCTCTCTCTGTCTCTGTCCCTCTCTCTCTCTCTGTCTCTCTCTCTCTGTCTCTCTCTCTGTCTCTCTGTCATGATTTATAAGTGTCGTTCTGCCTCTGTCTCTGCCTCTGTCTCTCTCTCTGTCCCTCTGTCTGTCTGTCTGTCTCTCTATCTCTCTGTGTGTCTCTGTCTCTGTCTCTCTCGTGATTTATAAGTGTCGTTCTGTTATGTCTCTGTCTCTGTCTGTCTCTGTCTCTGTCTCTGTCTCTGTCTCTCTCTGTCTCTCTCTCTCTCTCTCTCTCTCTCTCTCTCTCTCTCTCTCGTGATTTATAAGTATCGTTGTATGAGAGTGTGAGATAATGGTATCTTGCGTTTTGTGTTTAAATACCAATGTTATATTGTAGGGAAAGGGCTTTGAATAAGTTGCATAACTTTTGCCCTATCCCCTTGCCATGAAAAGGCAATAAAATATGTCTAAATCAATACAGCTAATTATTTTGCTTGTATCAGAGACGAAATCGGTGTTAGACATATTTGTCCTCATTGTCTTATCAGGTCTGTTTTTCTGCCTTTCCTGTTTGCTCTATATTATGTGCCTAGATTTTTCTTAACGATTACCTCATATCTAGACAACCGTCCTGATTTGTCTCTGGCTGTTTCATTGACTATCGGTTTCGTTAAGTTCTGTGAGTGAGTATGTCCTAATTTCGATTCAGATGTCAATCATGTGTCCGCTCACTGAAAGTTTATTAGAAGTTTTGGTCAAATTGTGATCGGCGTCATTTTGTAAATTTATATTTTCAGTTATTTTTGTTTGTGCTTTCTTACAAAGTTCAATTAAGTTATTTATTTATATGAGGAAAATATGAAATGCAAGCTACGGAAATGGAAACCAATACGATACTAGAGAAAAATTATATCAAATATTATAATCTTAGCAAACACGTTATCACAAAAAAGGATTCAAACGCTCATAGTGATTATGACTAGGGATTGTGATCCTCACATTTGCAGGGAGTTCGGGTTAATGATTTTCTGGATTCTCTAAGTGCAGATAGTTGAAGCAGCTGAATATTTCCGTTCGCTAATAGATTACACAAAATCTCCTAAAACCATGCTCATCTTGTGTAGGTGTGTTGCAGTATAATTATCAGATTATTTTAAGATTTCAGAACTCCAGACGCTTTGCTGTCTTATCCTCCTATATACTCGTATTGACACTCCTTGTAGTTAAATGCGGTGTTAATAGTATTTTCGGACATTCACATATAGCCTGTTGATTACTGGATGAATGCGGCGCCGGCTTTGAACTTCTGACTCGCAGAAATAAATCTGATTCCTCCAGCAGGCAATTTTTTTAACACATTAAGATGCGACTGGTGCGCAGCATATACTTCAATTAGCGATGGAAAGATCATGAACTTGTCAAGAATTATGCCTAATCACTTTTTACTGTTATGTTTAATTGGTTGGATCGTGAAAATACTGAAAATATTTTTGGTAGTAATGATAAATACTTTGTTACATATGTGGCAATAATCAGCTTGGAGGTCAAAGATAATATTTTTGACCATTTTATTGCTAAACTTCAACTAACGTGCGCAAAGAAACGCAGATTAAGGAACCAATAATGGAAACTGACCATGCTTCTATCATGCGCTCCTTTACCTCCTGTTTTATCTGCGAATTTTTATATTAAGTCTGTACTGCAGGTAAATGGAAAGAATTTTAACTGCTGCTCCCATTGTGGGATACACATGAACCGATCTGATCTCTTCTCTTCTTTCTCTTCTACTTTCCTCTTCCTAATTTCTCCCCTGACATTGCCTCACGTTTGGCTTTTAGCTGAGCGTTCAACCTTGAGAGGAAGGATTTAGGATGCTAGAACTTAGTGTTCTGCTTTATGTCTTCGGTTGCGTGCTTGATTGAGGTAGCACTTTACATTCAACTTCAGTTTCATGTTCACAAAAATACAAACAAACTTACTTCAGTGTCCCAAAAGACTGACACACACACACAAACCACATGGATGCATTTCACGGACAGGGGAGGCCGTCCTTAAATCAACATAACTGTTATAGGAAGTAAAATGATATAAAGACAAACCATTCCATTGGTTTGAATCCTTATAGTGTTTTACAGTTTGGTATTTAGAAATCCATTTTTTTTAATGGGACGGTGTTTCAGTGGGAGAAGCCAACATAAAATACACAACAGGTTAAAACGCCCCATCAATACTTTTAAATCATTAACTGAAAATGCCTTCTTGACGTGCGTTAATTTAAGGGCTATCTTAAAGTTCCATTTCGCTGAAATAATTGCCATCATACAGCTTCATTTTAGGGAATTGTCATGTTGGCCCGATCGGCAGAACGGAATGATGGCTCTTCATGTTCGCTAAACTGAAACAGGATAAGGCTAGTTATGGTATTGCACTTTCGACGAATAATTGTGTGCACTGTCTGGTCGATAATATCTGTGTTGAATTCAATAGAGAGATATCGCTATCACTTATCGACGGTGAGCTATTTTTGAATATTTCCATTTGCTCTTAATGGTCACTATATAACCTAATCAAAGACAACTCAAAGTCATCAGACCACGAATCACCTTTAATTTCCATGATGTAGTGATATAAAGAACAATCATAGTGAGGTCCATACATGACGTCATTTTGTCTGACACCTCCATATTAAGTGTATTTTTAATGGCCCGAAAATGCGTGCTACGTGAAACACGTTGATTAATGTAACTTGCAACATTTTTTTTGTAGTTGTGTTGAATAAAAGTTGAGTATCCTCACGGTGAAATATATTGATATAAACGTTGGTATGAAAAATTGACGATTTTGTGGGTTTTTTTTTACCGGGAGCGGTCATCTGTATTTCGGAAGGTCACAGGAACAGCGCGAAATTTGACTGTTACAGGTTTAATATCAGTCAGGGGTATCCACATTTTTACCGATGTGAGATTTTATTTTGCCTTGACTTGGATATCCGCTGTTTTACCAGGATGAGATTTTCTTTTCTCTTACCCTGGTCAGGGATATCCGCAGTCTTACCGAGGTGAGATTTCTTATCTCACCCTAAGGAAAAGACAAGCTACACGTGCTCTTTGAACGTGCTCTTGCTCTCGATAGGGTGACGTCATTATGACATGACCCTGGAACGTTTGAATGTTAAATATCGATATTATTTACAAAAGGAAAAAAATAGTATCAATTATCAGAGTGTTTGGTCTTCTTTTTGACAAGCTTATCGAAACTATATTTTGTATGAAATCAACATCGTAAGGTGTAAAGCATCTGCTGTAGTCTTATCACAATAATCATCCGTCGTCATCGTGTTGCTGTTTACAAACGTTTAGATTTGGTTCACATTACGATTGGAAAACGGGGTAGGAGCAAAATAATCATTCACCACTTTTGGGCTGAAAAATGGGGATCGCCACCCTAGGGGAGATTGTTAAGGTCCCAAACAATCGGCATGCATCGTGTTAGGGAAAGTATAACCCCTTACAGCTCACACTATGAAAACTATTACATCACCATCAATATTCTTCCTAACATAACTTTATTCATAAAAAGATGTGTATATCATTGTTATCAATTGATTTCGTACTTACATTAATATACCATGGTTGGAAGCAAACACTATTCAACTGTTTTTTGTCTGCTTACATGTTCACATGACATCACATTGTTCTTATCATTCTCATATTTGGTCATGTGTTTGTTCTCTGCCTACTTGCATCATTTTACCCCTTTAATAGAACAGCTTTAAATATATACATACATCCATGGTAAATAGTTTGGCTCTAATGGCAGAGAAGTAAGGTCAGTGCAGGATAAAATGCTGTTCATCCTCAACTATCCTGATACCTTCCTATGCACATAATAGGCAAATCACATCTGATGCTTCTACCGGAATACAAAATTAAAATATCAATTAATAGATACGCTGTGCTTTTATAGCGATTAACTGTATACTCCATTTATCCATTGTTTTAAATGTCGTGACATGTCGATTTCAGTTACGCATTCTTATCTTTGTATAGGAGACTTAAGTCAAATAAAAAAAAGAATTAAAACAATTCTTTGAACTTTTTAATCAACGCATAATGATAAGCCATCTCATTGATGGCCCACTAGTTTTAGACCATAACAACAGTAAAACCACTGTCCAAATATAAGATACTTGGTGTGTACAGGATCAATCGTGCCCTCGCCCATTACTTGCAATATATTGATTCAATTGTCAGAAGATGTTAATTGACAACTGATGTCCTTGACGTTTTATTGTTTGCCTAAATGCACTAAGATATAGAAATAAAAGCAGTAACACTTCTGTGTCAGAGTAACAATACATTAGGCTATCCCACAAGGGCAATCGGTCATCTAATGCCCGAACGCGAAGCAGTGTCAAGGGAGATATTGAGAAGAAAAAAGCTGTTTAGAAAGAAACAATCGCTACCCCCTACCTACAGGAAGTAGAACATCTCGAATTGTCTACTTAAAATTTAATATTACATAATAACTCAGACATAACATTTGATCATGGTAGACGCAGAAATGTTTTACAAGTTATAATTACGATTAAAAAACAAATCGGCGACATCGATTGAATCGTTGACAGTATATATGCGTAAGAAATTATTTAAAGCTCTGGAAATGGTTTGAAAATTGGTCTAGGTGTTCTCTCAAGCGGATATTCAAGTCAAATTAACACCTCCGCGTGTGTCATAAACATAAAGTTTTGGCATGGTAGGTTAACGTAATGGCATGTCAGGCATAAAACACTTTAATGTTTCAATGGGGCATTTCAGTGAAGCGGTATTGGTTATTTCAAACTGTCAGAAGAAGCAACGGTTAGAAATAAACTTACACTAATTACAGCCCAACAGCCATTTCATCATCTGGTGATATATTAGATAGGTAAGCAAGTTTATTCGAGAGACGTCTATGTAGGAAAATAATTATATTTATTTTAGACGTGATCCTTACACAATATTCAAAAAAAGTGTATGGATTTCTCTGTTGACACAATAATGGTTGGTTTTCGGAAGCATGTTACAAAGATATGCAAGACATTAGAAACTTTCAAAATAAGCCGAGAATAATATGTTTGTACAATAGAGCCAAATTAAACGGCACAATACAAGTGTGTATCCTTCTAGGAACCGTCATTGATACTAGGGACATTGTATAGCTGTCTGGTCCTTCGTAGACCCGTCAGTAATAATAGAGACATCATACAGGTGTTTCGGCCTTCTAGGACTCGTCAGTAATGCTAGGGATCTCACACAATTTCTTTACAGTGGTTTAGATTACCTTACAAAGTTGACTGCATTAATGACGTCACAAAAAGAGTAAATACTTTGAAAGCAAAAATGGAAAGCCAAATATATTATCCCGATATCAAAAAGTACTAAACGATTCATAGGGAATGTGTAACGTTTAATCATGTCTGCTAGCACTATTACACTTCTTTGGAAAAAAAGTTCAATTGTGCCATTTTCATGCTAATGATGAGGGGCGTAATTTACATTAACAACAGTTTGTCCCTAGCTTGGCTAGCTGGTCAGACAGCCTTAACATAAACGTCTTCTGTGAAATGGCATCAAAGTTGGTTCAATTCAGGCATGCGCTTCCGACAGACAATTAACTGTAAGACAAGAGAATATAATAAAAAATATCAGGCCGCGATTGTCTTTGAACTCCCTCGATAAACTAATATAACTATTCTAGAATCCTTTAACTGAATTATGGATGCAGTTAAATATTGTGATTATTACTCTAGGGGACTAGAATTAATTGTATATATTGATTTTGAATAAATATAAATTTATATTTCAACCTTAAAAGGGGTTTTCATTAGAATTTGTGCCTTTGCATTATCCCTTAAGGAACACTAATAAAGGATAAAGCAATCAATAAGCACATATCTTGTAATCCTTTAATTGTACAAAAAGGCTGAAATAGCGTTATACAATTACTGGCAGACAATACATGGGCTAATTTAGGTCGATGATTTGACAACACACTAGTTGTATATTTAAAGAATTTCGACTAATTTTTGTTTCACGTCAGAGTTAATTTATCGAAAAGCTTGCAAGAAATTAATTTCAATTCCGTAATCAAATAAGGGTATCTTTAAATAGCAAGATTTTATTATCAATCTAGATCGTATAATCCGCAGAACATAAAATCAAGGACACGACTGACTTCTCTATTACAGATAACACCAATGAAACCATTCCTTATGGCAAAGTAATTCCCTCGCCAGATGACCTTACAAAAAGTAGATAAGATTTCACGTGCATTAGTATTAAGAGGCTTGATGAAGATCGTAAAGACCGATGAGAAAGGCTACGGGTAGGTTGTCTCTGACCTCGAATCAACCATATGAAAACACATAAAAGTGACGCGAAATTCTAAGGAGTTTTGATTTTCCTCCACTGGCTAAGTCACTTATGAATTAACTGCGAACATAATATGTTGGTGCTTGTCAGTTTTAATTATATTGAGACCACGGACATTATGTGGTTACGTTCTGTAGGGGTCGCAAGTAGACTATCTTGCTTATTGAATCTGTCAAATATAGACCACAACACGACCCCTGTCAAATTGAATAGCCGTTATAAACACAAGATCAAATGTAAAACGTCTGGGAAAATATCCATACTACATAATATTCCTGTTTAATCTACACTTATAGTAATTACTTAACTTGCTTAACGCTCAGCATTTTCGAGTGTGGCGACTAGGTCATCCGTTCTAAGTATAGTGTGACCAGGGTATCTTCTGCAATATGTTTCAGTAAGCTTGCACTTTAAATTCGATATTAGTTCCGCGCAAGGAGACCAACAGAAACAATATCACTTGCTTTCAAAATAAACGCATATAGTACAAACATGCATCTCATATAGGAAACGTCGTCATAAATCTGCCATAACTGTTAGTAGAACGTTAAACTATACAAACCGAACCTCTTTATGATTGCATTTGTGTGTTGTGTTTAATGTGATATTCCAATGTTGTCGGTTAAGATATGACCTCTTTAAATATTTTGTAAAGAAATATGCATGTACAAGTTTAAGTGTTACAATTTCAACCTCACAAGAGCAACCTTACACATTTTGTACATCAATATACTGGCATTAGAAGAGAACCCTATAGAGAACCAGATTTTCTTCCATAAGATCTGATTGCATACCTTCGCTTTCTCATTGAAAACCTTTGTCTTGTCCTTTACGGAATGTCATTTTAATTACATTTTTTTTCTAGTGCAGGTGTTTCCTTGAATCTAGGTATTAGGCGTGGCAAGGACATTTGACATCGTACATCAAGCAATTTTATAAGCAGCTTACTTTCAATACCAAGGTTATGCAGAAGATAAAATCCCCTCTCGTGAATAAAGTTAACGAAAAGTAACAAAAATATTAATGTAATTATACCCTAACTAACGAAATGCTTTTTGAAGGGGGAATACAAACGGGTTCTTCCTGTTCCTCTTGTTTGGGGAGGATTGTTGTTGTTTCCGGTGCAAAATCTCTTTCACGATTACCTAACGAAACTTTCTACACACATAAATCAAGCAGTTTACCAGTGCCTGTTGCTTGTAGCAGTTTTAATGTAATTGATTAAAGCATTTTCGAATCATATTCCGAAAATCATTTCAAATAATTCCGCGAAACGTCCAATATCAATCGAATGGTTTAGTGGAACCTTCTGCTAGCAAAGACGTTTTCAGTTTTGATTTTTCTCTGGTTACTCTGGACAATGATAGACTGATTCCAGTTTTTCCGGAACATATTGTGTGTTGATAAGACCCGTATCGCCACATTAATTCCATCCGTCATGTTGACAATCACCGCTAAACATCCTATCAAATAACCTCAGCCATATACCATGCCCGTGATTGGGCTCCCTAGACTGGCAATCCGAACGACTCAATTATATTTATTGCAAAAAAGGGATGACTAGTAGTTAACAAGTGCATAAAATTTAATTAAGATCGGATTAGACGTCGATAGTGTATGCATCAAAATCAAATCTAAAATGAGAAAACACTTCCCATTTGGGGATTCATAGGTTTGAGTTGAACACAATATCTGCATAGGTGTTGTTTAATTCCCTGAGGTTTTACTGTATCTGAACCGAAATTTGTTTTGAAAGATGACTTTATCTTGTGTGCCTTTCGCACAATCCTTAGAATATATAGTTTTTAGTTACCTGAAATAAGTTTTCTTAGATTTTGTACTATTGCAATCTTTATAAATGCTACATTGCATTTAGTTCGGCGATAGATAAAGGTCCTTAGCAAATATTACATTAAACGTTGATAATGAGTTTGTTAACAAAAGATTTCTGCGAGTGGATGACCTAATTTTTTTATGAACCATTACTTAATTTAATCTTTTTTAAAGTCAGAAATGCGCCAACGCGAACGTTAAGCATCTAATCCAATTTTGATTCGTACAAAAGTAGTACATTCATGAACAAATCCCATGAAATATTATCGTCGTTAATTCCTGAAATTGGATTGTAATGGTGCAGACAATAGTTCGGGGACAAAAAAAAAAAAAAAAAAATCCCATTATAGATTTATATGATGTAAATTCACATTCACGATGCTATTCTATAAAGGAAAAACGAAACATCGTTACGTTGGTGTGTACAATTGGAGCTTTTTGTAAAACATGCTCCTTCCACTTTGTATAGAGTCTAACGTTATCTTACTCATACAATTGCGTAACATTTGAATCAAGGATGAAATTGACACTGTGATATCAGGCGTGTCAGGGTCTCAGTAGATAGTCTCCTAGGTTTATCTTTAGTGATGATGTTCGGACTGGGCGTGTCCTCGCTATGGGTCATTTCTAATAAAAGGCGTTTGAAGAAAGGGTGGAACAAGTGTAACAAAATTATAAAGATGGTGTTTTGGTGTATAATTCTTTATCTCAGGATTTTTTTTTTTCCATTTTTATATTTTTCTTATATATATGGGCTAAATTTCTTTTCAGTTCCGTGCTTTCGCATGTGGGTAAATGTTGCATATATAATTAAAAATAACTAAAATCGTTATTTTTTTTTATAAATGCATTATTTAACAATTTCCCCTTCAGTTCTGTTTGTTTCCTTGACCGGATTGTAATGTTCGGTGTCCAACGTCCTTATCGGGATGTTTTCGTCGGTCCTCGTGTTGTCGCGTGGTCACGCGACCGGCACAAAGGACTACATTAACACTTGGTCGGTAAATATGGCCAGAGCACCCAGCTAACGTATTTTGCCGTACAAACAAACGTGATACACTTGTTCATCGTATTAGGAAACCGAGGAAAAGTGCTGTACATTCTTCTATTTATTCACGTACAGTTACATAACGGCGTTATAAACTGGTATTAATTGACGAATTGCCGATTAATTGACTACTTTTTTTTAATAATTTTGACGATGTTTGTCATTTTCGTAAGAATGTACAGCACTATTCGTTGTTCTCGTACAATTACCTTCACGCTCTTGTCTGTTTCATAAGTATTATTTTTGGGTAGTCGGGTGCTCTAGGACAATTTATAGAGCAAGTGTTAATGTTCACGCTTCAATATTGGAACTCTTAAATGTTTTAAGTATAGAAATCGGCATATAGAAACGATCAAACGTTGATAGACGAATGCAATGGATCGTTATTAATTCAATTAATTATTTACAGATGATTTCAAAAGACATAAGGTATAGTTAGTAGTTTTCGGTTGTACAAACAAGTTTGTAGTTTCGACACTGTGGTAAAACCACCGTCCTCGTCGTTGCCATGACAGCGGATCTAAGCCGCGATCACGAATGCACTGACAAAGTTAAAGTTGAAGTCGTTTGCGCAACATGCCGTTTTTTTCTTAAAACTACATTCACAACTCATATTGATTGAGGTTGTTTTACCATACCTGATCAATTGAAATAAAAGAAAACTAACAAAAACAATGAAAACACAGAATGAAGTTTTCGTGTCAGGCAGTGCAGACACACCTCGGGATCTGTAAACAATGTGACGTCATTGGAATGTACAAGTTGCAACAATGTACAACAATGTATATTTTACATAAATACACTAATGAGCAACGAAATGGGACGCAACATTAACCCACATGCGTTCCGCGGTAAGCGAAACCTTTTCCAAAAAGTAAACGCGAAATTATATAGTTAACACTTGACAATAAATTACATTGTCTCTTCAGTACATAAATAAGTAGGTTCAGTAAGCCCCAGGAAAGGCAAACGCAATGCTTATCATCTCTGCGTTGAGGTGAAGCTCTTCATGCGTTCGAAAAGATAACAGGAAGTTTTAATTATTTGTGTTCTTCAAAGCATGATGAATTACATATAGCATAATCAATGTATTTTCATGCAGTCCTTGTCGCTATTTTTATATGTTTTCATCTGAATTATTTTGCCTTAAATATTAGTTTTGTAAATATTGTCGATAACCCTTAGGTTATACTAGCTTTCAATAAAGCAGTGTTAACCTAATCCAAGAAATTGCGAATCATTCCAAAATCCAGTAATCCGACCCATAGATTTTTCTATGTAGCATAAATAGCGGTATAGATTTGATTCAATATCGATGATTACATTTTGGATGTGTATTGATATAGTCATTAAAAGTAATAAGAAATAATTATATACCTGTCACAATAGTTGGTAATAACAAGGCTGAATTGAAGTATTTCCCTTTTTCCGTGTAATTTCTCCTTTTATGCTGTTTAAATGACAACCATTATCATTTCATTACGGTTGATGGAGGGCGGTGAACTCCTTGAAAACCTAATATAGTCAAATTTTTGCTGTTCCAAGAAGTACTTAATAATGGTTCTAAATGAAAGTCATTAAGGGGATATTGTAGATATTTTTGGCAACAAAAATAAGAAATTCAACAGAGTTGCAATAACTGATTCATTCAGGCAACAGTTTTACAGTCAATAGAATAAGGCAGTGTGATATCAATTGAATGAAAGTCCATACGTGCAGATTATTTTGTTATGGTGCTTGGGTAAAAGAAGAGAAATCAAGAATGTCGATTTACGTCCGAGATACGAAGGATGCAACAAAGTGTGGTTTCTCTAGTGATGATATTCGTATTCTTATTTTCCTATGTTTAAGTGGAACGTAAAACTATACCAAACCAAATCATATGCCGCATCATTTATATGAATCATTAATATAATTCATTAATATTTATCATTAGTATGAATCATAAATATCAGTCAGTAATGTAAGTCATTAATATGGATAATTAATATCATTCATTACTATAAATCATTATTATGAATCATTAATATAAATCATTAATATAAATCATTGATATAAATCATTTATATAAATCATTAACATCAATCACTAATATAAATCATACTTATAAATCATTTATATGAATCATCAATATGAACCATTAATATAAATCATTAATATAAATCATTAATATGATCATTAATATAAACAATCTTTATAAATGATTAATATCAATAATCAATAGAAATCATTAATATAAATCATTAACATTCACCATTTATACAAATCATTAATATAAAGCATTATTATAAATCATTAACATCAATAATTAATATAAATCATCAATATAAATCATTCATACAAATTATTTATATAGATCATTAGTATGAATCATTGATATAAATTATTAATACAAATAATTAATATTCATCATAAAATATGAACTATTCATAAAAATCGTTAATAATCATCATTTGTATAAATCATTAATATAAATATTTATATAAATCATTTATATAAATCATTAATATAAATCATTGATACAAATTATTAATATAAATCGTCAATATACAAGTGATTGATATAAATCATTAATATAAAACCTTAATTAAATATCATTAATATAGATTATTAATACAAATCATTAATACAAGTCCATGATGACATTTCTTTGTGAGGACATCTGATGGGTAAGATAAACTTTTTTTCTTACCCTTGACAGGGATATCTGCAATTTTCCCACTGTAAGATTTTCTTACCTCACCCTAGGGTAGAGACAAGCTACACGTGCTCTTTTCACGTTCCTAACAATTGCGTGTCCTCAGGTCAACGATACCATGACGTCACGGCGACAATATAAGGACGTCACATTGATAATTCAACCAAGTTACATGAACATGCCCTTGCATTGATGTAACGTCCGTATTAGTTACATAAGAGGGTAAACAGGGTAAGAGAAAAATGATAATTCACTCCCATGGATATGAGACAAGGGAATCACATCACAAGGAGTAAGATACTTAAGCTGTCAAACAATATGCAATTCTACAGGATTTGAACCGAATAATGAAATACGACAGTATGGTAAGGAAAGCCGCTCCTTGTATCATATGCGTTGTGTATGATGTCGAACTCATTCTGTTCAGGACAAAATCAGTCTCGTGTTTAAATGTCATAAAAATCAGTTTGTTTATAATAATGAATTGATCGAGCGATACAATTTTGGTTTTGGAATCTTTGGAAGATCTTGATATTCAAATTATCTGTGTGATTTTCTTCTATATTTCTCAGTAAAAAGCAAAGAATCACTGACCGATGATGTCGGAACTCTGGGCCTAATTAACCAATCATAGCTTTACAATGACGTTCATCCCAGTGGGAAATCAACATTAACCCTAGTCACTGCCCACACGGGAAATCAGACAAGGTTTCGCTTTTGACACTGTTGGTGCAGTGGTCCATTTCTTTTTGACAGTTACTATCAAACACATGCAATAGGACAAACAACAGTATTTAGTTGCATGTCTAAAGTAAATAACAAGGAGGATGTCATTTCAGTTATCTCATTAGGAATTGCTGATTTACGGAAGGTAGTAATAACGCATTCAGAGTTTTTTTTTATTTCTGAACCAAACACACCAGAACATTATGTGAACTGTTGTGATATTTCTCCGAAATTTCTAAATACCACAGTTTGAAGAAATTCTCCTTAAATGACCTATAGTAAGACCCATAAATTACTGTTCTTAAACGTTGGGGTTATGTTATTAAAGAGAGTCAGTGATAATTTATGTATTTGTCACATCTTAATTTGAATTGGTGTACAACTGACCGGTAAATGGACATATGGGCTCTTCTGTCAGTGTGTCTAGATCTGCAGCACGACATTTCAGTGTTATTAGACTATATGACTGGCATTTAGTCAGACTCTTTCAAATATGCACACCATGTAAATACCTTTCCGTAGTCAACTTAGCGGGTAGAATCGACAATGCAGAATAAAAGCTAACACTTTCAGAATATCTGGCTAAAACTGCATCAGTTCGGCGCAATCACATGGAAGCTAACACGAACATACTGCGGTCTCACAAAATCAATCCCACCAAGAATATGATCTTGCGAACATGGAATGCCGACATTGAATGACCATAGCTGTCGATAGGATATTAAACGATTCAAAACAAATCAATACTAAATATTTACATTTTCACTTCGCTCCGCCTCAATGAACATAGTAAACTCAGATCACTTCATTTCCCGTTGAAGATTTTGGGTCGCGTGCTTCTGTTCTGAGACACGAATCACTTTCTTGCCGGCATGTGAATACATTCACTGAGTTTACAATGGCGATCGAGTTCTGTACCGCCTCGGAATGCACTTTCATTTGGTGAATTGTGTAACATTGTTATAAACGTAACACAAGTGGAATAGCCGCTTTATGTGCTAAAAAATGACAGTATAATACAGACAGTTTAGAAAACAGGATCTGACAGAACACTGACACTCCCGATAGCACCGAGCTCATGACCTACGTAGCGCAGTAGGCAGGTAGGTCTAACGTTAGCTGTATCTCGAATGCCATGCTTGATACCATTTCAGTGGTCACAGAAAATAAACCTCAATTTTAACACTATTTAACAACACAAAACAGACTGTAGCAGCAGTATGCTATATCGAGAACAGGAACACATTATTGTCGTAATTTGACTCAATCTAAACATATGGAGGACACAAGTTTCCAGCTGTCGAATACCGCGATTTTCAAATCAGTGTTTCTTTACTTACTATTATCAGAATTTACATCCCAAAACGCCAGTACGACAATGAAATCAAATATTTCAAGAGCACAATGTACATCATCTGATAACCTGCGACTAAAATCCAAATTGTTACACTTTTTCTGGAGCTCTGAATATCCCGGCTATTAGACTGCATCACATACGGTCACAGGTTTTCGGCGTTAAATTTTGAGTAACATATGACATCTATAAATAATCGAAAAACTGAAAATCAAACATTCATTCAAATTATAAAACCTTACAAAATCCATTTTTCAAGGCTTTAGAGAGTATATAAGCTCTGTTTTTTAATGTGGTGATATTTCACTGAACAGCTGTCGTCACGTTAACCTTGTGCTCATTTTTTTTAACCGAGTCCCTGTGTCTCGAGTGACCAAATCACACACATACTATACTGTCAACACTGCACTTTAAATTGGTATTTGTATGGGTATTGCTAAGTTTTTATTACACAATATCATAAATATTTGTTATAAATAAATATTTTACCTTGAAAATATCGTATTTATGTGTATCAACATCGTAATAATCAAAACGTGTATGGGACTAGACTATATTTTGTGTTGCCTTGGCGACGAAAAAAGCTGACTGTCTGCTGTCCACTGCTGTGCACACATGTACGATAAGTATACCAATGTTACAAAATGACATACTTACGTCACACCGTTGTAACCGAATTTTGCAATCTGGTGGCGAATTGTTTAATTTGGTTAACGTAAATATAAAAAAAAATATTTTTGGTACATGAACTGCTTCGCAGTCCACTTCATTTGCACGAGGTTCACTTCCCTTCATCAGTCCACGCAAGCAACAAAATTGACAATCAATCCTTAAGCTAAAACAATAAAAAAAACAATACAATTTTTTTTAACCATACTATAAAAAAGAAACAATCAAAACCCAAACTATAAAAAAACAAACATTAAAAAGGAGACAATACAAAACTAAACAATACCTAATCAAACAAAAGTAAAACAAACAATTCAAAACCACATAGTACTAAACCAAACAATCAAAAAGAAACCATACAAAACCAAATAATACAAAACAAAACAAATCAACAAAAAGCCAAATAATACAAAGCAAACAACAAAAAGAAACAATAAGAAACCAAACAATAAAAAACCAAACAATCGAAACATTTGTTAATATTTTCCCATTGTTATAAGGACTTTGAGTTAGAATTAGAAGGACGTTTCACATTTATCTAAGGTTTTCGGAAGATATACAGCACTTATATCCAAGGCATGACCACAGAAACTCTCTGTATCTGGAATGCCTTGAAACTGAAAACATGATTTCCTTTATCATATCTTGCTATCGTCAACCTTGTTTCGCTATTCACTTGTCTCACTCTCTCTATGTCAAGAGTCAGAGCTCCCGGCCAGATATCAATTGAATAAATAAAAGAGAAGGATTGCGATGCCAGGGGAATTGTAGATAAGAATGATTTTCGTCAAAATGTGTCTCCACTGGTCAGTCATTCCCCTGCCACATCAACTGGACCTATCTAATCAATCCATTGCTCGATGAACTCTATAATCGCTAACGGTTCATGGGTCATAATCTGATATAAATGGACAGGTTGTGCTAAACGTTTGCTGAATGCTTTCTGTAGGAATTAGGAAACCGGTTTAAAGAATGTAACTTAATAAGTAATGTTTGCTGTTTTCAGATAAGGTTAACCTCATTTCCTTATTTAACTCCAATTTTATTCACGTGGTTTGTATATAACGCTAAATTCCTCACGTCCAAATTAACCATATTGCATCTCAGCAGTAAAATCATAAACGCATTTGAAAGCATGATAAGAACATTTAAGAATATTTAGGCATGTAGATTTCTCATGTCAATTTGTATTTTTACATCTGGGGCAGAATTATCCGACAAAACGTTTCCTAATTGCACGGTATTTTCAAGATTTTCAACACATATTAACAGCTGTTCATGTATATACAAAACACAAGTGAAACGTTGAAAACAGCACATCTTCAAAACTAGTTGGGGCGTTTTGAATGGTCACTTAAATTAACATACAGGGGAATTTCGATAATATTGATTTAAATACTGTCCCTGACTACAATTGATATTTTGAAATCATATATCATGTATTCAGAGGAAACTAAGGTATCTGAGGACATTATATGACATAGTGTAACGCCTACCTGAGCATTTATACAGCTGACAATGACCCCTTGTAGCATGAGTTATCTCTAAGCAATGAGCGGTTCAAAGGTGAAGAAATCTTTAAACATAGAGATGTTGATAAATAAATATCGGTTAAAATATTGCTTGAGTTTGTCTCGCGGATCTAATCTTAATGCTTTATGTGTCTATACAGAAAGTCATCATGGTCGTGATTAAGTGATCTATTCACAAAATGCGGGAATAAAACGATTGCGTTTGTTGTGAGTGTATCGAAACTGTCTAGCAGTAAGGGAGATTATGCCCTAATGGGTTTCACTGCATATTGTAAGATGCATCGATGTATGCTATCTTTGTCGCCTCCTAGCGAGAAAATATTTTGCCTGGCTACCTATTCACCTTTTGGTGACTTTCTTTTACACTACCAGCTCACAAATGATCGTCAAGAATAGTGAAACCCTACATGACTATGTCACTGCAATGAGACCCAAACTCATTTCGGTATCCCCCTATATATTTATCTTTTGAAACATGTATATGTAAAAATTTCGCACAGGCTCAGAAAGTCTTGTATTTTTTATAATGGCAAGTTGCGGCATTCGAAGGAACATCTCTATTAAGTGGGTTTGCCCAATCGATATGTCCGTTATTGTCGTAAAGAAGGAGTTGATGTAGCGATATGACATTTAAGCCAAACCGAGACCTAGACGCTAGAAATTATACGCCCGTTATTTTTTATAACTCTGTTTGGAGTAAAACGTATTGTATGTGACAAGTGATGAATCTGAGATTCCCTATCCCAAGGGTCAGGATTTCTACGTCGTCACGATAAAAGTGATATATTTTTTTACACTTAACGGCCATACAATACTTTGTTATAAATGGTGAACCTAATAAACTCAACGCTCATGAATGTGTACGGAATCTCTTATGACGGAAAAATCTCTGAGGAGAAGCAAATTGTCAGTTATGGAGGAAATAGTTTTGCCTCTAATGTGTAAATTTCCTAGAAACCGTAAGTTAAATGTTCAAATATCTACTATCAATGTTGACCGAAAAAATATTTTCATATTTCATTGAGACTGTTATTGTACTATGAAATAAAACAAGTAAAAGTGAAATGATGATGAAAATCATAGTATAAAATTCGTCTATTATTCAGAGAGAAACTATTATCGTTCAAAATTGTATTCAATGATGTTTTATATGCGTGGTTGTCACTACCTTGGTTCTCGTATCGAGAACGTGACATTACCTGTACCTAGATTTATACTGCTGGGATGATATATGAGACACATCCTTTGGAACGCCTGGTCCTATTTTATGTCATGTGTCATCGTGGTTTTACTCATATTTTGTCTATATCTTTCACTGACACCATGATAAACTTTAACGGAATTGATTTCTATCTGAGATATATTTAATTTCCGTAAACCAAGCTATACTACTGAGTGTTCGGTGAAAATCACTTTTAAAATAATAATTGATAAGGTATAATCGCTAATTAATAATGTGAAAAACTTAAAGTAAGTCCTGATTCTTGTTCTACTATTACAGGTATTTTCTTGTCCTGTGGCACTGTTTTCGTTGCAGGCGTGAACATGTTAAGCTGATATTTACCTCAATAGTGATCTAGATGTTTCATTCCATGTTTTTCACTCTGGTATCAGACTATTTAACACTAGGCATTCGTTGGCGACTCACATAGGGCTGCACCATTTCCACGGCTTTCCTCCGATATCTTCAGACTTGTATCGCATTACGTCAGACTGTAATGAAAACAAACGGCATTTTAACAGATAAGCATTATATCTCGTACATTTTGTATTCGTATGACTACAATAACAATAGTAATGCTGATATAAGACTTCTTTAGTGTATTCTGTCAAAATCGGCAGGCCAAGGAAAATACTGGGGTGATGTCACATGCAAACAACATTATACGTTACCATTAAGACGATATCAAGGTGACCTATAAAACAACTGTTCCGGGGCCATGCTGAAAGGATGCTAGGGACATGAAGACGTCGTGACAGTGTATGGTTGTACTTCAGGGAAACTAATAACGATAATTCTTTAGGACAGGAAATAAATAATATTGTCAGAAAATTGTCACCATCGTTTGAAAGGTCGCTTTATACTGAAAATTTCCTGGCATTTTTTCGGTCAAATCCATCGAATAACAATTGAAGCAGTATTTAAATCAACTTCATTTTTGGGCTGACGAAAAAAAAAGGTATCAATGTTCAAAGTAGAAAACAGTTTCATAATTATTTTCCAATTACTTGATATCAATGACGATCCTAATCACGAGTCATGTGACCTGTTTCAACCACAATGATATCGACTTGAATAAAAGGGGAACGTGGACAAGATTTCGCATATGGAAATAAGGTGAATAAGTGACGGCTGGGCCAGATGATGTGACGTCATTCGCAGTTCGGGTCAAAGTTGGAATTCTTGACCAATCAAAAGACCGGAAGGTTATATTCCACTAATGGAATATAACATATAAATCCAACAATCAACACATTTATACAATGGCCTGAGGGTGGACACACAGGGTATTGTGGTAGAAAAGTATTACTTACATATTCTATATATATATTTCAGTTATATAATTTTATATAACGTTATTACGGGTATTGTTGTAAATGATAGCTTCAACAAATGGACATTAATAATTCTGGGTTTGTGACGTATACTCGGGGCTCTCAAAGTGACCCCAGTAGCAAATATATCCGTAGACACAATTTCGATGTGTCTGCCAGAAACATTTCCCGTTAATCCGCACCAGAACAAAAATGATAACTGTCATAATTTCAAACACATTAAGTGACCATTTTGTCTCTGATTTACGTTGTCTGCTTGATGTTGCATGCAAAATTCATTCCTTGTTAGCCTTTTATGTGATGAGCGGGCGGGATATTTTGTGTTGGGTCCAAGTTATGATATATAGTGTAATAACACATTACTATTCCATGAGGAACATCATCTATGAACATTGTCAGCTTATGACCTTTACGTGAAAACCTAATAGTATAATTTTGAAAAAAAAAAAACCAACATTATCTCGTTAAAACTTGTAAGTTATTTCGTTTGAAAGTGCAAGCTGTCTATATAGAGGTTACAAGAGTGGTCGATTTATATGGCATTTATTTCACTCGAGTTAGTTATTTTTCAAAAATTACAAAAACCAAAAGCATTAGCGCTGGTTATCTCGTTATAACACAATGATTTTCTCGTTAATGCCCGTTAGTTATCTCATGATAACGAGATATTAATCTTTTATACACTTTGTTTATCTCATAATAACGAGATAATTATCTTTTATACACGTTGGTTATCCCATAATAACGAGACATTTATCTTTTATACACGTTGTTTATCTCATAATAACGAGATATTTATCTTTTATACACGTTGGTTATCTCATAATAACGAGATATTTATCTTTTATACACGTTGGTTATCCCATAATAACGAGATATTTATCTTTTATACAAGTTGGTTATCTCATAATAACGAGATATTTATCTTTTATACACTTTGTTTATCTCATAATAACGAGATATTTATCTTTTATACACGTTGTTTATCTCATAATAACGAGATATTTATCTTTTATACACGTTGGTTATCTCATAATAACGATATATTTATCTTTTATACACGCTGTTTACCTCATAATAACGAGATATTTATCTTTTATACACGTTGTTTATCTCATAATAACGAGATATTTATCTTTTATACACTTTGTTTATCTCATAATAACGAGACATTTATCTTTTATACACGTTGCTTATCTCATAATAACGAGATATTTATCTTTTATACACGTTGGTTATCCCATAATAACGAGATATTTATCTTTTATACACGTTGGTTATCTCATAATAACGAGATATTTATCTTTTATACACGTTGGTTATCTCATAATAACGAGATAATAATCTTTTATACACGTTGGTTATCCCATAATAACGAGACATTTATCTTTTATACACGTTGTTTATCTCATAATAACGAGATATTTATCTTTTATACACGTTGGTTATCTCATAATAACGAGATACTTATCTTTTATACACGTTGGTTATCCCATAATAACGAGACATTTATCTTTTATACACGTTGGTTATCCCATAATAACGAGATATTTATCTTTTATACACGTTGGTTATCTCATAATAACCACTGGACTTCCGGTTGCGAGTGGGACACACTCATCGTATGGAGTTCCTTCCAAATATGTAATTTTCAAGGTTTATGGAATCAGCAGGACCATATGGCCATGATGAATCGATGAGTATTATGATTTGAAATACTATGAGATTGAAATGACTGTCGTAACCTTTATTAACCTTTGCATAATACGTCTTTGAAAGATGCTTATATTTGTTTATATGCAATATATGTGTCCAACCAGCCGTGAAACCTGAATACAAGCCCGTTTACCTGTACTCACCTGTGTTCTAAATATAGATTCGACACCTGTACCGTGTACGTGTAAAGCGACACACTCTCATTGAGCGCCTGTTGGTTATTTGTTTATGTGTACGGTTTACCAATATTCTGTCATACATGTATGGAAGGACCTTCCCGGACAGTAATAAAAGAGAGCGGTCATTAACTCTTTCTTCAACCCCTTCTCCAATATTGAGATCTGCTAAAAAAGGCAGACTACAAAGTGATTCCATTCCCGATATATCAACATCCACACCTATGGCTGATGTAAGTTCTACCGAGTCCAACGTACCATCTCACAACGCCCTGACTGCCCCACCCTCGGGGGTCCCTCAACAGCTCTATTCCCAGATCCTTTCCCAAGGCAATCCTCAGATGGTTCCAATGTTTCAGAACTTTAATCCCCTGCAGCCTACTCCAGGGTATGGCCACACTAGTACTGGTATCTCAGATCATGATGTGCAACGCATAGCTAGTGCTGTTAGAAATCTTCTATTGGACGATATAAATACTATTGTAGATAAACATATTAACCCCATTGTGAATCGTCTTACTACACTGGAGGCCGAAAATACTGAGTTACGACTTAAACTTGACGACCTTGAACAGTATGGTCGGAGATCTTTGGTAAGATTTTCCGGTCTCCCTGAAAACGAAAATGAAAACACAACCAACCTAGTCCTTGATGCTGTTACAGCATGTGGCATAGATCTGACCTCTGATGATATTGAACGTTCACACCGAGTTGGTAAACCTGGTAAAGGTAAACCGCGCCAAATAATCATGAGGCTGAAATCTGTTGATACTAAATTTAAACTTTTAAAATCCAGCCGCGAATTTCGGAACAACCCTACGTACCGCAACATATCTGTGAACGAAGATCTCACTAAATATCGCAACGAATTGGCGTTCTTCGCGAGGAAACTAGCGAAAAACAGACTTATTTTGCAAACATGAACAACCAACGGTAAAGTTATGGTCAAGGACAAATCGTCCAAAATATATCAAATAAGGGCAGAAGGCGATCTAGTTCCATTTGGTCATGTAATGGACGTACCCAATGACCTCCATCCATAATCATCCATGTCGTCATTTGTGTAATGACACCGGTGGTATGAATGACAACGGGGTATTTACGGACTGTTACCCCCTCATTTGTCACCGCCTTCTGTTTCTTTTACATTTTTCAGTTATCCCACTTATAAATACGTCCAATCCACAATGAGTGCTCTAGTTGGTACATCAATGTATGATCTTTTTGATTTATAGCGTACGATTTGATTGATATAACACTCTATGTTATACTTGATCTTACAATGTAGGATCCATTATATAACATCGAATAATGTCTTACTATTGTTTCAAAATGTATGACATGTCCCGATAAAAGAAATCTATTCCAAATTTTGATCTAACATTAAGCACTCTGTTCGATAGAACAGCTTTTTGATTGATTAATATGATGATATCAATGTTTCATTAGGTATGACTTCTTTTAATAACTATTTAAATTTATATTTCACTCTAAGATAACATGATCTATTTCATGTTTTATCTGACCAATCAAAGTGAGAGATATTTTGATAAAAAATGTATGATATACTTGATCTCTTTGATCAAACAATGTATGTCTATTTATATTCACCAATGTATGATCAAGTTGATATTACATGTAATAGTTCATGTTGACGCCAACATTGGCTTATATATCTGATTCAAAACGTGTTAAACACTTGATTGAATAATGTATACAAACAATGTGAGATATGATATGATCTTAAAATGTATTGTATGTAATGTGCTTTATTTATCAAACAATGGATGAACTATTTTATTCAACTTTTTTTTTGTAGTAGCTATCTTGGTTTAATAATGCTCAACTACTTACCAGTGATTCATAATGTTTTATTATTTTAATCCACCAATGTGTGATACATTTGATCTCTCAATGAATGTATGATTCACCTATATATATCCGGCTAACGATACTGACAATGATCTATTATTGAATGATCCATTTTGATCCTATATAGTATGATATATTTATTTATCAATAAGTATCTGATATAGTTGATTTAATTTTATAAGAAATATATTATCTTATCGAAATGTACGAGCTTTTTGAATATTTATCTGACCTACATGTAAGTATGTTTGAACCATCCGTTCTGACTATGTACAATTTTTCATGTGAAATGAACTGAAGCATACGGTTCAATAATGTATGTTACATGTGTTTCATCAATGTGTAATACAACTTATCTATTGATGCTCTAATAACATATAGCATTTTGATCCATCAAAGATTGATCTGTAAATAGTAGTAAATTCAGTAATCTAAATATTTATCTGATCTAAAATCTAGTAGGACCTATTAAATCCATCAATGAACTAATCTAACATTTCTTTTCTATTTTTCCTCTCTCATTTTTAGATTATTATTTTTTCTTCTTCGCGTTACCAAATGTTGAAAATGCTGAAATAACAATGTATGATCTACCTGATTGGACAAAACGATATGACCTCTCTTACATGTACCCTGATCAATTAATTCATGACATATTCCATCCTTTACTGATTGATGTGTGTTGGTTGTACATATGGTTTGCAATCATGGTTGATATTAATATTCTCGTAAAGTCATATCTCCGTGTTTAGTTCTTCCGTGTCTTCATTCCCTCTATGAACCCCATACTCGTCTTTGTTCAAATGTTCTTTTGGAGAAGTCATGGTCCCCTGAGCATATTTTTTGACTGATTTATCTTACTTGACATTTTCATCGTTTGCTTGGATATTAACCAATTTTAGTAAGGCTTCCGCAAATAAGTTAATACTAAATATGTTAACTATATGTCACTATATATTTATGTGTGTGTGTATGTGTTTGCGTGCGTGCATGTGCCACACTTGTATTGAGAAATATTTTTGTACGAATCTAACTAATATAATAATTGTGCATCAATCTAATTTTCTTCAATGCTATAACATAGTATGGTCTGCTCTGATTCCATATCACTCTGATGTTCTTCTTTCAATCATTGTTTCTGTTTTATTTTCTGTTCTTTTTCTTTTCCCAGCTCTCTACTCTGTTGTTTACTATGCCATTGACTTTACCTCGTGCTGATGTACCAGTTCCTGCACATCGTCCTTATTTATTCATTGTTTGTTTTGGCATAACATAATACCTATTAGTTTAGCGATATATCGTGCTCGAACTGGTGTCTTTAACAACTGTGTACAGTCTGCAAACTATGCGATTGTTGTGACCGTCCTTGACATACTATGTGTAAGGCTATTACTACTATTTATATACCTGTTATTATCTTATGTCAGTCTTTGCACATCTTCACTTTATAAATGTTGCAACTATAAATCATCTTATCACATTTTCTATTTTTCAGTAGACGTTCTGAGTGTTATTTCTATATATTTTGTTCTGATTCACTGGCTCTTATCATTATCTGGTGACATTGAATCAAATCCTGGTCCTTCTTCCATTAGTTCATCAGATTCATCCTTGATTTCAAATATTAGTGATCTGTCTGTTTCTGACAGTAACTATTCATTTGTCCATCTTAATGTTCAAAGTCTCAAACAAAAGCTTGATGTACTGTATACTGAACTAAACAAATTTACTATATTATCCTTCACCGAGACTTGGTTAAATGAAAATGATATTTCCCCGGAACTTAGCATGCCTGGTTATTCTGACCCATTCTGTTATTGTAGGCCCGATCGTATTGGTGGTGGTATATCTGTATATGTTAAAGATTATATATCTGCGAAAAGAAGGCATGACCTAGAGCTGCGAACTATAGAATGTTTATGGATAGAAATAGTTCTTGGTTCAGAGAAATTTTTATATGGCACTTTCTACAGACCTCCAAATTCTCCTGTTATCACTTGGACCTATATCTCTCAGTCTATTGAATATGCTTTTAACACTGGTTTATCTAATATTGTAATTACGGGCGATTTTAATGCTAACTTACTAGTTGAAAACCAGTCTTCTCACTTACGTGATATGCTTATTTTATTTAACTTGTCACAACTAGTAGAATCCGCAACATTTTATACTGAAGCTTCGTCTTCACTGTTAGATATAGTTTGTGCCAGTGATATCAATGTTATTAATAAATGCATAGTTGGAGAAAGTTTTCTTGACCAACCTGTCAGATATCATTGTCCTACTTACGGTACTTTTAACGTAACGAAGCCGGCGAAGCACACTTTTAAGCGTAACGTTTGGCTCTTTGATCATGGTGATTACAATGTTTTTAAAGATAAACTGAAACATATTAATTGGAACGCATCGATTAATGTTAACGATATAAATGTTTCGGTTAAGAATTTTACAGACACATTGCTTGACATCGCAAAAACTTGTATCCCCAATAAAAATATTACTGTCAAATTTAACGAGCCTCCGTGGATGTCTAATGAAATTCGAAGACTAATTAGAAAACGGAAACGTGCACACAAAAGAGCCAAACGTACACTTATCAATGATCATTGGGCTAAATTCCGTCTCATTCGTAATAAATGCATTAACACTATTAAACATGCAAAAACCGCATACATTAACAATCTCTGTGGTACACTCAAGAAACCATCTAATCTCAATGTGAGGAAGTGGTGGAAAACTGTATACTCATTATTGCCAAATTATAGAAAATCCCCGATACCACCACTTCTTCACAATGACACTGTAGTTTCAGATGATTTCGAAAAAGCTTCCTTGTTCAACGATTTTTTCTGTGCCCAGTCAACTATTGATGACTCAAACGCTGAACTTCCAAACATTAATTACGAATGTAACCACACTCTTTCTAATATACATATCACTGCTACTGATGTAAAAGACGCTATATTAAATCTAGACTGTTCTAAAGCCATTGGCCCCGACCTTGTGAATCCACGATTGCTTAAAGAATCTGTTGATATTATATGTAAGCCCTTAAGCACACTGTTTAACCTATCTCTAACATCTGGTATTTTCCCAACAGAATGGAAATCTGCTAATGTAACCCCTGTACATAAAAAAGAAAATAAGTCTATCTTAACAAACTATAGACCGATATCCTTATTATCTATTGTTGGAAAATTAATGGAACGATGCATTTTTAAATATGTTCACAATTTTTTGCATGCCCACTCGCTACTTTCTCCTCACCAATCTGGATTTAGACACGGCTACTCACCCGTTAATCAACTTCTTGCTATAACTCATGATATCTACTCTGCTTTAGACCATGGTAAAGAAATACGAATGGTCTTTTGTGATATTAGCAAAGCTTTTGACCGCGTTTGGCATAAGGGACTACTAAGTAAGCTTTCAGGTTTTGGAATTCGGGGTTCACTTCTAAAATGGTTCGAAAATTATCTCTACAATCGTAAACAAAGAGTTGTTATCAACGGAAAATTTTCTAATTGGTCTGAAATTAAGGCCGGGGTTCCCCAAGGCTCGATACTGGGCCCCCTTTTGTTTCTTTTATTTATAAATGACATTGTGAAAGACATACGAGCTAATATAAAATTATTCGCAGATGACACCTCTTTGTATGTCATTATCGACTCACCTAGGATAAGTGCAGTCGATTTGAATTTCGATCTTCGTAAAATTCATGAATGGTCAGTGAATTGGTTGGTTAACTTCAATCCTACTAAAACAGAAACCTTATTAATATCCAAAAAGACTAATTCCCCAATTCATCCCCCACTACATATGAACAATATTTTGCTTTCTGAGGTCAGTTCACATAGGCATCTCGGTTTGACTCTGTCCAACAATGGCGGTTGGACTGATCATATCAACTTGATCATATCCACGGTTTCACCAAAATTGAATATTTTACGCAGATTCAAATTCACTTTAGATCGTACTTCCCTTCAAACTCTGTATTTTACTCTTATCCGACCTATTTTTGAATATGGGAACATTGTTTGGGATAACCTTACAAAAACTCAGTCTGACATGCTAGAAAATCTCCAATTAGAGGCAGCGCGTATAGTTACTGGCGGAACTAAACTCACAAGTAGAGTAAAACTTTATCTTGAAACAGGCTGGCTTCCCTTAGAGCAAAGACGTAAACACCACAAAATAATTCATTTCCATAAAATGGTTCACGGTCTCCTTCCTCAGTATCTACAAGAAATTCTTCCTCGACATAATAATAGCATCCATGATCACAATACTCGTGTTGGAAATAACTTTCGCCCTCCTCCTTGTCGCACAAGTCTTTACATGAAATCCTTCCTGCCATCTGTAATCCCTTTGTGGAATTCCTTGCCAGATGCAATCAAAAGTGATCCGTCCATAACTAAATTGAAAAGTCATTTGAATAAACCACGCCACAAAGTTCCACATTACTTCCTTAGCGGTAATAGACTGGGTCAGATTCATCATGCAAGATTAAGGATGGAGTGCAGTCCACTAAAATTTTATCTATTTCATAAAAATCTTATAGATAGTCCTCTATGCATGTGTAATCATGAAGATGAGACCAACGAACATTTCTTATTACGTTGTCCACTTTTCGCGCAGTTTCGCTTACGTTGTTTTAGTGCTCTAAACTATCCCTTATCAACTGAAATACTACTCTTCGGTGATAACGAACTCACGTATGATGAAAATCTTTTGATTTTTTCCAGTGTTCAAGAATTTATAATTATTTCTAAAAGATTTGAATGATTGTTTTTATTTTTTTTATTCTTTATTGTTTGCACAGCTGTTACAGCAGGTTGTATATCTCATGTCATGGCATAAAATTCCTCTCTGATCTTTTTCTTCTGGTCTTTTCATCTCTCCTCTTTCCGAATTTCCCCATTTTTCATTTATTCAAGTATTACATTGCTCACTTACGTATTCTCCCACTTGCTGCCGTTTACTCAATGTGTCATAAAAGTAAACGGATTAATATAAGTCTTATACTTGTTTCCGAATCCTATTCACATTATGATTGTATGATTGTGTATTGTATATGTATAAATTGAATGAATAAAATAAAGTTTATATTATTAATAACGAGATATTAATCTTTTATACACGTTGCTTATCTCATAATAACGAGATATTTATCTTTTATACACGTTGGTTATCCCATAATAACGAGATATTTATCTTTTATACACGTTGGTTATCTCATAATAACGAGATATTTATCTTTTATACACGTTGTTTATCTCATAATAACGAGATATTTATCTTTTATACACGTTGGTTATCTCATAATAACGAGATATTTATCTTTTATACACGTTGGTTATCCCATAATAACGAGATATTTATCTTTTATACACGTTGGTTATCTCATAATAACGAGATATTTATCTTTTATACACGTTGTTTAATCCATAATAACGAGACATTTATCTTTTATACACGTTGGTTATCCCATAATAACGAGACATTTATCTTTTATACACGTTGGTTATCTCATAATAACGAGATATTTATCTTTTATACACGTTGGTTATCTCATAATAACGAGATATTTATCTTTTATACACGTTGGTTATCCCATAATAACGAGATATTTATCTTTTATACACGTTGGTTATCCCATTATAACGAGACATTTATCTTTTATACACGTTGTTTATCTCATAATAACGAGATATTTATCTTTTATACACGTTGGTTATCTCATAATAACGAGACATTTATCTTTTATACACGTTGGTTATCCCATAATAACGAGATATTTATCTTTTATACACGTTGGTTATCTCATAATAACGAGATATTTATTTTTTATACACGTTGTTTATCTCATAATAACGAGACATTTATCTTTTATACACGTTGGTTATCCCATAATAACGAGACATTTATCTTTTATACACGTTGGTTATCCCATAATAACGAGATATTTATCTTTTATACACGTTGGTTATCTCATAATAACGAGATATTTATCTTTTATACACGTTGGTTATCCCATAATAACGAGATATATTTATCTTTTATACACGAGGGTTATCTTATAATAACGAGATATTTATCTTTTATACACGTTGGTTATCCCATAATAACGTGATATTAATCTTTTATACACGAGGGTTATCTTATAATAACGAGACATTTATCTTTTATACACGATGTTTATCTTATAATAACGTGATATTAATCTTTTATACACGATGGTTATCTCATAATGACGTGATATTTATCTTTTATACACGATGTTTATCTTATAATAACGAGACATTTATCTTTTATACACGATGTTTATCTTATAATAACGTGATATTAATCTTTTATACACGATGGTTATCTCATAATGACGTGATATTTATCTTTTATACACGTTGGTTATCCCATAATAACGAGATATTTATCTTTTATACACGTTGGTTATCTCATAATAACGAGACATTTATCTTTTATACACGTTGTTTATCTCATAATAACGAGACATTTATCTTTTATACACGTTGGTTATCCCATAATAACGAGACATTTATCTTTTATACACGTTGGTTATCCCATAATAACGAGATATTTATCTTTTATACACGTTGGTTATCTCATAATAACGAGATATTTATCTTTTATACACGTTGGTTATCCCATAATAACGAGATATTTATCTTTTATACACGTTGGTTATCCCATAATAACGAGACATTTATCTTTTATACACGTTGTTTATCTCATAATAACGAGATATTTATCTTTTATACACGTTGGTTATCTCATAATAACGAGACATTTATCTTTTATACACGTTGGTTATCCCATAATAACGAGATATTTATCTTTTATACACGTTGGTTATCCCATAATAACGAGATATTTATCTTTTATACACGTTGTTTATCTCATAAAAACGAGATATTTATCTTTTATACACGTTGGTTATCTCATAAAAACGAGATATTTATCTTTTATACACGTTGGTTATCCCATAATAACGAGACATTTATCTTTTATACACGTTGCTTATCTCATAATAACGAGATATTTATCTTTATACACGTTGTTTATCTCATAATAACGAGATATTTATCTTTTATACACGTTGTTTATCTCATAATAACGAGATATTTATCTTTTATACTCGTTGTTTATCTCATAATAACGAGATATTTATCTTTTATACACGATGTTTATTCATAATGACGTGATATTTATCTTTTATACACGTTGTTTATCTCATAATAACGAGATATTTATCTTTTATACACGTTGTTTATCTCATAATAACGAGATGTTTATCTTTTATACTCGTTGTTTATCTCATAATAACGAGATATTTATCTTTTATACTCGTTGTTTATCTCATAATAACGAGATGTTTATTTTTTATACATGTTGGTTACCTCATTAATGAGATATCTATCTATACGTGTTGTTTATAACACGATGATTATCGCTAGCGTAACCGTATTACAGCCTTAGACGTGAAACACATACCGTTTCGGACGCAAACATTAGTTGAAATGGGTGAAATTTCAAAAGTATTTAATCTCCTTGACCTCTGGCACTAGATATCTCATCGTTGATGTTGATCTAAAATGTAAACCATTTTTTTTTTTTTTTCAAAACTCCAAAATTACTACACTTTTGATTAATATACATGTATAAACACAACCTTCTACAAACAGGTATTTCTGCATTCACACTGTGGGGCTTTCTTGATGTCTCTCTTCAGTCAGGAATGTCTCATAAAATGTAAAAACCATATCAATATACTTCAATATATCAAAAAGTCTCTGTAGTGATTAATTGAAAAAAAATTATTTCATAATTCATGATTTGATTCAGAAGCAATTGATATGATTTTGGTAGTTCATCTAAGTTGTTATCAACTTTCCATGGCTTGTTTGATGACGTCACTGTTTTTAATGTCTCTACTCATGACTTAAGGGGAATATATGGGAATTTTAACGATACAAGGGACATCTTCAAAGGTTTAGACAATACTTTAACATTTAAAATAAATGTCAGAAAAGGCAAATAAAACAAGTTCACTTCTTTTGATAATGATGTATTTATATATGTACACATAAGTGAAATACGAACTTTTGTTGGTCTAATCAATATTTCGACGTTCTTAACATTATCCTTTAAACTAAGGTTGTATTCATGCCGTAAATATCCGTGTATTCTAAAACGTTAACAAATATTGACGTCTGAAAAGAACACAATCAATAGTGATATCCTGAAGAACTTCATTAGATGGTTAAACAATGTAGGCGTCGTCTGCGTTGTCGACAAAAAAGTGAAAGGGGGCATCGATGTCTGTCATGGGGATGATATCCGTACAACAAATCGTATACGTACAGTATTATCTTTATATTTCATATTGATATCGAGACAAATAATAAATGGTTAATTAATTTCTCGAATTATCAAAACCTTAAATTGTGTGTGATAGAAATGACGATGTACCAATTCAAGGAACCATTTTTTTTCTGTTAATAAAGCTACTTTTCGTGAGTAGATGGTATATTTTCAGTACACATGTATTTATTCACACCTAATATAGATATATACCCATGTTTCCCCCTTCTGTCGTACATATAACCCCGTTCCTAACAGCCACAGTATCACTCATCTACCGGATGGAAACGAAAACACCTCTGACCAGGGTTAAGAGCAGCTGTTTTGCTTCCTCGGCTACATTTTCGCTGAAGTTACTTATAGATACATCATCAGAATTGGTAGTCTAGCTATGGCAATTGGATTGTCCTCCTCGGCGCCGTGTCTGTCCAGTACAGCCGGATATGTAAGCGACGTCGTCGGACGAAGCTCGATACACACGAGACGTTCATTTCTATACATGATTCCATTGCCTACACTTTCTGTCTTTTGGTAATTCATCAATTTCCGACTATAGACCTTGTCTATTTTTTTGTATCATTTCAATCTTGACGTTTTCCGGGAAGACCTGTGCATGTTGAGAAGCAATAGACATGCTGTATCCGCATTTATCTCCTAATTGCCCCGTTCTACAACGTCATAAATGTCTTAGTTAGCAGACGACAATTAGCAGACGACAACAGGATAGCCTTGCCGTGGGTGTTTTTTGTAAAGCAGATAAAAATAGGTTCGAGATTATTTAGAGATTATCCAAATGTGCGTCTTAACAGGAAAAGCTAGCTTTATTAGCAGAAAATAATCGACTCCTAGCCGACTAGGTAAGATAGCAGAAAAGCTTAATGTTGAAAGCATGTCAGAACAAGACTGAAGCTGTCATCGGGATAGAGATGTTAGATTTCAAGCAGGTTTCAAAAGAAAAAAAATATTTGTGTAGGGATCGGATTCATTTTTGGTAAAACAAATACTTATATTTTGCAATTTATGATATTGTTTTGATGTGGTTACCATGGTTTCCCAGGTACGAAATACAGAAGAAATGTATTGACATATCCATGAATACTGTATCACAATAACAAATTCTATGTGATTACAAATACATAAATATTTTATATGGATACTATTCAGGGGTTACTGGCTATGTTTACATATCAAAAGCATGTGCCTTATTTTTCAGAATCGACAACATTTATTGTAACTGTTATGTTATAAGGGTTTCAAAGCATTTTGAAAATGTCCTTATCATGCTCGATTAAGCTCTATTTATATTAAATATTACTCAAAACTAATTTAAAGCCATATACTCCCAAATGATCTAAGATTCTAAGAATACACAAGCATTAATGGCAATCCCAGATGCCCATTCATACTCTCCTTGTGACTGTTGGAATGGAAACTTGACCGAGGGAATCCTTGCTATATCAGTGCATAAAAATAACTCGCCACATTGTTTCTTATCGCGAGATTTGTCACGGAGCCGAGAACGAGGCTAAAACAACGTACACTACACGTTATCTACACACATGGCCGTTGTTTGCATTATCGACTGTAATTCAACGTTGTTTATCTCATAATAACGAGACATTTATCTTTTATACACGTTGGTTATCCCATAATAACGAGACATTTATCTTTTATACACGTTGGTTATCCCATAATAACGAGATATTTATCTTTTATACACGTTGGTTATCTCATAATAACGAGATATTTATCTTTTATACACGTTGGTTATCCCATAATAACGAGATATATTTATCTTTTATACACGAGGGTTATCTTATAATAACGAGATATTTATCTTTTATACACGTTGGTTATCCCATAATAACGTGATATTAATCTTTTATACACGAGGGTTATCTTATAATAACGAGACATTTATCTTTTATACACGATGTTTATCTTATAATAACGTGATATTAATCTTTTATACACGATGGTTATCTCATAATGACGTGATATTTATCTTTTATACACGATGTTTATCTTATAATAACGAGACATTTATCTTTTATACACGATGTTTATCTTATAATAACGTGATATTAATCTTTTATACACGATGGTTATCTCATAATGACGTGATATTTATCTTTTATACACGTTGGTTATCTCATAATAACGAGATATTTATCTTTTATACACGTTGTTTATCTCATAATAACGAGACATTTATCTTTTATACACGTTGTTTATCTCATAATAACGAGACATTTATCTTTTATACACGTTGGTTATCCCATAATAACGAGACATTTATCTTTTATACACGTTGGTTATCCCATAATAACGAGATATTTATCTTTTATACACGTTGTTTATCTCATAATAACGAGATATTTATCTTTTATACACGTTGGTTATCCCATAATAACGAGATATTTATCTTTTATACACGTTGGTTATCCCATAATAACGAGACATTTATCTTTTATACACGTTGTTTATCTCATAATAACGAGATATTTATCTTTTATACACGTTGGTTATCCCATAATAACGAGACATTTATCTTTTATACACGTTGGTTATCCCATAATAACGAGATATTTATCTTTTATACACGTTGGTTATCCCATAATAACGAGATATTTATCTTTTATACACGTTGTTTATCTCATAAAAACGAGATATTTATCTTTTATACACGTTGGTTATCTCATAATAACGAGATATTTATCTTTTATACACGTTGGTTATCCCATAATAACGAGACATTTATCTTTTATACACGTTGCTTATCTCATAATAACGAGATATTTATCTTTATACTCGTTGTTTATCTCATAATAACGAGATATTTATCTTTTATACTCGTTGTTTATCTCATAATAACGAGATATTTATCTTTTATACTCGTTGTTTATCTCATAATAACGAGATATTTATCTTTTATACACGATGTTTATTCATAATGACGTGATATTTATCTTTTATACACGTTGTTTATCTCATAATAACGAGATATTTATCTTTTATACACGTTGTTTATCTCATAATAACGAGATGTTTATCTTTTATACTCGTTGTTTATCTCATAATAACGAGATATTTATCTTTTATACTCGTTGTTTATCTCATAATAACGAGATGTTTATTTTTTTATACATGTTGGTTACCTCATTAATGAGATATCTATCTATACGTGTTGTTAATAACACGATGATTATCGCTAGCGTAATCGTATTACAGCCTTAGACGTGAAACACATACCGTTTCGGACGCAAACATTAGTTGAAATGGGTGAAATTTCAAAAGGATTTAATCTCCTTGACCTCTGGCACTAGATATCTCATCGTTGATGTTGATCTAAAATGTAAACCATTTTTTTTTTTTTTTTCAAAACTCCAAAATTACTACACTTTTGATTAATATACATGTATAAACACAACCTTCTACAAACAGGTATTTCTGCATTCACACTGTGAGGCTTTCTTGATGTCTCTCTTCAGTCAGGAATGTCTCATAAAATGTAAAAACCATATCAATATACTTCAATATATCAAAAAGTCTCTGTAGTGATTAATTGAAAAAAATTTATTTCATAATTCATAATTTGATTCAGAAGCAATTGATATGATTTTGGTAGTTCATCTAAGTTGTTATCAACTTTCCATGGCTTGTTTGATGACGTCACTGTTTTTAATGTCTCTACTCATGACTTAAGGGGAATATATGGGAATTTTAACGATACAAGGGACATCTTCAAAGGTTTAGACAATACTTTAACATTTAAAATAAATGTCAGAAAAGGCAAATAAAACAAGTTCACTTCTTTTGATAATGATGTATTTATATATGTACACATAAGTGAAATACGAACTTTTGTTGGTCTAATCAATATTTCGACGTTCTTAACATTATCCTTTAAACTAAGGTTGTATTCATGCCGTAAATATCCGTGTATTCTAAAACGTTAACAAATATTGACGTCTGAAAAGAACACAATCAATAGTGATATCCTGAAGAACTTCATTAGATGGTTAAACAATGTAGGCGTCGTCTGCGTTGTCGACAAAAAAGTGAAAGGGGGCATCGATGTCTGTCATGGGGATGATATCCGTACAACAAATCGTATACGTACAGTATTATCTTTATATTTCATATTGATATCGAGACAAATAATAAATGGTTAATTAATTTCTCGAATTATCAAAACCTTAAATTGTGTGTGATAGAAATGACGATGTACCAATTCAAGGAACCATTTTTTTTCTGTTAATAAAGCTACTTTTCGTGAGTAGATGGTATATTTTCAGTACACATGTATTTATTCACACCTAATATAGATATATACCCATGTTTCCCCCTTCTGTCGTACATATAACCCCGTTCCTAACAGCCACAGTATCACTCATCTACCGGATGGAAACGAAAACACCTCTGACCAGGGTTAAGAGCAGCTGTTTTGCTTCCTCGGCTACATTTTCGCTGAAGTTACTTATAGATACATCATCAGAATTGGTAGTCTAGCTATGGCAATTGGATTGTCCTCCTCGGCGCCGTGTCTGTCCAGTACAGCCGGATATGTAAGCGACGTCGTCGGACGAAGCTCGATACACACGAGACGTTCATTTCTATACATGATTCCATTGCCTACACTTTCTGTCTTTTGGTAATTCATCAATTTCCGACTATAGACCTTGTCTATTTTTTTGTATCATTTCAATCTTGACGTTTTCCGGGAAGACCTGTGCATGTTGAGAAGCAATAGGCATGCTGTATCCGCATTTATCTCCTCATTGCCCCGTTCTACAACGTCATAAATGTCTTAGTTAGCAGACGACAATTAGCAGACGACAACAGCATAGCCTTGCCATGGGTGTTTTTGTAAAGCAGATAAAAATAGGTTCGAGATTATTTAGAGATTATCCAAATGTGCGTCTTAACAGGAAAAGCTAGCTTTATTAGCAGAAAATAATCGACTCCTAGCCGACTAGGTAAGATAGCAGAAAAGCTTAATGTTGAAAGCATGTCAGAACAAGACTGAAGCTGTCATCGGGATAGAGATGTTAGATTTCAAACAGGTTTCAAAAGAAAAAAATATTTGTGTAGGGATCGGATTCATTTTTGGTAAAACAAATAGTGATATTTTGCAATTTATAATATTGTTTTGATGTGGTTACCATGGTTTCCCAGGTACGAAATACAGAGGAAATGTATTGACATATCCATGAATACTGTATCACAATTACAAATTCTATGTGATTACAAATACATGTACATACATATTTTATATGGATAATATTCAGGTGTTACTTGCTATGTTTACATATCAAAAGCATGTGCCTTATTTTTCAGAATCGACAACATTTATTGTAACTGCTATGTTATAAGGGTTTAAAAGCGTTTTGAAAATGTCCTTATCATGCTTGATCAAACTCAATTTATATTCAGTATTACTCAAAACTAATTTAAAGCCATATACTCCCAAATGATCTAAGATTCTAAGAATACACAAGCATTAATGGCAATCCCAAATGCCCATTCATACTCTCCTTATGACTGTTGGAATGGAAACTTGACCGAGGGAATCCTTGCTATATCAGTGCATAAAAATAACTCGCCACATTGTTTCTTATCGCGAGATTTGTCACGGAGCCGAGAACGAGGCTAAAACAACGTACACTACACGTTATCTACACACATGGCCGTTGTTTGCATATCGAGTATGCGTGAACTTGCCTATCAATGCTTTCATTTGAACATATTAGCAAAATATTCTCGTAAACACTGATCAATATAAATAAGCATACACTAAAATACTTATCTTAAAATATTGCATAATGGATACAAGTTGACAATGTACGAGGAATACGGAAAAAACTATCCAGCAATCCAACAGACCTCCGGCAAAATTGGAAGTCGAGTCCATTTCCTTTTCTTCTCTTTCTAAGTTCAAACGAATCAATTCTTCTGATGAAGTTCTGAGGTTTTGCCGATTCAGTCACTTTTACGTTCCTTTTTGGCAGAATCTGTCTGCGTTTCAGTAAGCACATGCTTTCGGCGTTCCGCCATTTTTTTGTTGACTGATAACCGGCCCTTTGCACTGTGGGACTTATTTGGATAGAAACTTGGTCCGTCGGACCCAGTTATTATTTTTGGGAATTTCCCCTATACTTTCATAAATACACGTTTTCCTCCGGTTTATGATTCGCGATAATTTGCTAGGTATATGTTAAGTCTGAAATCTGTAAAGAGGTCAAAATGTAACCATTTATGTATATTTCTTTGGGAGTATGTGGCTTTAAAACAATGACAATTTAAAACTTGCTAAACACCTAACTTATCATAAGGGATGAATACAAGGGAAATAACTCGCTTAACTGCCCCGAATTAGTGTTAATTGGATCATTATTCTATGTTATATACACACCAAAAATAACTCATTCGATATCTCAAAATCCATATAGACTGAATCCTGGTTTATTTTACCATGTTTACTACCCTGTATCCGTGGAAACTAATAAAGGAAGTGTCTTTTTTCCTCTATTTTTTGTGAATCTTTATTTTTCGATTTAATTCCACAATAATATGGGATGAATTTTTCATAGATTGAGTAAACGAAATGAAATCTGATCAGCGGGGACGGTTTATTATGATCACTGTTAAAAATGCATTACCAGGTTGGAAACAGATAACTGTGATGCGTTATGTATGATATTTTGAAATTTTAGATGTCATGTCACTGTTTATCTGTTGAAGTAAATGCGTCTGTTGCTAATGTGAGGTTTGGATATATATTCTATTGTTCACTATAATAATATTGAGGTTTTATTACGTCATAAACACCAATTGATGACGTCTTGGTTACTGATGAAATCATACGTCATAAACACCAATTGATGACGTCTTGGTTACTGATGAAATCATACGTCATAAACACAATTTGATGACGTCATGGTTACTGATGACATCATTGTACCTATGACGTCTTATATACAACGTCAAAAGGGAATCAATGTTAATGCTTTCATCAAGTCAAATCCGGTAAAACAAATGCTAACGCTAACTGCTAATGACACTTGTGAACATAACGGCATGGTTATTTTGTGCAATACACTTGATCAACTTGAGCTTTATGGATGTCTCTGAAGTACGGCCTCGGCTCCTTTTTCTCTCTCTCAATCTTGCATTTTACGTCATGCTTTGAAGAAATTGATAGGCAGTTTAACAAATTATATGTCAACAGCAAGACCCATGGCTTACGATGATACATATTAACAATTGATCAAGTTACGTCTGCTTAATTGCACTAGAATAGTGATTTATGGGCTTGTGAAAACATCACATGATATTTACATAAACCGTAAAATAGGGGGTCTAGGAAAAGTCGTCTGAAAGACCACCGAATTCCTGAAGTAACAAAAATGTTCTCTACAAGAAAACTTGACATAATATGGTTTTCTTTAATGTCACTGGTTTCTCTGTATGGATGTCTCTTAATAACAGCATCAGCTGTTTTTGCTTCTCCATAGAGATAGAAAATTACTGATCGTGCAAAAGGTAACCTAATCGCTCAGTATTACTCTCGCCCAATGCTTGGAATGATGTTGTAGGCATGCTGCCAACACAAGGGTTAATTGCATCCGTGGCGACTGTGATGTAATACCTTATGATTGATAGCCAGTTAAAGGTCTTACAACCAATCATCACCTACAGTCGTCACGAGTTTGTCAGAGTAGTGAAGATATCGAAAACACAAATAACCATGCATCTATCTTAACCCTTCCACCCCTGCCTACCATATTGGACTTCAAATGATAGTGAATGGCATAGTCCACTCAAAAAGATTCATAGGGTTGAAAGGGTTAACATATATACACAAGCCATCAAGCAATACCGTAACATGAATAATGACAATCTAGAATTCATTATACAAGCCACTTTCTTAAATATATTTCAAGATATTTTATCATTTAAATTTGAAAACCAAATTTTCCCTACTTTTATTGAATAGTGCTATTGAACGTACCGATCTAGATTTTGGCATTTATTTCGTCTTATATCGAGTTTCCACGGTCCCCTCCTAGATATCAACATTTTAGGCCGTTATTATCACCGACCAATCCTAGAAGAATGAAACAGTTGCATGATGTAGTTTATTTCATTTTCGCTCTACTTCTTCTACTGGGGTAAGTGTTATTTTAATTTTAATTTTTTTTTTTAATTTTCTTATTCTTATTTTTTTGGTTTTTGTTTTTGAAAAATTATAATAGTATCCCACATGTGATTTGTACAAGCCTTTCAAAGATAAATGTATACTGTAAATCAACGGTCTGTCATAATAATCTGTGTTACCATATAATGTCATACTATCAGATTAATAAACTTTAAAGAATTTCGGTTGTTTTGATCGCCAGTCCACCATTCTTCAAATTCAACCCAGTTTGCGGATGCGTGTAAAACATCATTTCCACGGTTCATTTACATAAAGAGAGTGGAGCGTCGAACTCCCGTAATCAGTTGGTAGTTTCCAGGTTTTAATTGCAATTAAAAAAAAGAAAATAAAAATCAGTACATGTGTCTTAATAATTTTCATCAATACGGTATAAATTCTATCATTAAATATGTTTTTGTAATTCTGTCATTAATTATATATTACGAAAATACAGATAGGCTTAGGAACGTAAAGTCCGTTTTTTTTTATATTTTTTTTAGAAAAACCATATATTTTTCATCAATAAAATTATTAATTCAGTTCCATAACACTATACTCAGCGGTTAATGTTAAAGACCGCATTTTATCTGGTGAAAGGATCGTTGAAGAAAAAACAACAATATATTGATTTCCTTACATAATAATTTCTCAACATTACACAGTCATTTGCCTATTATTATCACACATCTTCCAATTTGATATCAAAAGAAAACTATGATTAATCATTTTTTATTTCATAATTCATCGTTTACAGTTCCAATTTGTTGTGTTAGTTTCCTATCTACTTCCCTGGATCTACAGATATGTGCCTTACAGATTAAATGTTTTGTCTCAGAGTGGTCTTTTCGTCATTATTGTTGTTTTCTTTTTATAATATATTTTGTTTACCATATCCACCATTTTGTTGTTAATATAATGAAATGTATTACTTGTTGTTGTTATTTATTTCGGTCAGTCACTCATAACATAACATGTTTGATAAAGTCCTTTTGATAAATCAGTGTTTGTGTATTCATCATCTGAACGATTGTTTAAAATTCGAACCACTGTACTCTTCTGGTAAAACGTGTTTGAAGCAAATTACAATCTTGTATTGTCTTCTAATTGGCTAGATCAATTCACAGATAATATAATAATGTTGAGGTGTGGGGGTTAATACACCGAAATGAGGGATTCTCTGCTAATCTACAGAAAATACATTATGTGTGAATCTCCTATTGACGAAGTGTCATACTGAACATTTAACGATACATTAAGAAAGATGAATGGCTGACGAGCTCATTCGGGCGGACGCCTTGGGCAGTCTTCCGAACACTGAAACATATAATCACAGATTACTTGTCACTAACACGGCACTATACATCCATCTTCAGGAACGTATGATGCAGATTTGAAGTCGCCTTTTGCATTTTTGCAAAGCATCAACGACGCCGTTGTTGATATCAAGTCTTCTTTTACAAATCATCGTCCGTGAATAGTACAATGTATATAAAACAAATATCGTCAACATCACCCAGGAATAATGACAGGATCAAATAATTAACGTCTTCAAGAAATAGTTTTTATGCTTTAATGGATAAATGAACATGCGATGGCATTAATTATGTAAGCATACAAATTCGTTATGCATATTTTAGATTCAGAGACTCATTCATCCTTCTCTATGAATATTCAGGTTCACAAATATTCATGTATCCCTCCCCATGCATTTTAGGTTCACTAATACAACAAAACGGCCAAGTTCACATATTTTTTTTTTTCAATCTTAGCTTCTTAGCTAACAACCATTCACTACAGAAACGGTGCTACAGGAAGATTTTCAACTTCAGAGTCACAATCTGAAATATCTTTAACCAAAGACATCTTCACACCAGCTAGGAATTCTTATTGCGTTACATTCCACAATCCTTTGGCAGATATAGCAATGTCGAAACTATCGCGCCCTGGAATACCAGGGCATCAACTCAATAGAGTTTTACGTTCAGACAGGGTTTGGCAGTAAACAGAAATAGCGGCGCCCAGTGCAGAGTCAACTTGTCGACTATTTCATGAAATTTTACCTAAACAAAAGAGACGTAAAACACATTCGGAGAGCTCCATCCATTAATAAAAGTTATTGATCACATACGTCATCAAAATGACACAAGCCTCCGTGTTTGTTTGTAAACATCACCGATGAAGTACATCTGTAACACTCGTTTTGATTGGTCGAAAATTAAACTTGATGCGTAAAGGGCGGTAATTTCGAATCTCTGCTGGAGGGCCAGCGCCTACGACCATATCTGTAAAGGGTTCTAGGAGTGTAACGAATTCAGAAGCTTTGGATAATGAAGATGAACAAAAATTAAGTTCACAATACTGACACATTAACGATTAAAAACCACTTATTTTAATCATAAATGGAAATTTATCACATCTTCATGTGAACTCAGATATGCGATCACTATGTCACTATGTATAGTAACGAAGACAATTGCCTATTTCCATATTCTTCTATAACACATACATAAGTCCTTTCTACGAGAATGTATTGAGACGAATGGAAATAATATATAAATATGACAATTTCTAATATAGAACGATGTAGAGTTATATCGTAAAGGAATAGTTATCGTCAGTTTAAACCTAATTCCGAAAAATTTCAAGGAATGATGCAGTCAAGTAACTGTAGTCTTTGTACAAAGCAGTTTGTCTTTATGTCATTTTTACTCTGCTAACATCAATTTACTCTTCAAACCCGTGAATGAAACTTTATCCTTGGTGTATCTAATTTTCGTTATCAACATCTATTTCCTATGCGTAATATTAAAAAAAGGCCATATTTTACAATTCCTTGACAGACATCTTTTAAATGAGAACCATTACTACGACAGCAAGATAATTACAAAGTCAATGGCCATCGCAACGTAGATATTGGATGGACCTTTTCTCTTGTGTAATAACTTCACATCATTGAATGACATACATCGTTGGTTTTGATTATAATGGTTTCCGCTGTCAATCTTGCTATGAAATAAAATAAGGGAGTACAGTATTTTGATGTGTTTGTACTAATAGCAAGTTGGTTTGTTTTACTAGTATCATTTTAAATGCGATAGTTCTCTTTTAATCCAACTAAGTTAATACATGATTATGATTTGACAAGGAATATATATCGTAATCAACTGCTTAGATATGGATGATATCTTCCTTTCTCGGTATTTACATATTTAGTAAGTTGTCTTCAACAATGAAAGGTAAGAGTTCGGTATTCTTACATCACATTCCTTTTTATAAATCCAGGAAGATCAGCCTTAGGGAAACACATTTAAGAATTATAATCTTAAATTGGACTGTATTCAAGCATCAGATTTTTTCATCAAAATATAAACAACACATTCTTAAACTTTTTATCCATTAGAATCGATTCCATTGAGCTGATATTGGCAGGAATGTGCATCAAAGTGTTATTTTTTTTTTAAACTTGTGTATATTTAAATTGATATATCCAAAGTGATCAAATGCAATCGTTTTCCTGAACAAAGTCAGTTCTAAACTTCCCCCTCAAATTCCTTCAATGATGTTCAGATATCCATTAAGACTTTTTTTTCAATCCGGTCCAGATTCAAATACGGTTACTGCGGTGTCTATTTTGTAACATGGTTCAACAACCATACTTTTTATCACACATCTGAAACCATAGCTGTATAATTTAAATTACAAGAAAATCTAGGAAGCATTCCAAGATGTTCGTGACCACATGTTCTCAATTAACTTCTCAGTTTCACCTGTCACATTCATTCGCGTTAAACATATTAAAGTCCACCATTTCCCCACTAGATAAGTCAGCCTTGCGTGACCCTATTAAGGGTGGATAGGGTTTGAACAACGCAAATGTGATTGGCGTACAATGTCCGCCTCTGATGTCAAGAAAATCATATGAATGCCTTATTAAGAGAAAACATGGTACAATCATCATTATTCATCGTAGACAATGATTAGCAGTGATTCATTAGTACTGTGTCGCAAATTGACATCGTGGTATGATCTATGCATTATTGTCCGAAACATTTCCCATTAATTCGCCTACAAACAAAGGAATCGTTTGATCGTAGTAAGATGAATGAATTTCCTTCTTATCTTTCATTCAAAAGGCCTAGGATAACTTGTGTTATATTAATGAAGCAGTATTTACATAAGTATTTCACTTTGTGAATACGTTGCTGCTTTCCGCGTTAAACGTAATGCTATGGACGGCAAACAGGAACATCCAGAACAGTGCTCTAATTAGACTGGACAATAGTAAAAGGCTTCTTCGATTTTTATTTTTCGTTACAGTGTATCTATCAAATCGAACAATGTGTCTGGTAGCACGAGAGAGAATCTGAGGACAGATTTGAGAACGAGAAGATGCAGATTCTTTAATAGAAAGTACGCAATATGGGCAAAGTCAAATGAAATATGTCAATAAAGTAACATGTCGTCATAATGCATGAAGACATTTTATGATATCAATTGCTCTCATTAATGAATTACGATACATTAAGACATAGCAGTATGGGGATATCAAGTTGAGATTTTAAAGGTTTCGATACCACATTACTATTTCAAACAGGTGTCTTCGGCAATGTGTTTCAGTGAGGCAGCACTATAAAATCAGCGTGTGCGATGTAAGAATAGTGCAAGGTACAAGTGCGCATGCGCAATATAAATGGTCCTTTCCAATATGAGATTTATAAATTTTACTGTGCATATGTTCTGCGATATCAAAACGAGACAAACACTTACAGACCACAGCCTTTCAAAATAAAATTAAACACTACATCTCATTCATAGGGTAAGCCTTCCAAAAAAGGTCATTACATTTTGTGACCCCTTTGTAAAATATCCCTAGCCTACCAACGCACGTATTAATGAGTTTTATAACAAGATCAAACAAATGAAAAACACACACGCCAAAGATTGAAAATATATGTCGTTCGAAGAAGATAGATATCAGAAGATTATTTACATGCAGTTAAAACTGGTCATCGTAAGTTAAACTTTGCTAAATGGAACGGCATGTCAAATAATGTATTGTTTTGGTTTCAAATAGAAATAAAATTTATTTTATCGATATTGTCATGTTTCGTGTTGGCTGAAGGTCACATCAGAATTATCTGTACATGCGACAAACATACATGAATGGCCCTTAAAGAAATGGGCGAGGGATATATTACCGCGATATTTTTCATTATATGAAGATTGTTTGTTTGTTTGTTTTTGTTTAACGTCCTATTAACAGCCAGGGTCATTTAAGGACGTGCCAGGTTTTGGGGGTGGAGGAAAGCCGGAGTACCCGGAGAAAAACCACCGGCCTACGGTCAGTACCTGGCAACTGCCCCACGTAGGTTTCGAACTCGCAACCCAGTGGTGGAGGGCTAGTGATAAAGTGTCGGTACACCTTAACCACTCGGCCACCGCGGCCCCTTATATGAAGAACAACATTCATCGATTGAAAGTTTATAGTGTGTAGCTTAGATCTGGTTTGTATTAGTACTGTCATATTAATGTGACTTCGGCATAAAATTTCACCAAAATGGTCCTTTCATATTAATTATTGTCTATTGTATCTTTCTATGACTTAGCTCCCATAACTCCGTGAGGATTCCTGTGAAAACGGTCATTTTACAACCAAATTAGTGCAGTACATTTCAAGTTATTGAAAGTTCGGTGTCTGCATGTTTTGTTTTTGTGTATTTAGACATTAACGAGGTTTTTCATCGTGTTGTTTTTTCAGTTTCCTCACTTCCAGAACCTTTATGGGCATAATAACTACTTTTCTTTTTCGCCAATACGTTTATAGCAGGCATCTTGAGTATGACATATAGCTGCTACTCAATAATACCAATGTCTGCATGCAATATATAGTACATATTTTATCATTTGCATTTCTCTGGGCTTGGAATCAATATTGAAATTAATCAAACAAATCTTGACAGTAATTTTAATGGAAATGATACCAAATCTTCCACATGCGTTTATCTATAAGCATGAATGATGGCAATCCGAACTGAAATTTGTGATTTTTTTATAACAACGGTATACAGAAATTTAGTAATTGCTAGCCGTATTGGTGTTAGTTTACCACTAAACATAATTTTTGGGGAATACAATTCTTTCACTCACATATAAACAAAAACAGTATTTATCTCCACGTGACAGAAAGCATTATTTATCATGACATAGATGTGTGTGTTCTTTAGAGAACAAAACAGCATACCAATATTTCATTTCATTTAATATATATCATCCATGCTAAGCCTAAACAAATGCAAACATAAGATATGTGCGCCAGCACCATATTTCAATCAATTTGAATATTTTTGATACTTGGCTCTGTATTTGGATAGAGATATCATAATCCTTGCAACAATCACATATGTTGGTTGCAAAGCTACACTTAATCGAAACTCCCTATCTTGTTATATTAGTTTAGCCTGTGGAATAAAAGAACTTAATTGGCCACACATATTTTCAACCATAATTCGTTTCTAGATAAATACAACTGAGATATTTAAGCCATTTTTCAAAGAAGATGCACATGAACGTCATATCTTTGTAGCATATACTGCATAGTTGGCAATATTTGAGTTGAAATTATTTGCCCTAAATTCGTTGTCGTTAAATAAACCTTGAAAATGAATACCTAGATATAATATACATGTATATGTATTCACAGCTGCATATAAGTTTTTGCTGCTGAGTGTTAACAAGTTGGTGTAGCGCGAATTGAATTCCTGTGAACTACTTCTGACTGGGCCAACTGTAAAATATTAGCGTCGTCAAATTTAACAAATATATGGTATACTGACTTCCTTTTATTGTTTAAAAATATCCATATGAAATCATGTGATAATCTACAGAATGTTTATTTAAATAAAAATACAAATACAGCCTTACATAAAGTCATTCTATGAATCTCAATTAATTAATTCTCCCCACTTTGAATATAACTATGTATATAATAACCTACAGAATTGGTGATTTTCATCAGAGTCTCCTATGTAAGGACACAGAAGAGACAACAAATTATCATTACGCCTCTCTTCCCAATCACGACTCTTCGGATCATTATTTTTTTCTGTCCTATCGATCATTTGTTTCCTAGCTATGTTTTCCTTTCATTGGTTGTTCCAATACTGTTAAACCCGAAAGAAACTTAAAAATTCATACTTAAAACAAATTTCCTCCTGTGCGCAGTCGGACAAGCTATGCTAGACAATATATTACTACTCTAGACATATGTTGATTAAATATCAACTCGTTAGGGTTTACCTGAAGAATTGATCACGATAAGATGCGTGTCGGAAAATGTTTATGATGTCGAACATACAAACTCGATTTCCGGTAAGATATCAGTAAGGTTAATGATAAAAAATCCCGATGATTTAATATCACATAAGAAGGTGATTCATACAAATATAATGTCCTTCGGGTAGGTTTGTGTCACGAACAACTGCTATATTGATGGAACAATGTAGGTCAAGGTGTCCCACATTTTACAAGAGTTCACGGAATCAATTAATATTATTGATATCGCATTAATGACCCCAAGCATCGAACAAATAAATAATAAAAACATTTTTGTCAAGGATAGTGATTAAGTAGAATGTTTTGTTTTTTTCTGTTTGAAACGAAAAATAATAAAAGTAGTAATATGAACCGAGGTTAATTAGGTCGAGTCCTTGCCATTTTATATACTAGGTCGGTATGGCGATATTGTAGGCATTGGAAATTGCTTGTTGACAAATTAGCTCTCTAAGTAAAGCACGGAGAAGCGAAAAAAATGAATATTGATAGTGGCTTTGTTTATAGAGGCAATTAGATATCACTTCTGGCTCATGCAAATTAAAAAAGACAATTAAAACATCGATGAATCATTTCAGTTTTTGAAGTCACATGTTTATCTAAAATTCTGTCTCAATTATTATGCATATCAATATAAAAAAACATGTCAAAGGTGTAACAATGCGTCCTACCATAGCCATGTGGGATATGCAAATTCCACTCTCGATTGAAAAATTCGATATCAGAACCTCAGCATATCTAAATCCTTTACTAAATCATTCGCACACACAACTTAATTGATCGCAAAAAATATTAGAGGTTCGGGATATATGCATGTACTTTATATTTTTTTTAAATCAAGTATAGAAAATAATTGAATTTCCTATGTGTCAACACTTTACTCCACATCATTTACGAGTCCCAGAAGGTTCATCAGTCGCCACCCAGATATTAAAAGTTTAGACCCCGAGCATCAATGCCGAGTCCTAGAAGGTGGAAACAGCTGTATGACTTAGCTTAATTAGTTTTTGGCTCTACTGCTTCTAAATCTCAAGTAGAATTAAAAATGCATATATCTTGTGTTTCTTTCACGGTCCTTGGTCCTTAATAACTGGTATTGAGGTCTGGTAGCGAGAACAAAAGCACATAATTATAAGATATAAAGATAAACTAGATGTAGCCAAAAGGCTGTACAGCAGAGGTTGAACTATTGGATAAACTGTTGTACTGTTTCTATAGCTACTCATTCTTTGTGAGTTCACGTTTCATTAAGTACACGGCTATGCTATCCGTAATACGTACGAAAAGCAACATGTCAGAGGGTAACACATCAATCATTGATTCGATTTAGAAAATAAAACAGGAAAATTAATTTCAAAACAAATTTGACTGTTAAAATTTTACATTTCATTTCAATTCATTATGTTATTTTCCATGCCAGCTAGCATCGACAGAAGTTGCATTAGACCCACTTAAACAGAATACCATATGCATGTTCCCAAGTCTTCTAAACATGGTGTTGCGGAGAATTTTTGTATGAATGACATTTTGTGCGAATGTTTCAGGAATAAAGGAACAAGATAAGCGATGTTGCGGTACTAACAGGGTCCATCCCAACGTGTTCTAGCTGTCTGATTATAACACGCTTTATCCTATTTGGCAGAAAGTCGATTAGGAATCAAGTCATGCTCTTTACATGTGAATGCCCGTAGCTAGATTGTATCCATACCGAACTAACAACATTTTGCTCTTTTAATGATTTCCTGTCTTCGTGTATTGTTACCGTTGAGGATATTGTATATAATCACACGGTATCTCTGCTGGCACCATGATCTATGATATAAGTATTTATACATGTAACAAGGCGTATATATAACCACGGAGTAGTCACGCGTTCTGATACTTTATTTAATTCAGACATTACCATATATCGCCGTTTCGGAGTATGTTTCTTTCTGTGCCTTCATTCAGAAGATTTAGTTTTGAAATTGTCGAAGGCAAAGTTAAATGACTCCCCTGAAGAATCCGGTCCTCTGAATGTTACTTCTCCTTTCCCTATTCAATTTAATTTTCTATTTCGTTTTTGTCCCCATATTTGGAGTCCCTCTAAACACGTGATTTCTCAATTACATTGATACTGGAGTTATTTCTTTTCCTTTGAGCTCTTCTGCCTTGCAGATGAAGTAAAGATTCGTCAAGGGCGACTTAATCTGGTCTGTTATGCCTCTTTTTTTTCTAAGGTAACATATACTTTTATCACATAACTAGCCCGTTCAGCCATGTCATAAAGCCATGTCATGCATAGAGAGTCGTATGTGTAATAATAATATTATGACGTCATAATATATATATGTTGCGTCACAATAGATGAGTGACGTCGCATCATTGTCTAGGTAAACAGAAAAATCTCCTCCAAGCCGAATATAGCCTTTCCTATATAGAAAAGAAAAAAAGAAAGTGTTTTGCTTATATTCTCTTAAATAGTGGTAAAGTGATCAACAGAATCTTACACCCATGGTTATGTCATATGAAATTCAATAATGTGATATGCCAATTGCTTAAAGGTTCGTGCAATATCAAATTTTGAACTCTTACAGAAATAGTCACTCATGTAGGCCACTCTCTTTGTGTTCTTTCCCATGCAGGAGACACACAAAAGTCTATAACATAGGCACATGCTGCTCTGTGCTTAGCATGCAGCTTTAAAGATGGCGGTAGGTACTATTTGTCCTATTGCCGATTTAACGTGACGGATGTTTTGTAACGTAACTATGTCGAGGTGTGGTGTTTGGGAGGGAGATCCCTATAATGGCATTTGTTAATGGCCTCACCATGGGCTGACCAATAAACAGACTTATAGTGTAGTAGAAGGTATTACAATATTATACAAGGAATACTTTCTCTTTGTTTGTATATCCTTCATACATGACTTAGTATACGGTCGAGTGGCACTTACCTTTGACCTAAGCGGCAAGGGCGCCCCTTTGGGACGTGACAAGGTACTAGGTCAGCTGTCTTACCACATGCATCTTCTCCGGGTACTAAGGTATTCGCCAATAGTCTGACCTCTCGCGCGCGCCTCCATCCGGGTCAAAAAGAGTAATTTATATAATTTTAAGTAATCATAAGCATCTGTTTTTGTTGCTGTTGTTAAATAAAGACAAAGTTTACATTTTTTTTATGTATTGCTTTTTTAAGATGTATAGATAAATTTCATGTAGGTCATATGTTTTCAGCAATAATATGTTTGTCTAAATGTATTGTTAAAAAAGAAATACGATTAAAAAAAAAAAAAAAGGATAGGAAACAAAATTCAATTGCATAAACTATTAAATTGTTTGTGTTCTTAGGTACAGTGTTAAGCTATATACGTTTTTGGGGTTTACAAACTTTCATGCAGCACGCGCACATTTGACCCAGACTGGTCTGGGAAAGATGCTTTGTTTTTGTTTTTGTTTTCAAAACATAGTTTGGCCTCGCAACGACTACGACCATTTGGGAAAAACATGTCTATTTGATCTTTTCAATATAATGTCTATATATGGACGGATCGAATGATAATTAATTTCCAATATTGAACACTGTTAGTCGCCTCCCACGATCAACATGCAACAGGTCTTATTATGAGGGTTTCTTAATGTCATATGGTGTCCGAGAAATCAACTCCGTTCCCACAAGGACAGGCCTTGTCAGCATGTAACAGCATACAGACATAGTCTTGTTTCTATTTATCATTCGTGGTTAAGTTGGACTGGCCCTGGTTGTCGAGTGGTTAAGGTGTACCAACATTTTATCACAAGCCCTCCTCCTCTGGGTTGTGAGCTCGAAACCCTCGTGGGGCAGTTGCCAGGTACAAGCCGGTGGTTTTTCTCCGGGTACTCCTGCTTTCCTCCACCTCCAAAACCTGACACGTCCTTAAATGACCATGGCTGTTTATAGGACGTGAAACAAAATAAACCAAACAAAGGTTAAGTTTAAGATACCAAGTGAACAAAATTAGTTATTTTACGTACATTATTTTTACGGCACGTTACATTCAGAGCATTCTCGTGATTGGATTTGTTTTCGGTAGTTGACGCACGCGACATTTGAAACATGAGGCATCGGATCGGTCAGCATTCCAATCAATAACCCGTTGATAAAATAGCTTGATGCTTTCAATATAAACAAATAGCCCTCTTATTTTGTAATAGACACTGTGGAAATCAATCAATATAATTGAATCAGAGAATAAATTGATCCACATATGTTTAGACCGACAAAAAAGTCTCCTTTCACAACCCGGATTATTCCAATTGTACTTATTGGTCTTACATCAATGGCACAATCTATTATCTAGATAATTCGTTTGGGACATAACCACCGATTATGTCTACACAAACAATGCCTATGGCATAATGGTCAAGCCATTATTACGTGGCTGTAGATGAATCATCTGTCTAGGTGCATTATCATTATGGAAGTAAGAGGATTTAACCGAAAGCTATAATGGTGACTGCAAGAACATAGAACCAGACAATTGATTTACATGGGAGTTTATATGTGAGCACTTAACTGTATTCCTCCAGTGCTGAGCTATATTGCACATCAAAAGCATTATGAATAATACAATATTATACTGTATCATCAAAGAAATAAATTGATTTCATAATTTGGTAGAACCGCGTACCATAAGGACACAAAGGCATATAATTATCAGTTTACAGCTGCTAGTTTTCTTTTACGGCGTTTATTATGTAAAAGCAAACTTTTTATTTTCTCAGAACCAGATCTGCAGCCGACTTTTTAATTACACAATTACATTATCAATAGCCCAAAAACAAATCCAGGTCTTCCTCATCTTCCATCTGGAGAGTCTCTGATGTTGGCCATAACGGTTGTATGCGAGCAAAAGTGCATGGTTCTTCATTCTATAGAGCTTTTAGTTAGAAGGCATATGCTTACAAAACTATAGAACTAACTTCCGTCTGATTTTGAAACAAATAAATAACACAATAAGTGCCTCTGTGATTTGCTGCCAGCGCGTCTTTCTGTCTGTCTTCCTTTGCTTTATTTTGAACAATGTCCTTGCTCAACCTAGTGCACAACCTTAAAAATGTTCACGGATTATCAAAGTTGAAATCAAGATCATACAGCGAAGCAAAACGGCGTCGGCGATTTTGAATTGTACTCGTTGGTACCAATTATTGTCGGAAGGCGTTTTTATATTTTCTATAGCTAAAACATGCCATATCATGTATGATAATTATCTGTAGGGGGCGTTGACGAATGACAATATTATGTAGTCGTTAATTGCAAAGTCCTGTTAATACTTATTTTTGTCATATAATGAAGAAAAACCGACCACTGTTTTTATTTTATTTTATTTTATTTTTTGATTTTTTTTATCATTTTTTTATAAACTTCAACGGTGGAGAACTTAAAGATAAGATAAACCGGACTTTCAGATCCAAAGACATATCTATTGAGAACATCAATGACACATCAGTAACATAGAAAATTGATGCAAAAAATTATAAGACAGATATCAAGCCATTGCTATCATAATGTGTCGCAAATGCTTAATTTAAAAAAAACATCCTTAAGTGGTGTTGAGCGTTCGCATAGGCATAATGGATGCAACCGCAATGCACTCTGGAGCATATTGTTGTTTTAATAGTTTCTAATGATACATTCCGAGCGGCAAGGTTATTGACTCGGTTTAACAGAGTTTAACATGTTTATAATATATCAGAGGTTATTCTACACACGCTAACGGGTCCTGGTTGCTAACCCTCATATCAAACGCTTATGTCATAGTATACGAATCGCTTTTCTGATCTCTAAGGACTTTTGATATTAATCTTGTAGATTCAAATGTATTAAATGTATTTTCGTATAAGGGCTTCGCATACCATTTGAATAGAAACGTGTGAACCACGGTATCCCCAGGCTCTTTAACTAAAATTTTAGAAACAAGAGAATAAAAAGTTACGACGAAATATCTGACGAAGCGGGAGATTTCACCAAGGAAATCGATATTACCTGACATGTAAGAAACATGCATCTGAAAAGCCGGCAAATAAAAAAAAAAAGCATTATTACTTTAAACTTTGCCTGTTGTGCCAAGAATCTCACGAACGAATATTGTGAAGTAATTTTACTTTTGTTTTGTCGATAAATGTCTGATGTATTTTTATAAGCTGCCCATTTCTATTCAGACTGTTAAAAATACATTATGATATTATTGAAATAAAACATTAAGACAATTCATTTTAATGTCAAAACGAAAACAAATGTGTCAATGTGATGTTTAATATACATCACACCTAACTGTATAAAATAACGAGTTGATTGAAGAGTTGTTGCCCTTTTTATTGGAAATGAGGTGATTTAACATGAATCTTTACTTGGTCCTATACCTGACAATTTTACAGATATAATCACAATTGTCATTTGATTGTTTCTTTTTATGTACGTCTTTCTCTAGTGTTGTCATAAATAACTCGAATGGCCGTAAACCAATGCACAAACAAATAAACAAATTAGAACAAAAATTACAGAATATATAGATTTTTTTCTCCTGCAATGATCCTTGTATTTTGTTTTGCTGCAGTATTATGTTTAGTTCATATTTAAGTAACCCCATTGTCCGTGTAAACAGTATCCCATTAGCAATATTAATGATGAATACAAGTTCTAACTGCAAGCAAGCTAGAATACTAATTGAATAAGATTTTACAGATATTTTGTGTTTTCTTGTCAAATATTTTCGAAATAATGACTATCCGAGAAGCTAATATAGTCCCAAGATCCATGGGCGATTGTGTGATTTCAAGAAAGTCATACCATGTATACATGTTGCTACACCAATAAAACGCAAATTTAACACATACGATCATACATCATCATTTTTGTGACAGCCAGAGAAAAGTCCATACTTTCATTGTTTATATTGAAAGGAAAATGAACGGCAGACTTCATTGAGCCAATCAATCCGGTTCTGGAAGCACATTAGCTGGAATATGACTTAGATTCGTATGGCAGGTTTCGTCGATAAAGCAGAAGACTTATCCTTCCGAAACACCTGGTCGTATGCTCCTTTTAAGGCCCCTTATGCAAATATATATTTCAGTTCATATTGCCCCGCTTATTATCCATTCAGAGTAAGAATTACGAATTAGATGTAGATAATGTTATTATTATGTTGTTTTTATCGGAGGAATTAAAATACTTTATCAAAAAAAATCGTTCATTACAGCTCCCACATATTACCGTTTATTTCATTGACTATGGTTTCTATTGAAGTTATTAATTGAATCCCTGATGACTGAGGAAAGGTTGCGCCGACCCATTTTACGATAAGGGTGTAAATGATAGTTCATAGGTCTGTGTTTTTGAAAACCCCATGGCAACGGTAACTATTGAAAGTGAAAGTGAAACTGGTGGACGTGGACAGTGCGTGTAAATTTTACTGTTTTTTTTATTTATTTATTTTGTAAAGCTATGTTTATGCCAGGCATTATTTGATGTCATTTTAATCCTCTAATCTAAGATAAATCATCTGACACGAACGATGACAACAGAAAGCATATACATCGTACCAGCTGGTGCATACACAACGCGGAGCCTGTAAACAATATGACGTCATCAAAATGTTGAAGATGCGACAATGTACAACACTGTATATTTTATAAGATACACTAATGGGTTACTGAATGGAGTACACCAGTTATCCCTATGCAGATTGAAATGCCATATTATTCACAACCGCCATTTGCATTTCAAGATCAAAAAGGAATTAATGTTCATACGTATTTAGATGTTGGTGGTTTTGTGCTATATATGTGATACACGCATGCTATGTCGAAATTAACAAAGATTTTAACAAATTACAGCAGTAAGATATATGGTCGTGATACACAGTATCATTGACCAAGTTATTTTTGTTCAATTTTACCAGGGTAGTGATTTATAGGCTTGTAAACTATCACTTTTTTTGCTATTTTGCTATTTAAATGGCGCTTGAAAGAGGTAAAGGGACCAAACCTTCTCCTCGGCATAACTGTCCACGAATAGCGGACGTTTTAATAGTACCATCTCATTAGGCCAACTCGATTTGCAGTTTTCTCGGAAGAAAAGCCTTATCAGAAGATCGCATACTGCTATATGTAAAACTAGTAAACCGGAAGAACATAACCACCCAAACAAGTTTTTAAGTTTTCACAAACACTATGACACAAACCTTTGCACGTATGTGCCAAAAATCCTTCTCTAGTGAAACTCATCACTCGCACACTTAAACATGGTCGCCGCCATCTCGGAAGATAAATCTTCCAGCTTCGAGACGGAAGAGGTAGAAGATCTTCCAGAAGCAGAAGAGTTACAAATCGAGTGACCGGAAGTTATATTCTAGACAAGAGTGCAAATCGAGTTAGCTTCTTGAAAGTTCATACCTGAACACGCTGGCATGATACCTCGAACGGTCATATAATGCTGACAACGAGCGATGAGACCTAACTTCAAAGTCAGATGCTGATCATCAAACAGATAGCCGTAAGTATAAATGTTATAAGGTTTCAGCTTATGTCCGTCGGGAGACAGAATGTACTATATACCATATCGGGGCACACTCAACACTAAGGCCATAAATAAGGATTTTCCTAGTAAGGCATCATGAAATAAAAGATAATTCGGGAGTAATTACTCCTGTTTAGTGTCGAGAAAAACATGACCCATTGTATGAATTGTATTAATCTGTTCAATGACCACATTGATATTGACGTAAACCCACGTATGATGCTGAGTCTATGCCAATTTCCGTTTTATAAGGTTGGATGCGACAGATCGGATTCTATAATGTCACCAAACTGAGGCCACCTCTGGGAATTATATAGGGGCGCCTGTATCAGTGTTTAGTTTTACAGTCTCGTATACAGCAGTCTAATCATTTTCCTGCGAAACATTGGACATTATCATAACTATCGGGATGTTGGTGAAAGCATCGGGTTACACAACAAGCCAAGTCGAGCTTATGCGCCGTCTCCGAGATGCAATGACTCTTTTGAATTGGAGGTAGAATTATTAGAATCATTAACGACTCACGTGATAGCTATCTTATTTATCAATTAGATTTTAACTCAGTAAAATTCATGTTGAATTATTAAAATGTTCTAAATGTGTGATTTTGTATCGAATGACTAATCGCGTTATACATTTCAAGATGTGAACAATTGGAATTACATTCTGCGGTCTCTTCGGAAGGCAGAATCAATGGCACTGGATGAATTTGAATTTATTATTGTTTGATGACTTCTCAGTAGATGGAAACTGAATTTCAATGAAAGATAACAATATGGTAGAAAATATGCTTGTCGCGTATCCGCGTGATCATTCAAAAGACAAATAACACTTGGACAACTCACGATATTTAGTGGGGTATCATGTCATGAATCACATGTTCAGGTAAATGAAAGTCCCCAGCCCTGCAAACCCTGTATTTATTTACGTGTCTCGACTTATATTGCAGAAACCAAACTTTCGTTCTTGATTGACAACGTTCTCAATACATGTTGTTTGTCCCCTTGTCGCCCATGGCTGTTGCGAAGAGCAGTTTTGCGCTGTCACAAGGAGTCAAACACGAACGTTACTCAGCCTTCAAAAACTCACATACATTCATCACTCGCGTGCAGTTGGCAAACAGACAGGACGTCCTTAAACCAATAGAAACCTACATAGAGTGATAAACATAAAAAAGTTAATTACAATATATTGCCTTTGGTAATTCGATCAAGATACATTTGTTTTCAGGTTTTATAAACAATATATATTTGAAGTTTAGTTTGGTAGGGAATGGTTTTGTTCCCATTGAATCAATAAGTTAATTTAACGCCTAAATCTGCAGATGAGGCTTTAATAGTGCCATCACGCTCAAGTGCAAGGGGTTAATGCTTACCAAAAGACCAAACGTTAGGCGATGTCCTGGGAGACTACTTCAGTAAGGATAAAAGAGGTGTTTAAGAAAAGATAAATTCCCAAATTTAGTCGTCTCTTACGAATCACGCTATGTGGAAGTAAAGATAATTCTTACACTATCTGCAAAATTGACCTTTCAAATGTGATAAAAAGCCCCACGGACCAGCGAGAAGTCGGCTTATTGCCAATTTTCTGATCCCGACCTGATGTACCTAAATTCTTACTCCCTTCAGAAGCCAATGCATCTAATGCGTTGTTTAAATGTGCTGTGAAATGTTAGTGTGATGAAAATAAGTGTTTTGACGATTTTTTTCAATAGTGAACGATTCGTGTCGGTGGCTACCTGTACACGATGGCTAAATAGACTCGCTGTTAGATTCAGCAACACTAGTGGGTGACTTGAACAGATATATTAAAACTTTGGCATTTTTCTGCTCGATATTATACATCACAAGACATTTCTTAACGCACAAGTAGAGTCCTTTGATCCAGGGTTACTGATAATATAGACAGGTCTGACTAGGACAAACAAAATGATACCATGTTGTTAGTTATAATACAAGGTCTGTCAACATTAAAAATAATCTAATAAAGAGGCATTCGCCAAAAGGGCCCACCTTAGAACATTTTAATGTACCAGTTTCCTAAAATGCCCTATCGCAGGCAATTTGGTCTAGTTGTAATCAATGGACGCAGGCATAATTTACATTTTGTACATTTTCAAATTCTGGTTGATTTTGATTCTTTATTTCTCCAAAGTTAGTATTACTTTTGTTTTTCATTTAAAAGTAACTCAAAATCTCACTTGAGTTATATCAAGGCTACCAGTCCTTCACTGTTTCTAGACGAATTACCTGTGTGTCCCATGGTGGCCCGCGGGCTCTGTAGATACATTCTCCTCACACTTTCTCCGGTTCTTCCTAAGCATGTTTCCTTTTAAATTTCACATTTTCACAAGTCAATTGGTGTATTTGATGTATCAATCGATTTTAAATGTTCCTTGATAGTGTTTTCTGTTGTTTTTAAGATTTTGAATGTTTTTTGAGATTTTGAATGTTCCGTGATAGTGCTTTTTATTGTTTTCAAGATTTGGAATGTTACTTTATACTGTTTTCTGTTGTTTTCAAGATTTTGAATGTTTTTGAGATTTTGAATGTTCCGTGATAGTGCTTTTCATGGTTTTCAAGATTTGGAATGTTCCTTGATACTGTTTTCTGTTGTTTTCAAGATTTTGAATGTTACTTGATAGTGCTTTTCGTTGTTTCTGGTCACTCCAGAGTAACATAAAAATAGGTATACCTGTTTCCGCTTCGTTTTTAGTCGATATATTCCCTGATTAAATAGCTTTGATGATTTTCACTGTTTCCTGATAATTTAACATAATAAACGATATATTTCGTTCCATTATGCTTATGTTAGCGTCGGGTAGTCGTGTTTATTACCGCATCCCTTCCAACGATGAGCTTCAGATAGAAGAATGTGATCTTCAATGACTTTGGCATGTTATCTTCGCACATTCGCGAACTCGCTGATTTCAATTCAAGAAGGCAGGCAGTGTCAAGGGAGATAAGAGAAAAAAAATAGCGGTTTAGGAGAAAAACGTTTAGCCGCTTCTTACAAACTTAGAAATAGCGACAGTATTTAAAATCATGACGTAATACTTGCTGTGCAGTGGTATTAGGTGCTACATGCGCGCAGGGTTAGTCCACATTCTATTTTAGATGTTTATTCCATACTTTACTCATGAATTGTAAGCGACACTGAGCAGATATAAAGGAAATAAGATAATGATGAAGTTTAGCTTGATAAAGAGTCATATCTATAAACAAAACGTAAAGAGGCTTTAAATTTAAGATGAATAAATAGTCAATTGATTCCGGAAGTGGCTCTATCGTGACCTGTCTTTATATTCTAAATGTAACTTTCACTCTTGCAAGCGATGATATTTATGACACTCCTGTTACTGATGTTAATTACATTTATTCCTATAAAGAGGGTCGAATTTTAATGCATTTTGGTGAGAGGCATTATACACGCTGATAGCGAGCAGGCGTCTTTAAAAGACCTTAATGCTGTGACGTTAAACCGCAAACATTGAATAGGCCCGTCTCAGACCAGACATATACAATAAAAATGTATTATGTATTGCCCTAAGATGCTTACAAATGTCCTGAGTTCGAAGGTATTAGCGGGTTGAGTGTTTTGATCTTATAGTAAACGATTCACGTTGTTATCTGCCAAATTCCAGTTTTTATAATCTTTCTCGAACTATGCAACTAATGTTGTCTGACACAATACGTCTGGCGAGTGGATAGTTATTTCCATGACAGGATTTCCTGATAATTAGGACTCGATTGAGATGTAGAATCGTGTAAAAGTGTTTCTTCTTACAAGTTTTTTTTTATATCTTTTTTAAATTTAATTTATTTTTTTTTCATTTTTTTTTTTACAAAATAATACCCCTTCCTCTTTCAGGAAAATAATGTATGCATGTGTATAATTCAATCTGAATGGATAGGATTTTTACCACCCATCCACAGTTAAAATTCAAAAATAACAAAAAAAGAGTTAGAAAGGACAATTCGAAAAGAAAAAATTGACAAATAAACTGGTTACAAAGTCATCATATTTCATGATAAAGGATTGAGCGAATGCAAAATGTTCGCTTGAGTTTGACAATGAGATACCAGTCAAGCTTAATAATGCTTCATTAACAGTTATCATATGATCACAAGGAAAATCTTAAATTTATGCGGTAGTTGGCTTTCAATTAGTTGTCTGGACATGTACAGGAATCCCCATTTCATCAAGTCAGTGTGCAGGAAATAGATGTATATATTAATCAAGAAGAAAGTCTTGAAATTGTATGGTTTAGTATATAATCTCTTGGTTGATGCAAACGCATTCGTTTTCAAGATTAGTAAGTTGGGAGTCTCTGTTTATACTGGTGATTAAATCCGCTGATTGATCATCATGTCTGGAACTCCTGATAGACACCTTCAACAGAAAGAGAAACATGTAATTAGCGTTCCCAAGAAATGACGTCAATCGCCGTGTAGGAGTGTCGCTAAATGGTGCAATTCTCTAGAAGCAAACCAGACGTTTTAAATTGAAAGCTAATCTTTAGGGAAGGAAACGCGTAACAAACAGGCTTTTAGAAAGTGATCATTAGGCATTTTGGAATATTGAAACCCGCGAAAAAATAGCGTTGTAATGCTGTGATTCTTGTCAAATATTTTTTTTTAATGTCAAATATAGCACGCGCATGTCAAATGATATAAAACGAGGATGGAGAAAAACTGATAAATAACAGCTGTATTGGACCAACTGTCAAACATCCCTTTCAGCAATAAGTTATACTTCGGATATTATATAATTTCATCCGACAGCAACGCTGGTGTGACCGCAGGCGTTGAGGAATAAAACCTTCAACAATATGTATGCTTGTTTTTATATTCCATTTTTGATCCCGTTAAGTTCAGTCCATTTAAGGATATTGGTTGGTTTCTCTCTGCCCTTTCTCCTGCTCAAATTATTATGTCCTTGTGTCTCAAATTATCAATCACCATATTGCTCGACGGTTGCAAGAGCGTTATGAACCAAAATGTTGATTTGCTAAAGGTGTACTGTCAAAATGGCGATAGTATGGATTGATGTCAATTAGTTAGTTGTAAGACCTTTCACATAACGAATACGTTGACATCTTCGCAATCCTAAAACAACAACAACAACAACAACAACAACAACCAAACAACAACAACAACAACACTTTCTTTCCTCGTAGTAAAGTGATGCAGTAATGGACAATTCGTCAACCGATGATTACAACGCGTTGGTATGCCAAAATACGGAGTGCCATATTTATTTAGTAATGTTATCTTGTCTTTGCAATGGTCTGTCAATTGGATAGGCTTCTCTTGGTTTTAAACTTAATCACACATGGTAATTAATTCTGGTTCTCATACAGGCTGTGTTCTAATCACACAGGCTCAGATTTCTAATTCCCTTTTTCTATTTCAGGAGGTGTTGATCAAGATACATTGGCTACAACAAGATTAGAATGAACATTTCCATGTTTATTCCAGTAGAGTGATTTAATGACGATAATACCACAACGCTTCAATAGAACAAGGGTTGATTTGCTCCAGATGTCAAAGCGACATTGCAAACGTTTCATCCTTCTTAGCAAAACGATATGCTTGATCCTGCTTAACAATGATTTTCTTATCTTTATATGTATATTTGTATGTAGATTAAAAAAGGGTTAGCAAAGGTTTTGAATCATAACTTAATGGGTAAACATGGTTTAAGCATATGATGCACATCTGAATACATAGTACACATGTTGTATGGGTACATAGCAGGCTTTAGAACGCTGACCAGGAGTTTCTAAAAAAATGTATTAGTGACCGCGGCCCAACAATCCCGACACTAATATTTAACGAGGAAACATTATCCTAAATAAGAGTCTTAATTTTGATGAAAATCCGTCAAAGGGTGATGACGTAGGAGCGCTACGAAGGATTTTCTGACAATAGTTACGTTGACCCTGAACAAGGATGACACCAGAAATCCCCCCGATATTATCGCCTTTGACCTAGACCCAATAACATTGAAAATCCAGAGTCTGATATATCACGGTCCTTTATATTTGGGTGAAGTGTGATGAATATCGCCCAAGGAAGAGAACCGCTAGAATGTTGACAAAAAAAATACTAAAAATAGTAACGGTGACATTGACCTTGAACAAGCCTGAAACTCAAAATCCTTTAGATAATATCATCATTTGCAATTGTACCAAGTTTGATCAAAATCCTTCTAGGAATGAAGACGCTGGGGCGCTGAGAAATATCTTTCGATGACCTTGACCTTGACCCAACAACTCTGAACCTCAAGCTTGTGCGAGATATCATGATTTTTTTGTAAGTGTGTGAAACTTGGTGAAATGAAGCCACTGGAGCACAGAGAAAGATTTTCTAAAAATAGTAACGCTGACCTTGACCCGAAAACCCTGAGAATGGAATTTGTCCGGGATCTTACGCTTACGTTCACACGGTATCCAGGACGATTCTACTCGGTCATCCAGGACGATTTTAATTTAATCAATTCCGAAAAGTAATACACTGTAATTGCTAAGCATTCAAATGACTGAACATTTGCGCATTAAACTCATTTAAGTGTACAGTAAAAGGATATTGTCGCAATCAAAACCGCATCTGGCATAATATTCTACTTTATCTCAGGTATGTTGGAGACTTTGACATTATCCGCTTGTAAAAAACGGATAGGAAGGTTTTCCCTGTCGATTCCAAATGCATAACACGCACGTTGGCTACTTTCAAATAATCCTCATTTATTCCGCTTTGCCTATTCCGCTCTGCATCTCCGCCTTAACAAGTGCGCACAGGTAAGGTTCAAATGATTTTCATTTCGTTTCAAATCTAATATGACTTACGATCGTTTCTCATCGCAGAATCAAAGAGCATCGATGAGATTAGACATTAATTCTGTTGTGGAACGCAAGCTGTCTTTGAGCGTAAATTTTCATTATAGACACATAAACCAACTCTCTTTTTCAGTTATTGATAAAAAGACGCATGGCCTATATAGAGAATCATGTTACCAACAATATTTAATATCTCAAAAGAAACAGAATCAATATAGTAATTATGAAAACTGACCGTAGGTGAGTGCTTTGCCTCTTATTTCAATACGTTAGGTTGGAAAAATACTAGCAATGTAGATGTTGTATCCTTGTTTATCTCAGCTGATAGTGTTTGTTGACTAACCTATGGAAATGCTACCTAACCAGTTTACACGCGTTATCTACTCATAACGTAAGATGAACCTAATATTCAAACAAAATAAGTAATGCTATATGGTGAACGACCCAAAACAGGTGCAACTTATACAGATTTTGTATACATATATTGTAACAGAAATCTCTTAATAAAGATTTTGTTTATTTTATGATGTTTGTCACATCCGTGAGAAAGGCTGTTTTATAGGAACACCTTATATGAAACAAACGCCTGATTGACCTAGTTTCTTACCTTTGAAGACATTTTCTCCTGTTTTTTTTTTTTTTTTTTTTTACATATATGTATATATTGCAACTTGGTATGTCAGTGGATCTACCTGTCACTTTTTTTTCAGATATTCGAATTTCGAGCGATTGTCATGGTTTTGGTAAGAAATATTTGTCGTTCCTTCCTGAGCCAAGAGTAGCAATTTCTCGCACTGTACTGTTCAAGGATGTTATCCTACAAAATTTTGTCAGCAATATTCACAAAAAAATTAGAGAGATTATTGATAACCTGTTGCAAGCTGACGCAATATTCCTAAATATGTCCACAGGTATGAGTTCATCACACCTTTCTATACAATACAGCGTGGTATTTATTTGAATACTGCTGCTAAATCCAACCCTCCATTACATTTTATTCTCAATCCTACATTAAGTCAAAGAGGAATGATAAATCTTATAACTGTGTGAAGATTGCCATTCTTTTCAAACTGTTTGATGTCGGTTGCTCTATTGTGATAAGTCCTACATTACCCTAGATATTGCTGAACTGTTACCGAAAGGTTCAAGCGCAGCTTAGCGTGAAAGAGGCTTTGTCTGAGAAAGAACATTTGCACGAGATATGTAATAATGGTAACGCGCGTGGTATGACTGATGAAGTATTGTTTTATCTGACAGGTCGTGAAAACGGCTTACATTTAAGTGTATGGCAGTTGTAGGGTGGATGACTGACATAATGTGGAATTCGTAATTATTTCTTGTAACATTCCTCAAAATATTATTGATGGATACCAATCTCGTCTCTAAAATTGTAGCCATTACTTTTACTCCTACTTAGCGCTCAGCAGTTTAGAAGCGGGACGACTAGGTAGCCCGTTGTCAGTATAATGTGACAGGGTGGAGTGTCCTGCTGGATGTCTTCAGCAGTATGGTTCAGTGAGGTAGCACTATAAAGTCGGGTTCAGTTTCACGCTATCACTAGGAGACAATCATTCTCAAAAGGTCATCTTCGGCATAGTAGTGAACAAAGCGGAAAGCAAGTTTTGGTAAAGGAGACCCCTTTAAGAAAAACAGATGCTCCAAGTATTATCAAAAGTTTATCAAAAAAAAGAAGAAAAAAAACAAAAACAAAAACAAAAACAATAATTTCCACTTCTGGTGTATGCACGTGGTGTATGTTTATCTTTTAAAAGTAACGAGTATATGGTAGAATTGTGTTATAAAGTCATTGTTGAATAACAAGTAGATTACGTAGTAAAACGGTTGTCGTAATGGGGAGTGTTTGGAGAAGTTAGAGATATGTGATTGAGTATTATTTTTTCTTTTCTTTTCCTTTTGTTCAACAGTAAATATGTAAGCTTAAATACATGCGCTGCGTGCTTTGTGTGTTACCTCCCTTGAACTGTATTTGCAAGTAACTTTCATTTCAGAAAATATCTGCAAAATAAGCATTTTTCTGTTCATCAGACTAACTGTTCCAATCATCTTTGTAAGGAATCCATATATAGATTTTTTTTTTTGGTTCTGTGGAAAAACAAAAATAAAGCGAAAAATAAACGATTTTTACAACACCAAAATGTGCTTGTAAATATATATTCAGCGACGAAAAAAATTCTGGTAAACTTGTATAATGATGTCTGGCATGTAGGAACGAATCTCGATTTGGACAATTTATAACAATTTTTATTGTTTCCCGTCAGCGAAAAATGACAGGAAGATGATTTACGGTTTAAGCTGAATATGTTCTAGTGATATTTGCCGAGTCGATGGATTTATTCTCTTTGTGTCTTTGTAATGGTTTCCACTGAAAAACTGAACAAACCTTGCAATAATGACCTATAAATGCGTCAGTCAGTTGCCCGAGTATCTGATAACTCAATCTTTTTAAGATCATCACTGTTGGGAGGTCGTTAAAACCGAGCATATTAACAAATTCAGGAGACATTAATTACTAGAAGACTAGTTTTAATAATTAGATACCATTTCGTTCATCACTTCAATGGCGTTTTATTAGGGAAAGACTGACAACCATGCTTTTTCGTAAAGGTGATGAATTGTTAAATTATGAAATTTATGTATCTGAGATTTTGAAATGTATTTCACATGCTTATGAATCATTGTTAAATATAATTCACAACATATTGGATCGATAAAACAATACCTAACCATAACAAAACATTATTTTATTTAATAAACAGTTTAACAAACGACCATATTATGAGCACTGTTTTTATACAGGGAACTGTTCCAATTCTTCCTTGTTTCGAGGAAAACTAATGAGCTTAGAGCATATTTTCGACAATGAAATATGCCAACACGAACTTCCTTCGGTTATTAAGGAGAACATTAATCTAATCATTCGGAACCTTTCTTTTCTTTTTCATTACCCAATGTGTTTCTCTCTTGGACTTTGTTTCCTATTAATGGCGTCCCCCATGACACTCGTTTTTGTTTGACCCCGACTGTTGCAACGACGTTCATACTAAGCAAACAATTACGGATGCGGTTCGCAAAATATGTTTTTATGTAACAGGATGTGTGACTTTTTCAACCCCCACAGGTGGCAGAAAGCAGGACGGTTTTTTGAATTACTGTCACGGAAATACTAATGGCTGATGCTTCGGTTCGAAATGATCATCGCGTGATGGAAGTTTACAATGGAGTCTTGGCAAAGCGTCGGAAATACCGCTAAGGGTTTTGACGAACTCCACAGTAAAACGTTTCCTGCATTTAATAATGACATTTAGTCATCATCATCATACATAATCAATTTTTTTTTATGTTTATTGAAATTATTGACTTTTCTTTGTTTTAAATTGGAACACTAATGCTTATTGTCATTGTTTTCTTTTTATCACCAATTGGTTTTAACCTTCTCTCGACAACACCATCACACCATATATATACAATACAATAGTTATTTCTAGTCCATCAAACCTACATTTCACTTTCATAATTTCAATATCCAATGATATATCTCATCTTCTTAATGCCTGTAAGCGTCAGTCGTTTTCGTCGTCTGTATCAATCACAATAGTAACAGTGACGTCATAATAGATTCACGTTCAAACTAGCGCCAAATTTGATAGTGCTCCGAGTAGCGGGCACTTTCATCTTGTGGCCGGAGTAGCGGGCACTTTAATCTAGTGGCCGGAATAGCGGACACTTTCATCTAGTGGCCGGAGTAGCGGGCACTTTTACCTAGTGGCCGGTGTAGCGGGCACTTTCATCTAGTGGCAGGAGTAGCGGGCACTTTCATCTAGTGGCCGGAGTAGCGGGCACTTTCATCTAGTGGCCGGAGTAGAGGGCACTTTCATCTGGTGGCCGGAGTAGCGGGCACTTTCATCTAGTGGCCGGAGTAGCGGGCACTTTCATCTAGTGGCAGGAGTAGCGGGCACTATCATCTAGTGGCCGAAGTAGCGGGCACTTTCATCTAGTGGCCGGAGTAGCGGGCACTTTCATCTGGTGGCCGGAGTAGCGGGCACTTTCATCTAGTGGCCGGAGTAGCGGGCACTTTCATGTAGTGGCCGGAGTAGCAGACACTTTCATCTAGTGGCCGGAGTAGCGGGCACTTTCATCTAGTGGCCGGAGTAGCGGGCACCCTGATCTAGTTGCTGGAGTAGCGGGCACTTTCATCTAGATGATAGTATCATTTATGTAGCCATTGGAAACTCAGTATTCTATCATGTGATGCACTTTCAGATAATTGTACTACCCCAAAGTTTTTGTGTGAAATATTTGCTAAAAAATTCGCGCCAAAATAAAATCTCCCGAAGGGGAAGCAAATTCATTACATAAATGTATAATAGCCATTCTCAGTTGATTGGCTCTGTTTAATGGCCCATCAATAACGAAAGGCCATTTTGAAAAAAAAAAAAAAAAAGTCAGTCGATTTTTGTTTTCAATATGGAGAATCCGGGGGATAAGGTTTTCTGGATAAGTAATTTTTTGTTTCGCGTGCTATCAGTCTTTGGAGAACTGACAGTAAATCTGGGCCGATATGACTGCTATTCTGATATTGTTGTGTTACCCGAATTGGTGAAGGTTCCCCTAAACAGCAACTCCTGTGCTATCTTACAATCCTATAAATCATCGCTTTTTTAACGGAAATAATTTGATCAATTATTAGAACATGTATCATGGTTAGCCGCCCGCGTTGCGGTTGACATGTTAATTGTTAAGCTGTTTGTAAGTTTCAACAAAACATGCGAAAAATGCATGCTTCAGGGGAACACAGTTAGCACACGTGTATCACATTTATCAAATAGAAGACAATTCAAACAAATAACAACAAACAAAAATTACACATTTTATGTTGGGTTTAATTTTTGCTAACTGTTATGATTATGTGGAAAATGATGGCCAATGACTTCAACCACGCTAGCTAATGAAGTTGGGGAGGAAACTGGGAGCAGAAAATCCCCCCCCCCCCCCCCCCCCCCAAAAAAAAAAAAACCATAGCAGATACTAACCAATGCTATTTGATATCTTTTGAAATCAAATTTTAGGTCAAAGTTCAAAAAACCTGTAGCAGCAATCTGTTGTGCAGGAGAAACTCAGCTACCTCATGGTCTGTGGTCGAAGTCTTGACGTTTCCTTAGTGAACCCTGCGAACATACAATGGAAAAAACCACAGCAGGCCCAGATCTCCATCTAAATTGGGAGGGTGGGAGGGCATTTGTATCTCACACGCTAGCAATGGCTACCAAATATCAGGAACTGCCAAGGGCGATAACTCTAATTGCAAATATGGAAATAAACTACCAAACCAAGGGAAATAACCGTACAGGATAAATCAAACTATATTGCTACCTAACAACAACTTACCAATAAAGAAATTAACCAGCAGTCTTCATTATGATGAATTAAATTATATTCTAGGAATAATTTTTAATATTGCACAATGTAATTAGCTGTTGAGGTCGCAAAGTGTCTAAAGCATACGATAATGGAATGTGTTTGACTTTGACTTATTGAGTTACTTTGACTTGCTAATTGGTTTTGACTTGTTGAGCGGCTTTGACATGTTGAGTGGCTTTGACTTATTTAATGGTGATATGTTGAGTGACTTTGATTTGTTGCGGATTTCATTTGTTAATTGGTTTTTACTTGTTATTTGGTTTTGACTTGTGAATTAGTTTTGACTTGTTAATTGGTTTTGACTTGTTAATTGGTTTTTGACTTGTGAATTAGTTTTGACTTGTTAATTGGTTTTGACTTCTTAATTGGTTTTTGACTTGTGAATTGGTTTTGACTTGTTAATTGGTTTTGACTTGTTAATTGGTTTTGACTAATTAATTAGTTTGACTTGTTAATTGGTTTGACTTGTTAACTGGTTTTGACTTTTTAATTGGTTTTGACTAATTAATTGGTTTGACTTGTTTTATTGGTTTTGACTTGTTAATTGGTTTTGACTTGTTGAGTGGCATTGATTTGTTGTGGGGCTTTTGATATCATTGTGCCAACTTAACACGTATATCAGCCAATTCACTAGTAAATTTCTATATTTGAAGATGAAGTCTGAATGCCGGTGGCATGATGATATATGTTTTAAGTTGGCCACAATGATATCCTTCACATTCCAATCAACATTACAGTTATGTTATATGTCACTTATGTGAAAGGTATTTCAGACCTGCTTTTTTGGCACATTCATGTATGCACCCTCGCTAAATTTCGGCGGTAAATGGAGGCCATTAACCAACACTAAACAAGTCATTAAATAGGACGTTAACCAACACTAAACCAGTCATTTATAGGACGTTAACTAATACTAAACCAGTCAATGATAGGACGTTAACTAACACTAAACCAGTCATTTATAGGACGTTAACTAACACTAAACCAGTCATTGATAGGACGTTTACCAACCCTAAACCAGTCAGTGATAGGACTTTAACCAACACTAAACCAATCATTGATAGGACGTTAACTAACACTAAACCAGTCATTGATAGGACGTTAACTAATACTAAAACAGTCATTGATAGGACGTTAACCAACACTTAACCAGTCAATGATAGGACGTTAACCAACACTAAACCAGTCATTGATAGGACGTTAACCAACACTAATCCAGTCATTGATAGGACTTTAACCAACACTAAACCAGTCAATGATAGGACGTTAACTAACACTAAACCAGTCATTGATAGGGCGTTAACTAACACTAAACCAGTCATTAATAGGACGTTAACTAACACTAAACCAGTCATTAATAGGACGTTAACCAACATTAAACCAGTCATTGATAGGACGTTAACTAACACTAAACCAGTAATTGATAGGACGTTAACTAACACTAAACCAGTCAATGATAGGACGTTAACTAACACTAAACCAGTCATTGATAGGACGTTAACTAACACTAAACCAGTCAATGATAGGACGTTAACTAGCACTAAACCAGTCATTGATAGGACGTTAACAAACACTAAACCAGTCATTGATAGGACGTTAACCAACACTAAACCAGTCATTGATAGGACGTTAACTAACACTAAACCATTCATTGATAGGACGTTAACCAACACTAAACCAGTCATTGATAGGACGTTAACCAACACTAAACCCGTCAATGATAGGACGTTAACTAATACTAAAACAGTCATTGATAGGACGTTAACCAACACTAAACCCGTCATTTATAGGACGTTAACCAACACTAAACCCGTCATTGATAGGACGTTAACTAACACTAAACCAGTCACTGATAGGACGTTAACCAACACTAAACCAGTCATTGATAGGACGTTAACCAACACTAAACCAGTCATTGATAGGAGGTTAACTAATACTAAACCAGTCATTGATAGGACTTTAACCAACACTAAACCAGTCAATGGTAGGACGTTAACCAACACTAAACCCGTCAATGATAGGACGTTAACCAACACTAAACCAGTCATTGAGAGGATGTTAACCAACACTAAACCCGTCTTTGATAGGACGTTAACCAACACTAAACCAGTCATTGATAGGACTTAACTAACACTAAACCAGTCATTGATAGGACGTTAACTAACACTTAACCAGTCAATGATAGGACGTTAACCAACACTAAACCAGTCATTAATAGGACATTAACCAAAACTTAACCAGTCATTGATAGGACGTTAACTAACACTAAACCAGTCATTGATAGGACGTTAACTAACACTTAACCAGTCATTGATAGGACTTTAACCAACACTAAACCAGTCATTGATAGGACGTTAACTAACACTAAACCAGTCATTGATAGGACGTTAACCAACACTAAACCAGTCATTGATAGGACGTTAACCAACACTAAACCAGTCATTGATAGGACGGAAACCCACACTAAACCAGTCATTGATAGGACGTTAACCAACACTAAACCAGTCATTGAGAGGACGTTAACCAACACTAAACCAGATATTGATAGGACGTTAACCAACACTAAACCACTCATTGATAGGACGTTAGCCAACACTAAACCAGTCATTGATAGGACGTTAACTAACACTAAACCAGTCATTGATAGGACTTTAACCAACACTAAACCAGTCATTGATAGGACGTTAACTAATAATAAACCAGTCATTGATTGGACGTTAACTAACACTAAACCAGTAATTGATAGGACGTTAACTAACACTAAACCAGTCAATGATAGGACGTTAACTAACACTAAACCAGTCATTGATAGGACGTTAACTAACACTAAACCAGTCATTAATAGGACGTTAACCAACATTAAACCCGTCATTAATAGGACGTTAACTAACACTAAACCAGTCATTTTATATTGTCTTTTCTTTATACGTGTGTCTTGCCCTTGTTTAAGTTAGAATGATAGTTTTGTTGACATTTTTTCTTCTGTTTGATTTTTAAAAAATATTGTTTTTTTTTCGTTTTGTTATGAACATCCCAGATCACCTTATATGCTGTTAACATCTTTATCTGATCCAATCTTTCCTGTCTGCACTTTCTTCCTTATTTTCTTCCCTTTTGTCTCCTCCACGTCCGGCATTGTTATGCCCTGGGTATTGCGAGCATCAGACTCTAAAACCGAGCGATATCTATTTACCGCTAAATAATCTTTTTTTTTTTTTTTATTATTAATTATTTGAACCCTTTGTCATACCAGGCAAGAGGAAAAATGTTCTAGTGCAGGTATATGTTGCGCGTCTGGAAGCATTTTCTCGTTAGTTGAATTGCATTGTGCAAAAGAAGATACCGAAGTTCCGAAACGCCCGATGGCTACAGACGGCTGCTAAAATAGAATAAACTCTATTAAAAAATATAATAAATAAAAGAAAATGTTGATGTATCTCTATATATAATAGCGGGGATCATGTAACATCTTTAAGGATTTCAAAGGAATAGATTTTATATATTTTCAACAATTAAAAAATCAAACTTCACTTGAAAGACTGGCGCATTTAGTTCAGATGGATGTTATTATAATTTAAGAAATACTTTGATCAAATTATTTGTGTATATTTTAAAAGAATCGCGTACGTTAGATGGGGCGCTGTCATCCTAAACTTAAATTTCTCTATGCATGGGTCAAATACCACGGCTGATACACTTGATGACCCCGAGAACCAAAGGTAATTTAAGCTGAAAAATAGCTATACATATACTATGGGAATATTAACAAGGAAACAAGACAGCTTGGTAGACAAACCGTCCTTGTTCATAAATTCAAGGAGAGAAAAGCTGAAATAAGTCCCCGGGTTTTTTCGTGTCTCAAGGTCAAAGTGTTGAAATCAGCTACTTTGACCTATTTTTTTTTTTTTTTTTTTTGTAAAAAATGTTTTTGATATCTTAAAAAGTATTGAAGCATTTATGTCATTTTGTTTTTAGTTTCATCGGGGTATGAAACAAATTTTGTTTGCAAACTGTATGAATCCGCGTAGCGGATTCTTACAGAAGTTTGCAAACAAAATTTGTTTCATACCCCGATGAAACTAAAAAGTAATTGACATCAACGCTTAAAAATTAATTTTTGAAAATAATTTTCTAATTTAAATATGTTTTATGTACAATTTTACTGGTTTTAAATGGGATTCTTTTTCTCAAATCAATACGCAACGTCAATTGTCGTATTGTGACGTCACATTTTTCGCGCCATTCTCGAAATTTCTTTCATAGAAGAATGAAAAGAATTTTTCGACCAATCACATTTGAGTATTTACCATGAAAACAAAGAAAAATTAATTATTAAAATTTGTTTGTGTTTTGGAAAGAGTAGAGGAACTATGACCCTGACGCTATCCTTAACATCTACAGAAAAAAGTTTGCATTTCAATAATCAATCCTGAAGCTTTCGTTTAGATCGTCAGAGTTTAGATTTCACTTGTATATCTTGAAATTATCGTTTAGATTGACATATGTAGTTTACATTTCACTGGAAATGATTTTAGGATTTCCTTAAGAATTTGGATATTTACTCTCTTATCCGGTTAGCTGTTAACATTATCAAATACCATCCTAAATTTATCACAAGGGGGAGATATCTAGATAGGACATGAATGTCGCCAAACGAAAGCTGTTGTCCCATTAAAGCATACATGTACATGTACCTGTGTTTCCTTGCTATTTACAAACCCCTGTTAATGCATCATGCATCACGTGGAAGTATCTTGGAACGGAAGGGTCATCTTGGTCACAGGAACTTGAGTATTTGTTACAGTCTACGTGTATTTGCACCTTGCACCCCCCTCTCCCTGTTGTATGTAACACATTTTCAGACTTTTTTTTTTTGGGGGGGGGGGGGGGGGGGGGCTCGATTACAATTCGGTGAACATAAACACACCAGCGTTGTCATTTTTACTGAATTTTAATCTAGCCCCCAAAATGTCTCAAGATGTGCTATACACACTAGGGGAGGTCCAAATACATGTAGACTGTAACAAATTCTCAAGTCCCTGTGTTATACACACTAGGGGAGGTCCAAATACATGTAGACTGTAACTAATTCTCAAGTCCCTGTGGTCTTGTCGTAAACTTTGATGTTGTGGCCTGTTTGAATTGCATTCAATAGGTAAATGAATAAATAAATTGATGTTCCAACCAATTCGATTAGGCCCGTCATATCAGTACTTCCTTGCAGTCTTGTTTAAATTTAAAGTTCTATTTATAGATTGAAGCGACACAATTTCCTCATTCGTGTGTATTATAACTGTCTATTTTAATTTAGGTTTACTCGTCAAATTTCGTATCAAATTATTGGTAACATGTAGCTGTTGAAATTGGAATTGGAATCTTAAAATGTCACTGATTAAATCATATGATCCAAATTAGGATTATCCTGTATTTTCTAAGCTTGTTTCTGAAACCATTGAAGACTTCAATAATATATACATTATCATCTGTGGTTTAAGTTAGTTCTAGAACCCATTATAAATTACAATAATAGTTACGAAAATTTATTACTAACAAGAAATGGGATGTTGCCAAATTAACAAAGATTGGGAAAAAAATGGCAAAATTTGAAAAAAATTAAGTTGTTATATCATTATCTGTATTCTCCTCCTTGAGTGTTTGTTATTTTCTGTCAAATTTAATCAGCTGTTAATATTCATTATTTTACTCTCTCTCTCTCTCTCTCTCTCTCTCTCTCTCTCTCTCTCTCTCTCTCTCCTCATATTTTCATGTTCCTGTTATGCTTATTGCAGACTTGTTTCTCATTAATTTGAATAAAAAACTATGTCACAAAAATAAAATCCGATAAGAATTGAAAAGATTTGGAAACGTCTTTTAAAAACAACCGCATGTCCAGGTAGTTTCTAGGCCTAAAATGATATTTATAGCATGATTAATTCAAAGTCACGTGTTTCCTGATATCACCGCTGAAAACATACAACACAACCAGTGGCTGTCACTCATTCCCCGTTATGGTAATATAGCGGTAATGGAAAGAAGCACTTCTGAGGACTGACAATATGATCTGATAATTTGATAAATTGAAGAAGTGCATTGCCTGAACTTTACGCTCCGCATATCGGAACATCGGAAGTCCTTTTCAGTTTTAACAGATTGTTGCTCGATTCTTATCTCTTTTTTTTTTTTACCAAACCAGCCCTAATGGTACTCTTTGAATGTTTCTTTTCCAGACTAGTGCAGAAATAGAAAGACTTTGATTTTGACGGCTGAAAATTGGTTGTGTTAATTCTCATAAATGGCTTTCTTGACACATCTTAGATTTCACAGAAAGTCGTGTATGGATTTATGTCAAATTGAATTCGTAGACAGGTTACCAGATTTTATAAATATTTCTCAAAATTAATAATATGTGTTGGTTCCATGTAACCCTTGGTTGGGCATATTTGAATTGGTGACAAAAAAAAAAAAAAAGGTAGACATCCGATCTGTACGGAAGTATAGAGGGGACATGTGGAAAAAAAGTTTTATGTCGTGCGCACGACATAAAATTTATTTTTCCTCAATAGTTATGTCGTGCGCACGACTTAATATTTATTTTTCCTCAATGATTATATCGTGCGCAGATAGTTATGTCGTGCGCACGACATAATTATTGAGGAAAATAAATGTTATGTCGTGCGCACGAGATATTTTTTTTCCACATGTCCCCTCTATACTTCCGAAGATCTGAGATTTTGATAATATAGGTTTTTCATTTCTATTTCTCAAAGAATGCTCCTCATACAATATGAGATATTGACATTTTATTTTTGTTTTGCCTATTTCTCAGAGAGTGCTCTTCATCTAATCTAGGATTTTGACAGCTAAGGCTTGTATCACTTTTGATTGGCGAGTAGCGAGTACAAATGTAGTTCGAATTTAAAAAAAAAAAAAAAAAAAAAAAAATCATTTGTAGATTCTTCATTGTCCCTTAGTAAGACCGTTCAAATATATGATTGATCAGAAGAATAAGAGTACATAATTCCTACTTAGCTAATACAACTTGTCAACTGAACAGATAATTGAGAGAAACGGCTTATGTAGAGCTAATACAGATGGGTAGAAGGAATCCCCTGTGATATATCATTTCCTTAAAAGATGAACAAAATGACGTCAATGTATCATTAAAGACGCATGTTCACTATGTACTTTTATTTAGAACTTACAACAAAAATGAAGTGCTCAAATAACTGATAGTTTAAACAACAGTTTACACACACACTGTTTTTTGGGGTTTTTTTTGGGGGGGGGGGGGTTGGTTAAATTTAAAAAAAAAACTATTTTCTTTTTCTTACTCTACAATTAATGTTTTAATACTATCCTCTCTGAGGACAATCTAATCCATCCAGATGTACGTTTGTACTACGCTACTCTCCGTGTGAACAAAGCGTGCACAAAGCGTAGTGCAATTGTACATATGATTTGAATTAAATTGCTCTGTGCAGAATACAAATAAAAGTTAAAAGAAAATACATGCATAATTCACGAAAGGGATATATGTTTATATATACAGTAGCGAAACAACGGTAAGTATGTATAAGTAATTGTCTTAATCAATCATCCTTAATTAAGACAGATAATAGTACAAACAATAACATAATTCATAGACGTTTGTTTATCACTGTGACCAGGTAAGGAGAGGCTGTGAGCTGTTGTCTAAGCTAACGTTCATGCATATAAACGATATGCACTATACTTGAAAACTCACGTTCACTTTAGCAAGAGAATGTAAAAAACAAAATGTGTATTTCTATTAATTTCTTCTCATTAAAGCCTTCAGTTATTAATGATCATCACGAAATTTATTTATTCAACATAATCGACATTTAATATACCGCCGTAGTACCTATTTTTGTCGAGCTATATGTCACAATGCAAGCTTATCATTCTGCAAATTATTAGATCCGTTGAGTATTTATCAAAAGAACCGTAAAAGTACAGCTTTAACGCAATGTGATATCAACGAATAAACGGATAAGGCCCTATTGCCAATATTCGAGAGGGGCGTTTTTGTTTGTTGTTGTTTTGTGTGTTTGTGTGTTTGTTTGTTTTTATATTACCAGTCTCGATGCATAACATGTAATGGGCCATTTACCGTGTAACACTTTTAAATTGACTGCGTTTTTAGTCAACGCAAGTTAATTTGTACTGATACAGTGTATATATATAACATTGATTTTTTTAGATTGAGTGACAATTTGCTGTCTGTTCAGCAAGGTATTTCTGACCATATCCAATCTGTTTTAACTATAATGTATTATATTTGAGCACGATAATGTTTAATTTTTGTCATCTGTTTATGTCAAAGCACGTTGTTTTCAGCATAATGTGACTGGTAGTAGTGAAACGCTGTCGTATCCAGGTGTGATATTTCAGTATGATGACACTATAATTGTGTACGTAAGTGGTCTATAACTTCACGCTCCCGGTCCATTCCACATCCACACCACCTAGTACAGCAGTTTCTCGCGACATAAAGATACAATTAATTTTCTATTTGAAAGAAAAAAATATATGCAACATTCTGGTCTATTTGAAAGCTAATTACCTATTCTAAAAGTAAACAAAAACTTCCCATGGCCATTTTATAAGAAATATGTGAAACAACCTGTTTAAGACCTGCCTTTAAAGTGTATGGTTTGTTTTATGTTCTCCCCGTTTAGAGCCCCTTTTTATCGCTGTATGTTTGTATCTTTCAAGGATGTGTTTAAGGGGGAATAATGTTAATAATTTATAACAATACAGACGTTTCATAGTAAAAAATTCGTGCAGTACATTCAGTATCAATTTAAGAATTAGGCGTAAAGAGGTGCGATTTGCCCATTCCGGTATCATGATTTTTGACCGGGAGAACTGTTACGCTAATGTGTCTACGACATGGTATTTCAGTAAACTTGAACGGGTCTTACTTTCGGACCACCTTAAAAGGAGGGTTCAAACTTCCCTTTCTGGTATCCATAAAGGTAGAAATTATCATTAAATGACGTATTGTGTAGCGTTAACATTAACAACCAAGAAAGCAGCTGAATTAATTGATTTAATTACAAATTCAATAATACAACAAATTCATGAACTTGTATGACATTATTTAGCTTCATTATTATTGTCGTTTTCACGCTGTTGTTGTTGTTGCTGTTGTTGCTGTTTATGGTCGCGAAGAAAATAACGTTTTAAGTTGTTGAAAAATCGGTTATCTCTGTTCCTTTTCCTTTTATCGGATAGTGAAAATATAATTTTGTCCCAAAATAGCCTGTCATTAATATGGACATAAGTCAATGTCTGCATACAACGCTTAAGGTCGGCGTCTAGCTCCTCTGGTGCCAACTGTTCTACAGTGACCAGTATAAGATGCTTCTTTTTCTCTAGCAAACTTTGATGAAACGCCGTTCTGAATTCCATCAGGCACCATTCACTTTCCAGGAACTTCCGTGAAATAACGAGAATAGTATGTCGGCTAGCCTCCACGCTGTTGACGATATTTTCTGCGATTGCAGTTCCGACTGCAAAATCTCGCTGATGAAGACACAGTCTAAACGGATCCAGTCCATTTGGTCTCTCTAAACCCGGCACCAAAGTTTTTAACACCCAGTTAGAATCATGCTGACTGTATGATACAAATGCATCAAATTTCTTGCCAGCATTATCCTCAACCATTTGACAAGGAAGTAAAATATTTAATCTAGTAAAAGCTAGAATGACAATTTCCTTCCGGTATTTGATCATGATAATGATAAAAACAATAAGAAAGACAACGATAAAACACAAAATAATGATTGGCGCTGCTAGTAATGTTGTCGTTTCCAGATCACAACCTAACTCGTTAATAGTTACGCCGACAATTTTACGGCCTTTCAAGACTTCCGGTTTCTGGCATTCTAAATCTAGCAAGTAGTTATACTGTATTATGGCACCATCGATTGTTAAGTTGTTTTCATGACGAAAGAACTCAACGAAATCCCTCATTCCACAATCACATATAAATGGATTATTTCGAATGTCAACTTTGAACATATTTGTGGTGTTGTAATGTACGAAGTTGTTTAAGTGTTATTGTAGTTATATTGTTGTAGCGAAGATCTATAACGCCCATGCTGGGGTCTTCAGACTTCGTCCCGTAATCCAGCACACTTCTGAAATCACTTATTCTATTATGTGTTAGGTCCAAGAGTTTCAAGCGCGGGAAATACAATCTCCAGTCGTCGAGTTTTCCGGGTAATTCACGTAACAATGCATATGACAAATTAAAAACAAGAAGTGCTGGAAAATCGGAATTCTGCAAAAGAACACTGTCGTGCTTCGAACCAAGGTGCATGGCTATACTTCGGTCAAGCTCGATAAGTTTTGTATAATTGCACGTGAAAGCTGCACGTGACACACCACGATAAAACGCACGTGCTGCAACAGGAGTCTCCTCGCGCTTCATAGGCTCCACTTCCGGAAAAACAACCTTGCTGAATACATAAGAAATATTCCTACTTATCGCTATCATGAGTGCCTTCTCGGGACCGCATTTTGCGGCCTTGGTTATATATTGCATGTTCTTAATGGTGAGTGCAAAATCAGTTGAATCTACGTAAAACACCGAGTCTATAATTGCGTAATACACCAGAGTGTCTGGAATGAATTTGATATCATCATTGAAATAATCAGCCATAGCGTCATGAATCAAACAGTTTTGGACATGGATGTACTTGAGTCCGTTTGCTCGCATTGGATAAGGCAGCGTTATATTTCCTCCATCTTGACAACGAATCGTTACAGCATAAGATCTCCTCACAAAAGGGTTTTGTAGAAACTTTCTTAAGTCTTCGAATCTCAAGGACTCCCCAGGACCGACAGAACACGACACACAGGTCGGCTGGGCTATTTTCAGAGTATCTACAATAACTTGTTTGGTTGACGGATGAAGACATTCTAATCTTAGCTGAATGCTGCAGATTGTTGACCATTCCTGTGGTAGAGAATCGTTCAGCAGTTCCCTGGGCTGAGTTCCCGGGAGCGTTGTTATATCTCCAGTAATGTTGGTATTGCTCATTATATTCGATGAAAATTCAGAATTATTCTGCAATACGCTCGTAGAATTAATAGTTTCAAAGGCAGCCGACATCATAACCAACAGGGATGATAAAATCATTCTACACGATGTTATCCTTGGCATTCTACGAGCTCTAATGATATACAATCTCGATACGTCATATTAGAAAGACAGACATTTTATAAGAAATACTTAAACATCCTTTACGCATGCGCAGCGTAATTTGATGAATTACACAAACTATGGTTGGCTGCATGTTATGTTTGCTTATGTCCCTGGTAACATACAATTTAACAATTGTAACATTTTGTGACCTTTTCCGTGTAATTTATGCACAGATACACAACGCTAAAATGTTTCAAAGATCCGGAAGAGATTCACATCTTAACATCCTTCCTGCAGCAAGTGAAGTGCAGAAAATTTGACATGTCACGTTCACACAATTGTCTGATTGGTGAAATTCACTTATGTGGAAAAACCGAACCATTACAGCTGTGTACACTGAGATTCATATTCGGACACTGACGAACAGTTCACGTTATAAAAATGATAAATGTTTGATCATAATACATACGAAATAGACTTTGTATGGTATGCAATTAACGAAGTCTTAATCCTTGCGTTTGGGGCTGCGGTTGCCAAGTAGTTAATGTGTCCCGTCACTTTATCACTAGACCTCCATTTCTGGATTGAGAGCTTGAAACCAACGTTGGGCAGTTGCCTGGTACTGACCGAAGGCCGGTGTTTTTTTTTCTCTGAGAACTCCGGCTTTCCTCCACCTCCAAAACCTGACACGTCCTTGAAATGACCCTGGCTGTTAATAGGTCGTTAAACAAAATTATATAAACATTAATCTGATGTTACCATTGTAAGAACTAATTCTATATTATTTTTTAAGAGAGAATATTTCATAATTTTCGCTAGTGTACGACGAAACCATTGTCGCAATAAAGTGTTCATTATTTGAACACTCTTAAGTGTTTTAAGCATTTGTACCATAGCATATAGAATAATTTTCAGTTTTTGTGTATTGGTACGAACATCCGATTACATGTAAATACCAGTATTTCGGTATTCCATATTTGACAGGAACGTGTAATGTTATTAAGGTGATCCGGTGACTCGTGTTAATTGCTAAATTGCTTTCTTTGGTATCAGCCGGAACTACATATGTGTTGTACGGGGGTGAATCTAAGTGGGTTATGAATCTATAACGAAATTAATAGTGCTTGTAACACCTAACTGTTCATGTGCTGACGTTGATCTGGTTATTTTCAAAGGGGAATATATCATTACAAATTTGCTGAGGTTTGATAAAATACAATTCTTTTAACATTATGACAAATGCATATATTATCATACATACGAACAACAATATGTCGGTAGATATCATAAAAATATAGACTTTGGCTGAGGGCCTGAAATAAAGTCTGCATTTTTTTTTATGTTATATGATTTAGATTAACTTAAAAGCAAAATAAATTAATAAATTAATAAATAGATAAATAAAGTTTCTTTAAAATATCTCATTACATCATCGGGAGGTCAATATGACATTTCACTAGGTTCGTGGTATGTTATATTAACCTCTGCTAAAAATACATCTCAGCAAAGTTGACATAATTTCTATTTTCAACAGGAGTCAATATACGATTCCACGGACCTGACAAAACATTATACTGTCTCCTCTTGATGTCATGTGATTTCATTAGGGCCAATGAGTGACAGCGTAACACATCTCTCAATAATAAATGCATATATAGATATATATGCTAGCGCATAAGATAAATGAAGGTATATAAATGAAAACAAAAAACATGAAAAAAACATACATAATATTTATTATTATTGAGTAAAATTATTTAATTTCCATTGTTCTATATGATTTAATTATCGCTGTCATTAACAACGAAGCAAATCACATTAGTTATGATTTGTATGAAACAGACGTTAATGGATATTTAAAAATCATAAGTAGTTGAATTGTGCTGTTTGTCGCAATTGAAACTATATAATAGATTTATTTAAACTTTGTAAATACAAAAGAAATATAAATAATAATAATAAAAAAAACAAACCTGATTGATAAAAATGCCATATCTTTAAATTGCTTTATATCTATAGCTTCGTCGTATCTTTTCCATTTCATTCGGTGCATTTTTCTTTCTTGTTTCCTTTTCTTTTTTTCTTTTTTTTTCTTCTTTTTTGTTTTGATCTGAAGATTTTTCAAAAAGTCTCTTTTCATGAATTTCTTATGAAATGAAAATCATTTAAACATCCTAATACACACACGCATATAGCACATACTTTTTATATATGATGTTTATCAAAGGCAACTCGAGACGCTCCCCGTGTCGGTTTCTGGTTTTGGGAAACTGATTAACGGGCCGGTCTGTGCTGTCGTGGTTGTGTCCTTGAGTAAGACGCCTTATCCTAATTACTCTGGATGTCGCCTCAAAATGACCTTTGCGATTCACGGGGCGATGAACCAAGGAAATTTATTAGACACAACAATGTTGGTATGTTCGTTTCAGGTAATACTATGTTTTACAACCACAAAGAAAAGTAAAAATGTGTTTTAAGCAATGAACAGTGGTTTTAATGTTGTTATTGTCGATATGGCAGCAAGATGTATTGTTGGCAAATGCCATGGGAATCCGTTAGGGTTTCCATGCTGCATTTTCCCACCATGCATCATTAAAACCACTGTTCAATACTTATGTTTACATTGTCTTACCACTTCCGTCAACTTCGAAAAAAAAAATGAACCAACAAAAAAAAAAAAAAAAAAAAAAACAACAACAATCCCGCCTTTTTTAATGTCACATGACCCACTGGGTGTTACATTTTGTATAGCCTGAGGCATTGAGTGTTATATGCGTATGGTGGCAACTGCCTCTTAGCATAGTATCAATGGGGAAATGCGGAGAAATGTAAATATTATACTGATGACCATACAACGTTCTTTATCTCCAGGTATGAAGCCTATTGGAGACTTCGCTGATCGTACGCGCTAAACAATGGCCCCCTTTATAAACAACTAGATTAATTGTATATTGTCTCCAGTATCGACTATTTCATGAGAGCTCAGGATCATGAATTAGACGAATGATATTTCAATGATTTTTTAATGAAGATGTCGTCTAAAACCCTCTCTGTGTTTATATTGATTTTCTATGGCTTTTTTCATCAATTGTGCACCTTTGCTGACATTTTCCCTTTCTCCCTGTTTTCTAGAGTTGTTTGACCCTAAACAACTGTAAGTGTCGATAGCCTGTACAAAAACATGATTACATAAAATTCCTCTATGTTATGATAGAATTTGGGAATTTGTCAAACTAGGAACCAAATTAATTACAAACAATTATATAAAATATGTGTATACTCTTTCGTAATATTTTACGTAAATTTAATTGTCGGATAAATGTTCTTTGTTTTTGTTTTTGTTTGTGTTTTGTTTTTGTTGTTTGGTTGTTGTTGTTTTGTTATTTGTTGTTTTTTTATTTGTGTGTTTTTTTTGTCTCTGTGTCGAATAGCACTATCCCAACAGAGATAATTTCATAACTATAAAACTGAAATTTAAAGCTCTATTTGAAACGAACAATATATTTCCTATACAGACAATCTATACTATATAAAATGTAATCCCTCGGTTCATGACATACCACTGTGACATCTGCTTTTTAAACTTTATAGCAATACGAGCAATTGCTTATGTCCGTCTAGTAAATATTTTATTTGATGTTGTTTCCGTCTTGTTTAAATCTTTGTATCCATCATTCACTGTCCCTGCGACCCTTTATGTGTTTATAAGCCGTTATGAAGATGATCTTAATAAATTTCCATATCTGGTGAAAAAGGGTCTCTACTGTCAGACTAGACATGATACACATTCAGCTGCAATCAATTTGACCTCTACTTGTCAACATATATCTCGATTGTCTGTTCCACATTTTTTTTAGCGATATCATATATTATCTGTCGGTCGGCAGCAGTGGATTAACAGCTTGATGCGTGGTCATAGTCATCGGGATGTCAACCTAGGTTTACTGGACGGAAATTCTCCAAAATAGATCGAGCAGATTTCCCCGAGAGAACGTATTTATGATACAACATGCACCATATATACATGTGTATATATACATACTTGATACGAATATATGTATTTTATATTTGCTGATGTAGAAGGCAAAACATTATTTTTCAACTTATGCATAAACTTCGAAATATATGTCATAAAAATTGTGATAATTAGATTTAGCTGATTAAATTGGCTTCAAAATCAAATTAATTAAAAACAGATCAAATTATTTAAACGCATACTTGAATACATGTATATTAAATATAAATTTTATAAAGCATGAAAGTTATCTAAATATATAACATTGGTTGTTGGATTCCAAAATTGAAGACATTTCTTAAACGATAATGCAAGATAATGTAATATAAAGGTTTAAAGACGAAAATCCATCTCAGACAAAGCGAAATCATGATTGACTTTTTCGTTTAAAATCTAAATGTAACAAAAAAAAAAAAATCAACAACACCCAGAAGAAATTCGTGTGCCGCCCGATAATTTGCTCCGAATTTTCGGTGATTTTAATTTATCATATTCAAGAGGTTTTCATTTTGTTTGTTGGTGTTTATGATATATCATATTGGCCGTTTTATCCTTTTTTTGTGATAAGCAATATAAAATATTTCCCGAATGGACCCCATTATATGTTATCGTAAGATCGTATATGTCACATGAAATATGTTGTATGGTTTCAAATAGTTCATTTGGGAACTCTTGCAGTTTTGTTATATGTTACTTCAAATTCTGTTGATAGAACTTATTTCGCAGTTGTTGTGAAATAGCTATAGTTCATTATTTATACAATATTTCTTTCACTTCGCCTAAACGATTGTATATTCCTGAAATATATGCCGTATGTATCAGTAAACCGCGCAACATCGTCATATTCGTGAAATATTTTGATATTTTGTTGATAAGGTATAATTAGATACCATAAAAGCTATTTTTTTTTTTATTTTTTTTTTTATTACATTTTTTTAAACCGTTCAACATCAATGATACATGCATGCTTCATTTGTTAACTTATTTTCTGTGCCTTTTCATCCTCCCTTATATGACGTTCTTTCTGGGTTAATCGGCCAATTGAAATATAATGATAATCATGACATTCTTGGCGTCAATTCCATTTTCAACCAAGGTGACCCTTATTTTACATCTCAACTCTGTCGTAAGGATTCAATAACAAGTGACAGTCGCCGGGGATTCCAATCATCTAATTGTAACAATTTGACATTGACCCGTCATCTGTTCAAGCAACTTCCTCATTAGGAAAACCGTGAATATATTTGAATAGGAGATTGACCTCGTTCAATTTATACGTGACACATTGGAAAGACACGCGAATAAAAACAAAACAAAACTTATATACTATGACTTATATGATGATGTACATGTAATAAATTAGCTTAATTGAAAAAAATATTTTAATGTAGAAAGTTCACGCAAAAGGGAGTCTATGCATAGCAAAAGTCAACCAAGAGTGTGCTAAAATGTCTCAGTTTCAAAATTGTTAATAGTAAAATGATGATGGTCTCTTCGTTGGTAAACTGTCTTTTCGTTTTTCAATTTCATTGTTAATTTTGTGATATCTTCTTTTTTTGTCATTTCAAATACATGTCGACTTGCACACTTGAAAGGTATTTTAGATGAAAACCAATTGTGACATGACTAACCACTACATCGTAAATCAACGATAAAATTGAGGTATTATTTCCATCTTATTACTTGAATAAAAATCATTTAAAAAAATTCCGTAGCTCCTTATAATGAAATATACAAGACCTGTTCAACAATATGAATCTCCATGTAGTAGTTGTCATAAAGAACTGAAGAAAACGTTAAGGTGTTTAAAACATGTTCTAACGTCAGACACGGTTGAATTGATTTAGCATAACATGGTACTCATTTAGGTTTTGTATTGTTTTACGTCCTATCAACATATTGTCAACTGTGAATGTGTTTGTGTTTTGGGAGACTGTGGCAGGTTTCTGATTATTTTCTTGTGGACTGATGGCGACTTTATAGTGTTGTCTCACTGAATCATACTTTCAAAGACACCCAGAAGTTGAATATGACGTTTAAAATGTAACGATGTAAGCATTTTCATTGGCGATGTTATTAATGATAACAAGGGCAAAGAGACATTCCTGTCTGCAATAGGGTTGTGGATATAATAGACAGTTTGCCTAACGACACGGTCATTTCAGGAAATAAAAATACCATCACATAAACTGCCAACCGGCGCATTCATAATTTGCAAAGTGAAGCACATCGCAGTTGCGGATAAAAAAAAATCCTTTTGAAAAAACTAGACGGACAGTTTATATTTTGTATTTCCATGAAATCAATTTACATTAGATATTTGTGTTACATTGATTGTCTGGTTTTACATTTTCTTACGCACTATTTTTTTACGGGGAACAATATGGTATAGCTGTTAACAGGCGCACAGCTGAGAATTGAAGGGAAACATGGATTCCTTTAATCATAATGATTTTTTTTAATCGCAAATAGTAAATATAACCATTGAACTGCTTTCAGTTGGCAGTTATGGGCTGATAATGCGAACTGGACAAACGCAAATTTAACAGGAAGCTATAGCGCGCCTCATTAAATTTGCCATTGTCCAGTTGGCAGTATCAGCCTATAACAGCTAACTGAAAGCAGTTAAATGCTTAAATGATCGTTAAGTATTTAACAAGTATCAAGTGTTCAATCGACGGATTTTGTCAACTTTGAACGTTTTAGTCAAATTCAATTCATGACGTCTAAAAACCTTAAGTATGTCTCCATGAGAGTCTTTGTAAATAACTTAAATTAACATTCGTGTAGAAATTCGCAAATTGGGAACATCCGCATTAGGGAAACCGTAAATATATTAAAACGGGAGATTAACCTTCATCAATGTATGCGTGACACATTGGAAGACACATGAATAAAAACAAATCAAAACTAACGAAGTACATGTAATAAATCAGCTTAATTGAAAAAAATATTTAGATGCAAAAGAGAGTCTATGCAAAACAACAATTAACCAGTGTGTGTTAAAATGTTTCAGTCTTAAAATTGTCAGTACTAAATGGATGAAGGCCTCCTCGTGTGAAAACTGTCTTATCATTTTTCAATTTCATTGTTCATTTTGTGATATCTTCTTTTTTTTGTCATTTCTTGCTGTTTTATTTACCTGTCGATATGCACACTCGAAAAGTATTCTAGGTGAAAGTCAACTGTGACATTATAAACATTTATGTAGAAATTCGCGAATTGATAACCTTGATTGATAAATTGAAAGTGATATTTAAACTCACTGAAGGAATCTATATCTTCATTTTGTCAACTTCGAATTTAATCAATTTCAAACTTTGGATATCCATAATATATTTTGTTTCTGTTCAACAATATGATTCATTCATTTAAGCCTTGATGTCAATATCGTTTAGTTTCAGAGTGGTTAATATCCCTTTGAAATTAAATGATATTGGCATTAATGCGTATCATTTCTTTAACTGTATTTCGAATTAAAACACCATTTATGTACAATTTTACTTATTTAATAAGGGATTCTTTTGAACAAATCAATACGCAACGTCAATGGTCGTATTGTGACGTCATGTTTTTCACGCCATTTACATTTTTGTTTTTGTTTTTCATAGAGGGGTCGCGGTGGCCGAGTGGTTAAGTTGTCCCGACACTTTATCACTAGCCCTCCACCTCTGGGTTGCGAGTTCGAAACCTACGTGGGGCAGTTGCCAGGTACTGACCGTAGGCCGGTGGTTTTTCTCGGTCACTCCGGCTTTCATTAACCTCCAAAACCTGGCACGGCCTTAAATGACCCTGGCTGTTAATAGGACGTTAAACAAAAACAAACCAAATTTGTCATAGAGGTACGAAAAGAAAGCTCAACCAATCAGAAAGCTGCATTCTCTATACAAACAATGGAAATAAATTATTTACAAATATAATCGGTAAACAAAAACATTTTGTTGAATACACCGCCGTATATTTCTGTCCGTTGCATGTTAACATTAATTTCATGAACATAATTGAATGATTTGATTTAAAGTCCCTATTTCTAAGTTAATGAAGTTTCTAAAGCAATCATGTTAGACTCCCTTTCCTGTTCATCCTGACGTCTCGGCCTATAACATAGCTGTTTCAATCTCTTAAATAATACAAGGATCATGTCAAGTTGTTCCGGCATCGTTAACAATATGTAAATCACGAGAATACCAGTTATAACGCCTAGTAGGACAATCAAATATAATCCCTCATCTGTTGTTTTGGCGGTACTACATCCAAGTTCCTCCAGATCTAAATCCACAATTACCCTGCCTTTGAGTGACTGTGGTCTCTCACACTTCAAAGATAGCAAATATTTATACTGACCTGCAACTCCAAATTTTGTGACAGGTGTTGATTGCCGGAAATATTTAACAAAATCTGCCATACCACAATCACAAATAAACGGGTTCTTTCTTATATCAACTTTTACAAACTGGTGATCCTGCAATATGGTAAGTTCATTAAGAGTGACACTTGTTATAGCATTATGTCTTAAATCAAGGAGTCCCACACTTGAATCCTCACTGCCAATCCCATAATCCTTTACTGTTTTGAATTCTTTTATCAAATTATACGTTAAATCTAAGCATTTGAGTCGAGGAATATACAATCTCCAATCGTCCAAATGTTCCGGAAGATCTGTCAGCATTGTCCCGGACAGATTTAACAGACGTAGAACGGGATAGTCCGAATTTTGAAGTAAAACGCTATCATGCTTGGACCCAAGATGTTTAGCTTTACTTTGGTCAATTGACAACAGTTTTGTGTAGTTACATGTGATTGGTGACACCGATACTCCTCTCTGATAATTCCGAGCTGTATGGCTTGATAAATTGGAACTGACCTCATCCATTAAATCTTCGGAGATAGTCTTAAATTGATAAGACATGTTTCTATTTATAGCGGCGATGAGGTATTTTTCAGGTCCACATTTCGCCGCCTTAGTCATTTGCTTCACGTTGTTAGTGACATTCATGAAATGGATGACGTCTATATATATCACACAATTGATCATACTGTAATATACTAAAGTATCTTGGAAATGGTTAATGGATTCATCTAAATAATCCTCAGTGTAGTTCACAAGAAGGCAGTTCCTAACGGAAATATAAGTCAGTCCTTTTGCACGCATTGGCCACTGAAGCGTGATATTCCCTCCTTTGTGACACCGAATCGTTATGGCGTAACTTTCATTCCCGGGCTGATTCTGCAAAAAATTCCGTAAGTCGTGAAAATTCCAATAGTCTTCTGGTCCTATATCACAAAACAAGCAAGTAGGGGTGTCCCTTCTGATCGTAGCAAGCACTTTCTCTTCCATTGATGAATCCATACAATTATAAATAGGTTTGATTTTGCAGACTTTTCTCGACTCAGACGGCATCATGCTTGAGTGTGCACCTGTAAGCATGCTAACACGCGTGATCGAGAAATTTGTGCTCGCTGAATTAGGATTTTTCAAAGAAAATTTCCTTTCGATTCCATATTTTTTCATCGATATGCATGCATCCATCATCCAGAAAGTCATATACAATATGCATATTCCATACAAAGCATACATGTTAAACCTTTCTGGTAATGAATTCATGGCGATGTTCTATTTATATGCAGTTGAACGCCGATACGTCCTCAGTTAAAACTAATAAGGAAACTCCGGTTGTCAACCAAGTGTAAACTTCTTGGAATGACCATGATTGGATGACTCACCATCTTGTGTATCATCTAAAAACAAACCAACTTGTCCATCCAGAATATGAACGAGACCGAACACGGGTATAAAAATATGAAGCTGATGTCCAGATGTCAAACATGTGTACATTAATTACAAAGAATAACAATTAAGGTCAAGCCTATGAGTGACCGACGGTAAGGCGCGTGGACGAACTGTCTCCATGTTATGTGTATGAACGCTGTCAAGACGTAGTATTTCGTTACTTATAATACAAAGATTCCTGGAAATCACTATCAGACACATGGCAGGATAAATGTCATTAATATACGAAATTTAAAAGAAGAAAAAAGAAAAAAAAACTTATATATGTAAGCCATTTGCTTACCTATGTAAAAGAGCATGTACACGGACTAGGGGTTGTTGACTAATTAACACGTGTTACTCTTTCCAAAAAATGAAAGAAATGCACGTTTAATTGTTCACTCTGAGCTAGAAATCAGTGACCTGTCTCAAATGTCTCGATTTGAATCTATCTGTGTTAAAAGGCCATAAAATAATGCTAAATCAAGCAGTTTATCTTTGTTACAGATTGCATCTTTACAAACCCCAAAACGTTTTTCTTCAATTAACCTATATGATATTTAGTATATTTTATTGAATGCTGTTTAGGAATCCACTTTGAGTTTAATCAGTATAAAAACCTGTTTATTAATACCGCATGCACGGTGAAATTACAAAACAAAATACGTTACAATAAGCTGCACTCTATATCTTGTGCCATGCTTGATAGTAGCATCCCTGCTTCCCGTACCTACGGTGTTTACGTGTCCAAGTTGATATTCAAGGATTCGTTCGAGATATACATGCTATTATAAAAGAAAAGAATACAATGGAAAAATTGTATGACATGATGATATTGTTTTAAAATTTTGAAATATTCTTATCCCTTATGTGATATATTCGATGCTTGTTGATGTTCCGTTGTCACAAATCCATTGTTCCCATAATTCTCAATCTGAAAATGCGATTTAGCCCGGGATTGATCTAGAATTACACGGTGTGCATGTGTCGTCGATGAAGCAAAAGCTGATTCCTCCTCTTGAATACTCGTCTTAATTTTCTTGTACTTTTTCAAAGGTTCCATGAACATCTATGAACTTTGATCATATGTTGCTGTCTGATTGTCGATTTTAAATTAGAATTAAGGTTTTAATGTTATGCCGTTATTCTCTGGTTTTTTGTTTTTGTTTTTTATTGATCTATCTATTTATTTATTTATTTTTTACGCAAAATTGCTGGTCGGAATTAAGTGTGCGTTGAAGTTGGAAAACGTCCACAATAATACATGGATGATTTTAAAACAGACATGTAGGTCATGATGTTTCCTCTCTTTTCAAACAAACAAATCGCAGTTCCCTGATTGGATTGGTGGACTATATGTTTATAAAGTATAAATGATCAAAGTTTTTGTGTATAAACTGTCACAATTTTAACAAATATATACTTTTGAGACGTACGTTAATAAGGCACACAGTATGTATTGTAAAATAAGTGAAGGCTGATGAATGTTGTTGTTGTTTTTTAGTCTTGTTTATGTACGACAAGATTTTACGGACGACAATTTTGACGGGTTTATCTGTCCTTCACCGTGGATCTGTGACAGGTCCAAGCATTTTGATAGATGCGATGTAAGTAGCAGTGGTACGCAGATACGCCGTCCTCTTTATACTAATGCACTGCAAAGCTATAAATCAAGGTTCATAATGAAAAAAAAAGTATTTCTTTGGGGACCCTAATGAAAATGACAAATGATGTAACACAATGCTTGTAGTTTATATATATTTGTAAGTTCTTGGCAATGAATACATTTATCGAGCAGATAATATTAGAAATTTCATTATTTTTAAGTTGGAAGACACAGAATTTTAGAATTGAAAATTATCTTTGCAGAGACGAAATATTTTACAATATATAGAGCAAGAAATTGTTATTGTATAATTTTGAAACAGTAATATAGAGATGCGGTATTCAATATACATTAATATACAATTTTACTAGTAATCCATATGAATTCGAATAGTCTTACAAAACAATAAAGCTTGCTACAGCGAGGACAGGAATAAAAAATAAATCTAAAAAGGTATAATCACAGCATAAAGATTAAATAATCAAATGAAAAAACTGCTTGTTCTGATTTGCATTCAGATGACGTAACATACCAAGCAACATTGGCTTTAATGACGCCATAATTTCTCCTCCCTTTGTATTACATTTTGTATGTGTGACAAAAACACGTCCGATGTCATAATATTGGTGACGTTTAACAAGGTTCAGACATATTCCTGATTTATTAGCTAAGTTAGATATAAAACATTATCCACCGTGATAAATTAATTGTTAATTTTTCCTCTGTATGCGTTACACATTAATTACTGTATATGTATTCTCGCTTTACTTTACCAGTTAAAGTGATGCGAATGCCAAAAACCATGTGTGTTGACATTAAAAATAATTTGACTCATTTCAACAGTTTAATTTGTTTATTTTTACGTTTCAAGTTAAATGTCAACGAAAAAAATCGTTAATACACAAAAGTGTTGGCATACAAAATAAACATGGAAAGCATGCATTGGATTTGAAACATTAGAAATATTGAGAAAAAAGTATGAAATTAATAAGAAATAAGCGCATAAACAAATGAACACAATTTGCATAACCTTGTACGTTAATTACAATTGATTGTGTTGTTTATCCTAATTAAATACATATTTCAATTATCATGATAATGATGTATTGGTGTTTAAGTAGATACATAATAAATAAATAAATAAATAAATAAAACATAAACATGAAAGTTCTGAACATGTATACTTGAATTATTTTTAATTCCATACATGTATTTAATGTATGTATACTATGGTATTTCGCTGCATGCGACTACATTGTACCTGCGCACACATTACATTCCATTTTAGTAACAAAGAACCATAAATAATCAATTTGAAATATATTTACATACAATAGATACAATAAGATACACTTTTTATTGGTATATGTTGCGTTGAACACTCTTATATGTGTAACGTATGTGCTGTTTTTAGCATCCAAGGTCTGTATGGTTTAAATCCACAATCGTGCGACATTTCAAGGAAACTGGTTCCTGACATTTGAGATGTCTAAGGTAACTGTATTGGCTTCCTTTTCCACCTTCCATAAAATCGTTTGAACGTCTGAAAAAATCAACAAAGTCACGCATTTTGCAGTCGCAGTTAAAGGGATTGTTTCTTATATCTATCTTCACGAACCTGTGATCTCGTAAAGACTCTAACTCGGCCAGTGTGATTGTGGATATGAGGTTATGTTGCAGATCTAGAGTACCGATGCTGGACTCTATAGACCGGTTTCCATAATCAAGTACAGTGCCGAAGTCTTTGATGTGGTTGTGTGACAGATCAAGAGTCGATAGTCGAGGGAAATCCCATCTCCAGTCATTAAATCTCTCTGGTATGCTACTAAGTGAAGAATGAGTAACTTTCAATGTCTTCAATGCAGGGTAATCCGCATTATTGACAAGGATACTGTCAAACTTTGCACCTCGGGTATTCGAGACACTTAGGTCCATTTCGATGAGTTTTGGATAAGCACAGGTGTGGGATGATGACAGGAGTCCTCGTAGGTACTTTGTAGATGTCCTGACGGTAAATGTGGTGAAAATGTCATTTAGAATTGTTTCTGGCAAATCTGAAAATGTATATGAAATATTCCTTGCTATGGTGACAGCGATGTTCTTCTCTGCTCCACATTTGGCTGCCTTCGTCATATTATTCATTCCATTGGATACTTCCATCATTTTCATGATGTCAACATATATGGTCGAGTCTGAAATACTGCTATATATCAGGTCATCTGGGATATCATTGATGGCGGGGTCGAAATATTCCGACATGTAATCGACGATCAAACAATTTTTGATCGAGAAATACTCTAAGCCAGCTGCGCGTATGGGGAACGGAAGTGAAACATTACCTCCTTCTCGGCATCGAACGGTCAATGCATAGTTCTTACTTGATTTATGAAGAAAACGTCGGAGGTCATGCAAGTTCCAAATGTCATCTGGGCCGACATCACAAGATATGCAAGTAGGCTGTTTCTTTCTCATTATATCAACAATGCTTTTGTCTGTCGATTGGTCTAGGCAAGCCACTCCTGTCTTTACCCTGCATATGTTATGCCAATGACTTGGCAGGTGATTATGTAATCTTCTTGAGTTACCCAACTCAAGCATAGCCAACAGCAGCACAAAGCTCAGACTTGACTGTAAGATTGACATTTTGAAGTGTGATGTACCAACAGAAACTCAACTGTTCCTTCACACTTACGTTTCATTCTTATATCATCCAAAATCACGTTGTAACCGGATTTTTGTGTTTTAATTTTAACCAATCATGTCTGTATCTTATGACTTAATTTACTTAAAAAAGGACATATGGATTTTCCCATGAGCTTCCGCCGGTGACGTTGTTGCGAAATACCGCTGAACTCAACACGTTGACAGGCTAGATTATTTTAGAATAAATTTAATCCCTAAGAGCACGTGAGGCAATAAATGTTTGTGCAAACCAGTCTATTGTTATCGACCGAATTAATACTATAAAAAAAAACGAAAAAGCTTCAAGCAAAGAAACATGAGTTTAACTTGTACAGTTTAAGACTATTATACTTTTATGGCACTTATGGGGATGCGAGTCGTGATTGGTAATGATATATCTTCTGTGATTTATTTAGGGATTTATCTAGATTGAATCAAGTATCATATCTGATTTATCTTATATAAAGTATTCATTTTATATATCTATCTTCTTTATATTTTCACATTAAATATATAATAGATATTTATTGTTATTTCTTTATTACAAAAACAACGAAAAACAAATTAGAATGTGCAAAAGTATTTTTACACCCTCATACAAGCCAAGGTCAAATCCGGGTTAAGGTGCAATTCTAAATGAGAGTAAGACCAAAATCGATGAAACGAGGAAAAAATTTTAAAAGAAACATAAATCTACATAGAGACCCTTTAAGTTACCGAACTTCACGAGATTTTTCCTGAAAATCATATCAAATATTTTTTTTAATAATATATTTCTGTTCTTGCTATATATGTAATACATATACATTGATATGTTTTCAGGAAAATATGTGTGAAATAATTTGCATTATCCAATAGTAATAATAACAAAAGAATGCATTCATGTAGAAATATAAAACAGTCATAAATTCGCATGAATGAAAATTCGTGAAACCTACGAGGAAAATAAGACTAGTTCCTAAAGTGTCCATCTGAGTATATTAACTATATCCACAAAGATGAAATATATCTCTGGTAGGAAATAAACTATTCAAGCAACAAGCTAACAATGCTCCCTGAATGACATTTGATATATATATAACTACCTGTAGCTGTCGATAAAGTTTATTATCATTCGTTCACTCAAATTCGTTCTCTCTGACAAAAACGTTTATCTTCAAAGCTGAAAGTGAATATGTTGCGAAAATATTTTTCTCTGATACGGCCAAAACGATTATGTGTAGAAAACGATAATTTATATCAGGATTAATTTACATTTCAGCGACATACATATATACATGCAAGAACCTTATACAAATACACTTATCATACGTATACACCATTTTGATCATACACGCGAAGCCTGGCAGTTTACTGATTAAAGTATTTGTCAACTTTGTGATTTGCTTTTGGCGATATTTTGATAAGTAAATTCATACCTATCATAGAAGTACATTAATTGATATAACTCCATGAATCCCATTCTTATTTGGGCACGCGTATTCCACAATTTGATATGGCTTATATACCGTTCATTTTGCTTTCAAAGAGTACATACAAATCTAATGCCATAGAATATATGCTTTATAAATTAGAGATGGTGAGATTCAAATGTATAACATATATTTGTGCGTTAAGGTGACGGAGTCCGTCTTTTGTCGATCGTCAATGTATTTACATATGATTTGACATCGTTTAGTTCAACGCCGCTAAATAAATCCGAAGGTATTCGAACGCACCAGAGTATCCCTTCGATACACTGAAATCATAAAACCATTCTCCTGCTGGTTTTATTGTGGCCATTCCAAACAAATGACAAAGTAAGTGGGTTCGCCGCTCGACATACGTAGACTTAGTAATGGCTTTTACTCTAAAAGTCATCCTCCCGCCAATGTCGTATCAGCTTAACAACATTATTTATAGCAGAAATATTTCGATTCATAATTTCAAAATATAAGCTTTCCGATTAGTGAAATATCAATTCAAATAAAGGCTATCAAAGGAAATGTTATATAAATATAATTTTATTGAATTATTTCTTTCACGTAAACATCGTATCTTGCGGTGAACCGTGCAGCAGAGGGCTCTTCATTCATTACCCCCAATGCCGTCCTTCGGTTATTTTTCATTAATAGGATCAAATGACGTAGGTCGGATCAAGGCAAAGTGTAATTGAAATTTACAAACTGATGCACGAATACACAACAGCAATAAAAACTCAGATTAAACTGTTAATTCTAGTTGTGCGGGATCCCAGTCTCTGTTTGGTTAAAGGTTCAAATAATATTAGACTTTTTAAATGCTGTGTTTGAAATTGACTCTGAAATGTTTTTCAATTTCACAGTTCGATGCCGATGTTTACTGTCGCTACGGAAACGATTAGTGTTCAACTGAAACGTGTATTTAGCATAAAGGTTACTTTTTAGAGTAGCTATATTTAGAAACGATTTGTGATCGCTGCATTTCAATAGTAAGAAGGTCATAGCTTACCAACAGGATATATAAATATATGTGATCATGGAGCCTACTAGAAGTGATGATTGATATGTATAGGTAAATAGCCAATGCTTTTGGACTACACAAGCCATGGATTTAATCTACATGTTATTTTCCTTCATGTTATTTTTTCTTCAGATTTGTTTCGGTAAGTATTTTGTTGTTATTTTGTATCATTCCTAATTATTTTAATACTCATGGCCACAGTAAAATTGTATGGGCAACATCATAATCTCATGTGGAAATATTCTATTTCCGGATGCAATATAAAGTCAGACTTGTCTGATGCGTGTTGATATGCCCAGGGGCTCTGCTGTCAGCACCCTTACTCTCATATGTGATTATGACATAACCCGGATTTAACCTTTATTATATGGCGTATGTTATAAATTAAGAAGACGCATGATCTTCCGGATCACCTGGTTGTATTATCCTTGTGATTTTTACGAGTCTCTATACAAATCTATATTTATGTTTAATTTTGCCCTCATTTATTTGATTTTGAATTCTGATATTTACTTTAATATCGGTATTCCTTATTTATTGTTTTACAATTGTACACAGGCAATATTCCTTCACGTGGAATTTCACGTGAAAAGGGCAAATTCACATGAAAAATTTCACATGAAAAATTTCACGTGAAATTCACGTGAAGAAATATTGCCTGTGTATAATTGCCTTTAATAGCATTTATCTTCAACATTGGGACCGCGGTCGTCGAGTGGTTAAGGTGTCCCGACACGTTATCACTAGCCCTCCACCTCTGGGTTGCGAGTTTGAAACCTACGTCGGTCAGTTGCCAGGTACTGACCGTAGGCCGGTGGTTTTCTTCCACCTCCAAAACCAGGCCTTAAATGACCCTGGCTGTTAAAAGGACGTTAAACAGAATAAACCAAACCTCAACATTTATCTTTAACGCTTTTGTGTATTTGATCTCAATTTATTTATCTCTTAATACTTTACTCGGTGTTCGAAGTTTGTTATGATTTAACAAGTGTTTCACTGGAAAAATGGTACGATGTTGACATACATGTAATCACATTTCGAATCTCTATTGGTTATGAGTAGAAAGTAGTATATTCCAATGCATTTATACTTAATATTATTGCTGGAAAGTAGTATTCTTACAAGTATAACTATACCTATATCCCAAAGTTTATTTGAGAATAGCAAGTACAATCCATGCTTCACATGTTGTAAACAAAACTTTAATCCGATGATATATATCACATTAACTGAAAACTAAAATTCTTGATAGTAATTTTATCTATAATTTGATATTGATTTGTAATTGATCAAAAATCTGTTTCCAACAGTTGTTTCTGAGAGCTGTACATTTTACACAAGCGCCACGACATTGGTCCGTACATGCAGCGCCGGGTGTTGTGATAGTGGATGTTGTTCTGACAACTATAAAACGTAAGTATATACACGTACTATGTGGCTGCATTATGTTCGTTTTATCATTGGAGTCTTATACATATATTATTACCTTTCATGCCTAACATTTATATTTCATACATTTTTTTGTTTTTTGTAAAATTCATATTTCGCACGTGCGTATTTTGCACCTGTAAAATATTATAATTCATAAGTATAGAAATTATGTATTTTTACACGTGGAAAATGTTAATGGAATATTATTATATTTCACCTGTAATTTTGTTTTACAATATTATACTACCAACGTCTGGCATATTAAAATTCATGCCAGAGTGATGTGAAATATTTTTATCTAATGGGATATAGTCCTCCTCTGCCGTATTATAATATATGATACCTTATTGTACGATATCTACATATATACATTTGTATCTGTGTATATTTTAATAGCATATTGCAGAATGCAAGTAATGTATAATATATATATATATGTCTGTGTATAAAAACGTCGAGCATTATCACAGTAATGTTCCATGACAGAGATATGTATTATATTATCATAATTATTAAAGCTTGATAACGAGGGGGTTCAAATTGAAAATTTTAGTGGTGAGGTGTTAAGTTTGAATCATGTAATATTCTGAATTTTAAATTTTTTATTTTATTTGATAAAACTGCAGGTTAGCAATCATCCTTGGAACCGTGTTTGGCTGTCTCCTCCTAATATTCATCATAGCAATCGTAGTAGTATGTTTGACGAGGGATCGGTGGACCAAACGAGTGAAACCTAAACCTAAAGGTATGTTCCATCATCATCATCATCATCATCATCATCATCATATCATCATCATCATCATCATCATCATCATCGACATTATCATCATCATCATCATCATCGACATTATCATCATCATCATATCATCATCATCATCATCATCATCATCATCGACATTATCATCATCATCATTATCATCATCGTCGTCGTCGTCATCATCATCACCATCATCATCATCATCATCATCTTCATTATCATCAATGACATTTAGAAAAAAACATTACCAGCAGTTATTAGGTTAAGAAACTTCGAAGGAAATTTTCCATTAAAATATCATTTTCTTAACATGATTGTAGTAATTAAAAGGACCTCATTTTCGGGATATAGATTTCAAGTGCAGTAAAGTTAAGTCTAAGTACACAGGTTCTTAATCTGACTACATATGGTATGATGAAAACCGATTATACTGACATAAAAACGTCATACATGACATACTTTTATTGCAATGAATATTTAGTGAAGAGTACTAGCTGTATGTATATTTAATACTGTGTCTAGCACATAGATTAACAGAGGCGATGTCACAATTATTGTACTGTCTTGAGTAACTCTTCTATGTTGCTTGTATGTTCGTTATGACAACAATTGGAATAATTGTATTTAAATGTACTTATAATTGTTCATCCTAAACATTTGAATGACAATTTTTACCCCATCTTTGCTTTTAGATTACAAATGTTTATTTCTCCAATCATATAATTTAATGGAGTATACCATTAACATTGATATGTTATTGATATTCAAGTTGAAATTTGATAAGTCATCAATAAATGATATTTACAACACACACTGATCTTCATTATCATTCTTGTGTGACCAAACATAGTTGTTGTCTCTTGGCTCAGCTTCTTGAGAGAGTTAATGTAAAATACTGTTTGGATACGATAGATGATAATCTATTCTTGCTTTTTCATTGGCTTAAAAATGTTCAGTTATCAGCCCATAACTAAAAAATGACGTCACCATTTATAAGCGGCGTATGTTGCCCCAAATCCACTTGCCACTTTTTGGTAAATAAACAATCATGTTCAACTAAACTTCTATTTCCTCAACTATCGTAACTTTGTACTAAAATATTTGTATGGGAATACAGCTCACGGGTAGAAAGTATGTTGATAGCGTGATAGCGAATCATTCATCGTATTGATATCAAATGGCATTTCTCGTTACAGCTTCCGTTCAAAAGACAAAGAATGATGACGTAATGCTAACAGACATGGATACCAACAATTCGGCAACGGTCTGATTAGGACTAATGATGGTGTGACGTCATAATAACATCATCTAAAGAATATATTCTCGACATGAGGGAACCATGCCATCCACCCAAGTAGGATTTCCCGAAACCATGAAGACAACAAAATGTGAAAGTGACGTCATGATGAAAAATGAAGACTAACATCACAAATAACAATACATGTGTAAAATGGGTTGCAATATATGTTATGTTGTTAGAGATAAATTGGTCTCGAGACAAAATCAACAAAAGATGTCTAATCACTTCATCTCTCAACGCTTACATACAAATTGTAATTCGTAATTCCTATGGATTATCAACATAGTGATCACATCTCCAAAGTTTGAAATGTGTAGTAACACTATATTTATCTTGCAATAATAAGATTTGACTTAAAATAAAATCATGGTGATTTGTGTTGGCTTTTGGATTCGGTCCTCGATTATGCTATGACACAATCGAACAAAGTGTTAGATGACAGCATTGAATATGTGTAACTTGGACGTGATCAGGACATTTTCTGTTTTCTATAAAGATTTATTTGGGGATTTACATTTTGTTAATGCCGTAAGTATTTCACTAGCTTTCAAAACATTATTGTATTTATTTCTAAAGAATAAGAAACTATAAGAAATGTTTCCTTTATATCAATATAGCGGGCTCCTGGCGAGATTTATGTCTTGTTTAAAGATAGTATAAGCTTACATAAGTATGATTCATTATAGTTTGTTTCAAATAACACGTTAAATAACATTGATACATTTTTATTACTTTTCTTCGTGACGTCTCAATACAGTTGGTGGTATATGACATCATGATGTTATTTAAGTAATATTATGTGGTAGCAAACAATGGGCGTATACAGTCAACCAAAACTCCACTTTTCTTCCTCAAATGTGTTTTCCTAAGGATACTTATTTCACTTAGGTTTGAGCAATGAAAACAATATCAAGTATTTGTTAAATCCAAATGAAAAAGTGTGTCGACAAACACAATGAATTATGAATGCTCCTATACAGTATACGACCCGAGCTTTGATTGGCTGAGATAATAGTTTAACCCGTCCAATGGTATAAAATGAGGCTATCTACGGTGTCAAAAACCGCAAAAGTTTTATAAATAATTTTGTTAATAAATATGTTTCATGTAATCTTATATAATGTACACAAAAATATTTTTTATATTTCAAATATCCATTGTCCTTAAGTAGTGTGTAGGTGGATTTTCTTTTGTTATGTTATCATTGTTATTCTCCAAATACTCCACGTTACTTTGTTTAACTACCATCGATTATACGTTCCCATAAAAAAATGATGGATCAATGCATTTAAAATGTCCTGGCACAACACTCCTAGTATATTCATTGTTACCACATTTTCTGTTTATATTTTCACTTACGTTTGTGTGACGTAAATTTATTCAGGATTAAATTAAAAACATTTTTTGTTATAGAGTCATAACATACTAAATCTGATTGCACTGTCATCATATCACGCTTCATATCAAATATGTATTCAATTTAATCCATTAAATGTAATCCATTAAATTTTATCCATTAAATTTTATCCATTAAATTTTCTCTACTGTTATCATTTCTGCGAATATCAACGTTTATTGATGGACTGTTTTCTCTTAGAAATTAACACGCCTCTGAATCAGCCATTCAAAAACGGCGTTACAAACAACAACGTCATTTTTACGCTAGGGCTGAAAACATATTTTGAAGCCAATGAAAATGTTTGTTGCAAGGAAGATTAAATAACTAAAAAATAATCTTTATTACTTAATGAATAACAGTAGTTTCCCGCATGAGTGAATACATTGTTATTTGTTTCACGCATGGATAATATGAAACGAGAAATATTACGATCAACCATAACTGAACGACAGGATGTGTTAGAATATCAAAAAGGTAAGGATCATCGTGGTGTTGAAGATATTAAAGAAATACCGAACATTGCTATCACTTGTAAAGTGCTTTAAATGTTTCAGTGCGTGACATGCTCATGTCACGCGTATCAAAGCAGAGATCCATGAAACTCGTTTTTCTTATACCTGCGAGGCATTTTGTATAATTCTCCAGGCAGAATATCAAATTAGAATTAGCTCAAGTTTTTAACGATTAATATAAAGCAGAGATAAAAACACATGAAGGAAAATTCATTATTATTCTCTTTATTTTGTGTTTTATTAATTACCCTGAAACTGTTTTAATAAGCATGAAATAAACAAAAAGCTATAGATGTTGACGCGAGATTGATCGTCGATTATATATATAGGGATAATGATATTACCAATGGGGACTGAAAATGCGCAACTTCATATCCTGCTACATACAAACTTTTAAAATATACAGCTGTTTGTTGATAACATATCCTACGGGAAAGTAGTCGTTTAATTTATGGCTTCCTTGTGCTTTTCATGTTCACTCCTAGGAAAAACAAAATCACGTGCCTTTCAAACCGGTCTTATATAAGGGATTGTCATCTAAGAAGGATTTTTGTAATGTATGTGTTTGTTGTTTGATAAAGAGTTCAGTGAAAGCATATATAAGCTATGCGTTTTGGCTATCAAAGGTAATCTGAACACACATCATGTACATAATTATTTTTATATTTAACGTCGTATGTTTTATCTATGTTACAAATATTTTATATAATCGGTTATTTTATAAAGTTCCCTGATAAGGAAATGGTATTTTTGTGTGTTTAAACGTTTCTAATCTATGCACACTGTTTCTGCTTAAAATGTGTTCACTTCAGGAAATTCTTTCGGTTTGTAAATGTCACATGTATTTAATCATTTTATCAAATTCCAACTGCTTTTTTCACATTAGACTCGATTGTAATTATGATACGCACGATATCGTGTTTTATCATGGCTATGCTGTTATGTAACGTCAATCTATATATATAGATGTCAGATTGATATAAACTTCTTGACACTTGTTTCTGATTCCTTTTTGTATAATCTATATGTTATATATATATATGTTGTTAAATGGAAATTGACAAATAAAACACAGTTTAAACTAAATGTCAATTTTGACTCGATTCAGTATTTTAACATAATATACAGACACAACAGATGCACAAGTCCCCGGATGTTACAAGGAAATATAACCTTATTCGTTCCGGTGTCATTATAACGGACAAACAAAAATAGCATGGCAATAAACCTCCGATATCGAAGTGCCACCTCAAAGTAGTTCTAGGTCCGGTTGTTCAAAGGAATATTAGCTTAATCACTTGATTAGTTAACAAAATAATCTCATTTCTACTTCACTTATAATATTATATCTCTTCTCATGGTTTGGGACACTGAAAAGTATAAAAATAAAAAAGACAAAAAAACTCCATAATATTTACATAATTATGAACTATTTTCTTAATTTGAAAAATTATATATGATAATGATGTGTGGATTCTTTTAAATAAGCAGAAACTGTGATTAGCCTAATTATCTTTTCAATGAAACGTTACCTTGCAGGAGCTTGATTATCAAAAGGAGAACGATTAAGGAATGAGCATAAAAGGACATTGATAAGGTGAAGGAGCGTGCATATGTAGAGTTTGTTCCAGGCAGATATTATGTTATTGTGTGTAAATCATATATTTTTCTTAGACTTAAATTAATTATTGTATAATTATCTGTCTTCCCTTCACTCTCCTACTTTAGTCTTCCTTTTCTAATTTGTCAATCGTAATATTAATATAAATGTCCATTGCTTGTGTCATATTGTCGTAATAATGTTTGGAGGAGAGGGGCTTTAATAAGTTGTATAACCTGTGCCCAATCCTCATGCTTATAAAATATCTTTACAAAAACTACCTTTTCAACACCTTGACCCTGAGGGTTGTTCCATTGACATCGTCGTTAAATGGCCATGTTTTGTAAGTAGGAACGATACCTAACCAAAGCAACGAGCATCAAAGTTAGAACGTATCAACATTTCAAATATTCTTTTAGGGACCAACCAACCAATTGTTTTCCCATAGACTTTAGTGTTAACGTTTTGGAGTATTTCATTCAAATTCTTGAATTCAATATGACAATTATGGTTTATAACAAAAGTTTAGGGTCTGATATAACACCTAATCAAAAACAAAAGTTGGGTCATTCAGCTCAAATTTTCTCCATAGTAGCCATTTTGAAAATAGGTGAATTTCGCAGTAAAAATTCTCAAAAATCTTAAATGCTTACCTGTTTATTATTATTACCTGAACTTTTGGGAAAAAAATCAATCGGACTTACGAAATTTATATCAACATTTCTTATTGATAGTTACCTATCAGGCTACATATCTATTTTCTCACTTCATAACATACTGGCCAATCAGTGGCTGCCAGACATTTTATCCTTGGCTCAACTTTCTATAAAAACAAGGGCTGTTTCAAAAAAAAAATTTTTTTCAATTGGTTGGTTGTTCCCTTTTAAATGAATGATGCTGTTTTTTCACGTGATCTGTCTCTAATTTTAGTAACAACAGTGAAGAAACTGCATATATCCATCAACAAAACAAAAACACTGCCACGTCAACAACGTTTTTGTAATAAACATTATGTATAGCATAGAATATAACTATATTGGGGGAAAGTCTGAGTGAAAACTTTCATTTAAAAAAGCAAACAAACCATAACAAACACGCACGCCCAGCAAGATTCTACGGCTGTGTGAGGTTTAAAAATATATAATGTATATAGACACATTCAATACATAAATCCATCGACAAAATCACTGCCACGTCAACATAAGTGCCTCCGAGTTATGATATATAATGTATTATATTGCCACGTCCATGCAATACGTTCTGTTTATTACAAAAATAATGTTGACGTGGCAGTGATTCTGTCGATGGATATATGTATTGAATGTGTCGACATACATTATATATCATAAATTGCAGGCAACTAACGACAAAGGTCCTAGCTAGGAGTTATTTCTATTTGTTCATTTTTGTGTAGCTTTTTGCTCATTTTATGGTTAATGTGGATTATGTTTGTAGCCTAACAGCATTTTGTACTCTTGACTGTGGAAAACTGTCAAAATAATCAACAGTAGCCATAGCGGGTACCAGGATTGATGATATCGTAGGGAAAGTATTTATTTAATCAGCTGGGGAGCTTTTTTCCTGTATTACTAATCCAAACACTTATCAAATCTCTTGATGAATTATGCTTTATCGGGGCCTTAATAGACAGGTATTTGTTTCACAGGTATGAACTATGAGGCGATGGTGACCGTGATTTGTTATACAGCACATGTTCTGTACGTTTGGGAGGGAGACGGACAGTCTAGTATCTTTTCTCTGTATTTTTTATCACACTAATTTCATACGTAGGTCGCAATGTATGTTTTTTTACCTGGCCAGTTTACGCGAGATAAATGTACCTGTCCCTAAATTAATTCCATCAGGTGACCTGGCTTTGTGCCCTATCACATTACTACGAATCATCAATCAATCACATTACCTATATACACTCTACGTACATGTGTACATGTCCTGTGGATTTTCTCAACTAGATTAAATATGTATGTAAAAAACCCAAATTATTTGACACAACATCGTCTCGTGTATATGGTACAGCCGCATCTTATATTTGATGTGGGAAATAATTAGCAGTCTATTGCGTAAGAATTAATTAATATGTTTTAACCTGTTACATAAATGTGGTCGACCATCAATCACTGTGCTTGCTATTTCAACCTATATAATTGTATTCGATGAACTGCTTTAAGACACCTATTGTAATTACGTTAGTAGTCACGCTCCTGGCAGATTTATTGGGACAGTATGCCACGTGTATAATAACATATTGGAACGTGTTTGAGACAAATATGGATACATTTGATGTTCGTTGTAATGTGTACGCAATTTAGTTCAGCCTCACATCTCTAACTATATGTGTATTATACTCATTTTGTCTCATGAACAAAAATATCCCGCTACGGCAATACCACTCCGAGTAAGGCCGTTAAACGAACCTGATCTCTTTTTAATGTATATTTAAGTTGACTTGGTGGTGTCAAACGAACGCATAAATGGTGAGTACAAAACATGAACATTTTCAAACCATTTCCCTGTTTTTAATCAATATATATCCTCAACCTAGGCAATGTAAACTCACTTTAAAGTAATAATAGGGAAAGTCAGCGTAACAAATGTCATCTCTACCATTTAAATTTAACTTAAACTAGACAAGGTAAAGAGAGTGCATTCAAAACGTTTTTATTTACTGGAGCCTAGTTTCAATTTTAATAGTTTATTTAACTTGAGACCTCACGGCTCATAAGTGCATGCGTGGACATAGAGACATAGATTTTAACAACATATATACAATATATGTAAGTAAGGATATGGATAAAACAATAGGCGTAACTGGTGATAGGAACATTGAAATATTCATTTTAACAACATATATACAATGTGTAAGAATGGTCGGGGGATGAACAAAACAATAGGTTTAATTGGAGTTAAAGTACAAAGAAACATTCATTTCAACAATAAATAAACTTTTTTTTTAAGAATAGTTAGGGGATGGGCTACACAATAGGTTTAACTGGAGATAAAAAATACAAATACGATATTGATGTTTACCAAAGGTTGGAATCTCAACTGTATTAACCAGCTTGATTGCAAATATTTTCCAGGATTACATATCAAATCTAGTTTATAGAATATTGTAAAGTACGGATGCAATTTATTTTGATTGCTAAGAGACGCGACGAATATTGACGCATTAGAAAATGTTACATATATTTACCCTATAAAAATTACAAGTTCAATTCAATCAAGCATGAATCATACAATTATTTAAGAAACAATTCTAAAACAAAAAAAAATACTAAAATCGTTTTTCAGTCATCTTTAAAATAATGAACATTCTCGACGTGAACAGTACACGTAAATCCAAATGCCCGCCTCTTTGTCATGACCGCAATGGAAACACGACATAAATCTAAGTTCATGTGCACTAGCATACACGAATTACCTAGTTGAAAATGTCCAAATGGTATTTTGGTGGCTAGGACGTACATGTACTATTCAGCTACTTTGCACAAAATGGAGGACAGAAATGACAGATCATGTAAATTACTTGTTACTGAAATGTAGACACATTTGATGTTCACTAGTTGAACTATATGAAGATGTATCTGCAAACCATCATACGAGGGCGGATTGATATGTTATGAGCCTCAAATTAAAGGATTTGAATTTTATCGGACATATTGTATTATTTTTCAACATAATCCCCTTCAGTATCTATACACTGTAACATGCACAGGGGGAACAGAGCGGTCACACATCCAAGATCTGACCACGCTCGACGTTGCTAAAGTTCGGTACACAGACACGACACTCAACCGCACAGCCACAAAAGCTAGCTACTGGACTATGCAGCTGAAATGGCCATATCCATGAACCATCACAACACTTTTTCCAGCGGTGTTTAAGGGCCCCAATGCCACTTTTACAGGACTTCTTTTCTTGGCTGTTCAGAAAGTCATCCACTGCATGTATGACGTCATCATCGGACTGAAAGTAGGTGCATGAAATAGCTGTTTTCAGTTTCGGAAATAGATGAAAGTCTGATTGAGCGGCAATCTAATTAAAATTAGACTTGTGATTTCCGCTTCTCAACGATACACTACAATACAAGTAAGTATTTATACTTCCGAAGAACGAAATCACACCGAAAATTTCATAGGCGACGCGCTGATTGGCTGAGCTCAAAGGTCATGCTGAGATGACCTCCTACGGGGCATCGTTACATATTGTATTGCAGTGTATCGTAGAGGAACGGAAATTACAAGTCTAATTTTAATTAGATTGGATTGAGCGGATGCTCAATCAATTCAAAGTCACAATTGTGAATGGCAGCAATGGCAATGAAAGACTTGTGAACAGGCGCATTGTCCTGATGGAATAACACACCTTTAGCGCGCTTTCCGCTGCGCTTAAGTTTAACATTTTCCCGTAACTGCGTCAGAAATGAAGCATAGTATGTGCCATTGATTGTTTGTCCCTTTTGGAGATAATCTATAAGCATAATACCATTTGCATGACAGAAAACTGAGGTCATAACCTTTCAAGCTGATGGAACAAGCATTGCCCCCTTTGGAAGGGGGAGAGCCAGGGTGCTTCAATTGTTTCGATTGTTGTTTGGGGTAAAATGATGGACCCATGTTTCATCCATAGTGATAGATCTCTGAAGAAAATTGGCAAGATCTTCCTTCAAAAAGTTAAGATTAGCATGCAATAATATGCGCCTGGTGTTCTTCTGATCAACTGTCAGAAGTCTTGATACCCATCGGGCCGAAAGCTTTCTCATTGTAATAGTCTCGATCAAAATGAAATGTACTGTTTCCTGTGAAATTCCAATGCTACTGGCTATATATCTTTCTGAGACTCGTCTGTCTGTCATAACAATATCATTACTTTATTGACCATTCTTGGGGTTGCAACATTGACAGGCCTTCCAGGACGGAGGTCATCCTCAAGGCTCTGTCGGCCGCGCTTAAACTCCGCCACCCACCTTTTCACTGAAGTATATGAAAGGGTATCTTTCCTTAGTGTGGCTACGATATCATTATGGATATTCTTAGGTGTTAAACCTTTTATATGCAAATATTGGTCACAGCTCTTTCACCAATTTTATCCATTTTGCGAAAGCTGCTTGTCTTGTTTACTTTAGAGTGCTACCTCGTCAATATAAACTAACCAAATGAGACCAGTCCTTGGATATACGGCCCTATATAGTTAGAGAATAGTAGGACATCAAAAGAACATCGTTGAGTACCTCCTTCAGTACGAGGCTCACAACCTATCAACCATCCTTCGTACAGCATCTTACTGTCGCCATCAATGAAAAAAAATACATCGCCATATACACAGCGTCAACACGGTGCTAAAGATATCAACACACAAAATATACCACAGCTACAATCAACACAGAGCCACGGTCACCTGAGAATTTGTTACAGTCTACATTGTTTAGACCTTCCCTAGTGTGTATAGGATATTTCCAGTAAAATTCGGTGAAATTGACAGCCCCGTTGTTCATTAGATTTATACACTAGGGAAGGTTAAAATACACATATATACTGGACTGTACAAAACTATCAAGTACCTGTGCCCACAACGTATAAAATGAATTATAGTACACAGTTGCAATACAATGGTAGTTAATACATGTACAAGCTGTGGTTTCGCTACATGACGACAAATATTAAACAATGGAAAAAAGTTGGACAGCAAAATAATCCCGAGCATCATACATTCATCATACATTTGAAACTATGTAACGGATTTCCATCACAGAATGAGGAAATACTGTACGTAATCAAATCAGTTACTGTCAACATGACAGTAACAGAAATTCCAAAATGTGAACCGTGGGTTTTCGCTATTATCGTTTTCAACAACAATACAAATTTCATTCTGTCTTTTGCTGATTTTGAACATGCCAACAAAAACCTGAATCAAGTATAAACATGACATACAGTCGCTTTTGTATGTATAAAAAGCTATTACAGATATGATTAATATGTTTATAATCTGTTTTTAACATTGAGAACATTAATATTTTTCCGGTTTTTTTTAGGCAGCGTCATCTGTTCTCTTATCAAGATTAGGAAATGCACAAAATCTAGCATAATGCGAGTGTGCAAGTCTTGAGTCACGGATATGTCGGATTTGGCATTTCAAATCTCCAATTCACATGTTCGTACTTACAACAATAACATTATCATGTTGGAGATTTGAGTGTTCAGGTTAGACATTGTCAAATATAGAACTGCAGTTTAGAAAACGAAATAGAAACAACAGAATTACAATCGAAGAATTTTTAATATTCAATTTCAATGTACCAGTTTACATTTTCTCATTTGCATCAATAGAATTGTAATGTTAGAATTTTGACCTCTTTGGCCTTCGATAGTAGCGTTAGCGGTTTGTTTCTCGTGTTAACTCAAAAGATTTAACAGTTCAGTGGTCTTATAATTGCTTGTGACGGGCTGTTACAGATATCAATGGTTCTATGAAAAGGGCGGTGTTTCCCTATGTTAAGGGATGGTATCTGTTTAAATATTTTGTGCTCATAACCTCGTGAGGCAGTATTGATCTTGTTTGATGTAATAAACTCTGGAATATCATGATCATGGCTTCTTGTATTTATTTCAAAATTTTGAAAGGTTATTGTTTGTTTATTTGTTTGTTGGGTTATCTCCCCGTGAACAGAAAATGTCATTTTCAGACAGGGTCATCTTGTAGTAGTTGGTGACCATCTCACTGAAAAAATACGGGAGGCCCGTCGCATGCCATCCAGAGCAATTAGGGTGAAGTGTCTTATCCAAGGACACAACCATGACAGCACGGACCGACATGTTCCTCAGCTTCCCAAGAAACACAAAGTGACATGGGTAAGGAGCGTCAAGCCACACACCTCGGATTTTCACCAGAGGTTACGTGGCCGGCGCTCTAACCGACTGAGCTATCATGGACCCCTCACCTGAGGTCACGTGGCCGGCGCTCTAACCGACTTAGCTATCATGGTCTCCTCATCTGAGGTTACGTGACCGGCGCCCTAACCGACTTAGCTATCATGGCCCCCTCACCTGAGGTTACGTGGCCGGCGCTCTAACCGACTTAGCTATCAAGGCCCCCTCACCCGAGGCTACGTGGCCGGAGCTCTAACCGACTGAGCTATCATGCCCCCCTCACCTGTGGTCACGTGGCCGGAGCTCTAACCGACTTAGCTATCATGGCCTCCTCACCTGAGGTTACGTGGCCGGCGCTCTAACCGACTTTAATTAGCTATCGTGCCCCCCCTTGAAATGTCAGTCATATCTTCCCTTGGATGTCTTTAAGCTGTTGAATGTTGCAGCAGCTGAAAACTCTATACAGGGCATGTTTCTCATTAGAGGTTTATGGAATAATTTTCATGGCTACTGTATATTAGTGTTCGTGGTAATTTTGCTATAGGTTCCAGAAATTAATTAATTAATGTTTAATTAAAGTCGGTGATGTTATGCCTTTCCATTTTCACACTTCTTTTAATTGCTTCTGAGAAATATCTTAGCTCAGGTAATTAAATTCGACATACCCAAGCGCTTAATTTATTGAACGAGTCAACGTTACCGGATTTTGTAACATAATATTTCAATGAGCTTTACTTTTTAAAAACGTTATTATTGTCTGAATTATCTACATGTCAGTTAAGTATTCAATCAGTCTTATCTAATATACCAAAATGTGATTTTATATAGTTTCGGTAAAAAACAATGACTGAATGAATGGTGTGCTGAAGTCCGATTTGTGTGGGTATCCGATATAAAACATGACCGGTTTAATCAGTTTTTAATAAGTTTCACCATATATATAACACCCAGTGGGTCATGTGACATTAAAAAAGGCGGGATTTTTTTTTGTGTTGGTTAAGTTTTTTTCAAAGTTGACGAAAATAGTAAGACAATGTAAATATAAGTATTGAACAGTGGTTTTAATGTTGTTATAATCGATATGGCAGCAAGATGTATGGTGGGCAAATGTAGCATGGAACCCTAACGGGTTACAATGCCATTTGCCCACCATACATCTTGCTGCCATATCGACTATAACAACATTAAAACCATTGTTCATTGCTTAAATGTTCATGTTGATCTCCATATGTTATCCTTTGTATTTTGTACAATATGAAGTATTATGTATTATGTTTGTACAAAACTGATTTGCTGTCAAGCCAAAGATAATAACATGGATTGAATCATGATTGTAACTCGTCAGAGGTGGTGTTTATGTAGCCTGTCGCTCTCTTTATATAAGCTGTGGAGGGTCGCAATGTGGCGGAAGATGGCGGGAAATGGCGGCGGAAGATGGCGCAATATGGCGGAGAGTGGCGCAGAGTGGCGGAGAGTGGCGCAGAGTTGTGATTATAGTTTCTAGTCCAGTAATATTCTTCTTGGCAGCTGACGTTATTCTAAAACAATGATTCCATATTGTGGAAGAGATTATGATACGTTTATGGAAACCGCTGGGGTAAAATGTTATGCGTTTGTATCAATGTACATTTAAAATCACACAATAATTTAATGTCTATCGTGGAATACAATTGTTTCTTTAACGTAACCTTTTTTTATAGCTTACTATGACCCTAAATCTAAAGAAAAGTGTCTAAATCCAATACGGGATCATTTTTTTCGTCTCTATGTGAATTGCTTAGTGAAGACCCGACCAAACTGTAACCATGAATCAGGTTTGAACGTTTCTGAATATCATCACATTTCCCTATTTTCAAGCAGACACCAGCACAATTTTAAATGTTGTTGTATAATTGTAATGTACAAGGGTATTTTACTGTGTATCTTACCGGTTTATACCAATGCTACGTGTCGAATTACGTGTGGGTGCTTTTTAATGCCCGTCAATTGCAAGTTATATAATTACAGCCCCGTTTTGGCCGCGGTGCAAGCGGAAGTAGAACCCCTTTAAGCAATATGACCTGTTTTTGCTAGTCCGCACTTTATCAAATCTATAACTCTTACCTTAACACAAAACTTAAACATACACAGTGGGAATTTCAAGTCTAAAATGATGTTTTCAAGGTTAAAGGTTCATTTTTCGAGGCTTTCCGATGCCAGAGACAAAACTATGAGGTTTTCAATGCTGTTCGAGGCATTTTCAAGTTTGTATGAGCCCTGATTATGAACCAAGGCAAACATCAAATGAAATGTTTAGGATCAGCAGTTAACCATGACCCAGTTTCCATTTTTTTCCTGAACAACATAATCTCGAACTGTGGGGGCGTTCAAGGAACAACAAGCTAGCCCACCGCCCCAAAGACCTCTCTACAATCCACATATTCAGTGATCACCGCCCCAAAGACCTCTCTACAATCCACATCTTCAGTGATCACCGCCCCAAAGAACTCTCTACAACCCACATATTCAGTAATCACCGCCCCAAAGAACTCTCTACAATCCACATATTCAGTAATCACCGCCCCAAAGAACTCTCTACAACCCACATCTTCAGTGATCACCGCCCCAAAGAACTCTCTACAACCCACATATTCAGTAATCACCGCCCCAAAGAACTCTCTACAACCCACATATTCAGTAATCACCACCCCAAAGAACTCTCTACAATCCACATATTCAGTAATCACCGCCCCAAAGAACTCTCTACAATCCACATATTCAGTGATCACCGCCCCAAAGAACTCTCTACAATCCACATATTCAGTGATCACCACCCCAAAGAACTCTATACAATCCACATATTCAGTGATCACCACCCCAAAGAACTCTCTACAATCCACATATTCAGTGATCACCACCCCAAAGAACTCTATACAATCCACATATTCAGTGATCACCACCCCAAAGAACTCTCTACAACCCACATATTCAGTGATCACCGCCCCAAAGGACTCTCTACAACCCACATATTCAGTGATCACCGCCCCAAAGAACTCTCTACAATCCACATTTTCAGTGATCACCGCCCCAAAGACCTCTCTACAATCCACATATTCAGTGATCACCGCCCAAAAGAGCTCTCTACAATCCACATATTCAGTGATCACCGCCCAAAAGAACTCTCTACAATCCACATATTCAGTGATCATCGCCCCAAAGAACTCTCTACAACCCACATATTCAGTGATCACCGCCCCAAAGAACTCTCTACAATCCACATATTCAGTAATCACCGCCCCAAAGACCTCTCTACAATCCACATATTCAGTGATCACCGCCCCAAAGAACTCTCTACAATCCACATATTCAGTGATCACCGCCCCAAAGACCTCTCTACAATCCACATATTCAGTGATCACCGCCCCAAAGAACTCTCTACAACCCACATATTCAGTGATCACCGCCCAAAAGAACTCTCTACAATCCACATATTCAGTGATCACCGCCCCAAAGAACTCTCTACAATCAACATATTCAGTGATCACCGCCCCAAAGAACTCTCTACAACCCACATATTCAGTGATCACCGCCCCAAAGAACTCTCTACAATCCACATATTCAGTAATCACCGCCCCAAAGACCTCTCTACAATCCACATATTCAGTGATCACCGCCCCAAAGAACTCTCTACAACCCACATATTCAGTGATCACCGCCCAAAAGAACTCTCTACAACCCACATATTCGGTGATCACCGCCCCAAAGAACTCTCTACAACCCACATATTCAGTGATCACCACCCCAAAGAACTCTCTACAACCCACATATTCAGTGATCACCACCCCAAAGAACTCTCTACAACCCACATATTCAGTGATCACCACCCCAAAGAACTCTATACAATCCACATATTCAGTGATCACCGCCCCAAAGACCTCTCTACAACCCACATATTCAGTGATCACCACCCCAAAGAACTCTCTACAACCCACATATTCAGTGATCACCTCCCCAAAGACCTCTCTACAATCCACATATTCAGTGATCCCCACCCCAAAGAACTCTCTACAACCCACATATTCAGTAATCACCGCCCCAAAGACCTCTCTACAACCCACATATTCAGTGATCACCTCCCCAAAGACCTCTCTACAATCCACATATTCAGTGATCACCACCCCAAAGACCTCTCTACAATCCACATATTCAGTAATCACCGCCCCAAAGACCTCTCTACAACCCACATCTTCAGTGATCACCGCCCCAAAGAACTCTCTACAATCCACATATTCAGTGATCACCGCCCCAAAGAACTCTCTACAACCCACATATTCAGTGATCACCGCCCCAAAGAACTCTCTACAATCCACATATTCAGTGATCACCACCCCAAAGAACTCTCTACAACCCACATATTCAGTGATCATCACCCCAAAAAGCTCCATAAAGAGCGTTCTTCCATCCACATCTTCAGTGGACAGAATAGTGGAGCATGAGGCCAAATTAGGCATCAAACTGAATGATCCAACATCCCCCGAAGACATTAACAACAGCATCAACTTATAAAAGGTCCCATTGCCCGTTACTGCAGAACTAAAATTTGGCTGTGTATTCAAGAACAAAATTTCTACATAGTGGTTTTACATATATGGTAGTAAAACATAACATATAAGTTGTTTTTGTGATGTGTATACATTTTTGTTGCATTTCTCTTAAAACACCATCAGCAGACAAAGACACTCAAAAATTGTGCGCACATAGAATTTTTATTTTTTTCAGATTTGTAAGAGTAAATAGTCTGAAAAGTATCCAAAGATAAATAGCATGGTGGAAATAGCAAGCACTGCAACTTATAGAATATAAAAAAAAAAGATACATAAAAGTGACCATGATTTGTTCTTATGGATAATATTCTGGTAAAACCAAAAATCTAAACAAAGAGATATATTTTCTATAAACACATGGAATGTTTCTGTTCAATCAAACAATACAAAAGCTGTTATTAAAATAACATTTTTTCACTTAAGTTCATTTCTTCATTACGATAATTTAAAAACAATTCTAAATTACTGAATTCAATTAAACATTTTGCTAATTAATATAATTTTGGTTTATTTATAAACCAGGGAAATTATTAAAAATAGCTCCTTTAAAACGTATGTTACAACATGATATAGATATAATCACTAAAACTGACATTATATATATAAAAAAAAAAAAAAACCACTTTCTTATCCTATTAAAACAATGACCTTGATATCTGTTTGAAATTTAACTTACTTCTCTGTTTTAGCAGAGGTGGATTTGAAATTGTGATTTATTATAATCTATATTGGTGGGGAACAATATGTCCAAATAAACCAAGCCAGTGATTTTAAGCTCTAGGTGAAGTATATATGTGTACTTGATAAATAAAAAACAAGCATGCAAGCTATACAAAGAAAAAACTATTCCGTTCAAAAGGCTGAAATGTGAAGTAATGTAAAATATTTCACTTTGTGATAATAAAAAATAAGTATTTTGATGATAATTTGTTAAGATTTAAAATTGAGTTTCCTAATTACTACTTATAAATATATTCGTTAATACTTTAAACAATGATATTGCCGATTTCCAATACATATTCATGTCAAAGTACTTTAAATTCCTAAATCTTTACCTACTACAATTAGTACCATACTTTTTCTATTGGTTACAGGGCTTAAGTTGGTAAGTAAGTTTTCTGTATGCCAATATCTTAATACATGTACATAAAGACAATCATGTTGCAGACATTTAAAGACTTGAGTTGTTAAGAGTTTTTCTTATATAACTTTTCCTAATGCATTAGGGGAAGCAACTCTCCCTTAAAAATATTCATTAATTATTTATTTTCTATAAAAGACTCTGTATTTTAACTAGATCAACACAAAACGTTTGTTTTGCATTTTTTTTTTTTTTTTGCATATATCATCAAAATTTTTTCATTTACAATTTGGTGACTGTGCATACTTATCTACTATGCAATCTCGCAAAACGCAGACTGATGTTGAAACAATGCAGGCTGCATAAAGCAAGACAATTCACACCAATTCTTAAATTAAAAAAAACATATAATTATCAAAATATACTTTGAATGCTATTTTATTAGTTTCAAGCTTAGCTGGTTTTATATTTTAATATCTAAGCAGCTTTTAATTAATGATTTTCATAAGTACATATACAAAATGTATATTAGCAAGAAAAAAAAATACAAAAGTACCATGTACAATAAAATCATATGCTATAAAAAATAAGATATCTTCAGAAGACGAAAAATTAAATTCAGACAAGAGCCACAATCTGACTGGTATAAGTATATATAATACTGATGCTGGAAAAATATTTGTTTTTATATATATCAAGCGACAATGTTTAATCAACAAATAATGTAAATATTTGATAGTTCATAACAATGTAAAAGAAAACAATACACAAATACAACAATACATTAACACTGGATTACGTAACATATCTATGTGTAACTGGGTTACTTATATATATATATATGTATATGTACATTTAAGAAGTATCGCAGAGAGTTAAAACCGATTGCATAATGCATGAGTGAAAGTGTCCAGGCTCCTGAAATGCTGAAAATCTGGTCTTAACATAGGAATACATGGGGGAAAATATTTCCAAAATACTGAATTCAGTATCAAAACTGAACACTTTCATCCATGATAATGTGCTGAAAGTTTTTGAGCAAATTAGAATAAGGTGTTTGAGTGTGTTATGGATATCATAGTCCCCTATCGCCATGGCGACAATTGTTTGATTACCTGATTGAATACATGTATCTGCCCAACCACATGGGTTTCCTCAGGTAAACTGCTTTCTTCAAACATAAACCCTGACTCTGTATATTTTTAGCAGGGCCAACAAGAGTGATTGATTTCAGTTGTATAATTTGTTTCATGATTTTTGTAAAAATGAATTCAAATTAGAATAAAAGTAAATTCCATTATATCAAAAAAAAAAACAAAAAAAAACAACTAAAATTTAAAATTTAAAATCTGGTACATTTTTTCATTTATTGGTGAAAAATAAACAATTTCTCAAATATCTTCTTGATTTCTTTAATCATTGTCAAAACATTAGCATGAAGAGAGTTGACAAACTTGTAATAATTGTAGAAGTAACCTTCAGCTTTAGACACTTATTGCTAAAATATGTGATTCAGAATGTACTGGGTACAAGTCCAGAAATTTGATGTTCTATGGAATACAGGTTAGTGAGGGGTGTAGTTTATCTAAACTAATTCCTGATTATTACATTTTGGCATCACATTGGCTCATCAAAGATAGAGTCAATTATAGAGATTTTAATCCTCAATATTGCAAAAAATATCCAAAAGATTCAAGAAAAAGGAAATTGAAATCTACATGTCTTCAATCAAAATTGAAATAATTTCAAGAGGATTTAATCTAAAATTATAGGATCATAACTGTTTGTGATTACGCGTTTTATATCTAGTGCCAGAATTTTTGTTTGCTTTCTTCTTAATTGATATTTCTAGTTCCATTGTGCAGTTCATATTTTTACACAATTATTTTACAGGTACACAAATAAATATAAACATTAATTCTAACATATTTTGTTTATAAATAGAACAAGAATCAAAACCATTATTACAATTTTATCACAGACAGCTATTGTGAAAATTCATTGACGTAAAAGTATGATAAATAGTCTGGAAAATGATATTGAATTTTTTTTCCTAAATATTAAAAAAGCACATTACATCAAATATCCAAAGTCATTTAATGAAAAAAAAAATAAAGCAAATATAATAATGTAAAATCTGTAATTTTTACTTAGCATTTCTTTATTCAGCGTCTCCATATTAAAGCTTGTCGAAACACACTGCACTTTAGAAAATAAAATCACAGACATTATTATAAACTTAGAATAAGCTGTTATTCATTTTAGCTCCCGTGCAAAAACGTAATATAGCATACAATGATATATTCTTTTCAAAAGTTTTTTTTTATACAGAATTTACCAAAAAATTTTGAAAGTTTTTCCCAATTACATTTCATCCTTTATAACATCCTCCAGGCATTATTTAACATTGTATATTTAGGCTTCCAATTGTGGAAACCCTGTGGGGAATGGAGCTCCGCTGTGGTGTCCCAGGGGTGGCGCCCCTGCGGGGTAGGTGTGTTTTGCGGACCCTTGGAATAGGGTGCTGTTACCAGGGTAACCCCTATCCTCAGCATAGCTTTTATCTGGTGGGTAGGCGTATGAAGGGTGTCCCGTGTAAACAGATGGAACCACACCAGGCTGGGCCTCAGGTGGAATTTCAATCTTGCCGTATCCCTGTCGCAAGAAAGTATATAAATATAAGTAATATAGATAAAAAAGTAAATCAAACTTTACTAACAGTAAACAAACAATTATATTTCATTGTCCTTACCCCTTGACGCACTGATATTGAGTAAAATTAATTAAATTACAAATACAGTACATTTCACCTAATCGAGTAATGCTTAATTGGGTATTTCGTTTATTGGGGTAAAAACTCAGAAACCAAAACCCTTTTCTCTTAAATCATGTTAAAAACATTGTTTTATTGGGTTGGAAAAGACGTATTTTTCGATTATTCGACTATGACAATCTGACTAAAAATATAGAAATGCTCCAATTTTCACGAAAGTCATCACGTATTTCTTAAGTTTTAGACATTTAACAACAAAGAGGGTAATTTAGATGCTTATAATGTCAAAAAAACGGTAAAATACATTAATTTTTATATTTGTATGCATTTATTTAAGCATTGAACTACTTTCAGTTGGAAGTTATGGGCTGATGAATGCCAACTGGACAAAGGCAAATTCAACATGAAGCGCGCTAGCGCTTCATGTTGAATTTGCCTTTGTCAAGTTGGCATTCATTAGCCCATAACTTCCAACTGAGAGTAGTTCAATGCTTATATTTACATTTGACAATGATTTTTAAAGACTATATCCAAACATTTTGTTCCTACGATGAATGAACAAATTATTATCGTCAAAGACGGAACAGCCTTTTCAAAAGCCATCTTTTGTTATCGCCGACGTGACAATTATGACGTCACTATAATAATGACGTCATAATAGAGATTTGGAAGTTATGGACTCGTAACCTTCAAGTGAAATTGGTAAGGTTATATAGTGGGGCTGCAGTGTAAATGTAAATATTTTCAATTGGACCTGACATACACATATGAATTTGTATTGACATAACAAGATAAAAGCTTATAAATTAACAGTAAGAAGATGTAAGAACTTTTCACTTACGGGGATGAGGTCAGCCTGCATGGCTAGAGGTCCATAAAGATGGGGAACCATTGGTCGAGCCTGCGTATAGAGACCACCAAGGGCAGCGTAACCTTGGTGACCGCCAGCTGCCACTTTATTGGCTACCGAGGATCCGACCTGTAACAAAGACATCCATTCATTAAACGATCGTCACATTTGAAATATTGTCCATACAACAGCATCTATTACGGAATTTGTGCATTATTTAATTTACTGTAAACATGGTTATTTTCGCGGGGGTTAATTATGCAATTTCGATATGTAAACTATATGCATTAGCTATAGGGTAATTTTCACGATCGATCCACCTTCATTTGAAGTTCGAGATCATTAAAACTGATATCAATATAATATGCGTAGGGGAAATTTTTGCGATCAAAAGGACTCCGTGTAATTTAAGCGTAAATTTCCCCCTCGCGTAAATTTCCACTTTTACAGTACAACAATTAATCAACTTGTATTAATCACTCTTGTTTGCCCGGATAGAAGCTAGCAAACTCATGTGGTCTGGCAGGTGACCCAATACCTTTTCATATGTCTTAGCCCGGAATTGAACCCCAGCCCCCAGGTGAAAGGCAAGTGTGTTACCACTGTGCCACGTAACTGACCACCCATATAACAGAGGTTTATGATTTTATATTCCTTAGCTGAGATACATGTATTTTTCATTAAATTCAATAATGCTTTATCAAGGAAAATTTCAATTCGGGAACTTTCTGAAATTATTAACGTAATGATGAAACGAGGCCAGCTGCAGTAAAGAATTTCATTTGGTCTATCATAACCATCTGATGGTTTCTGTTTATTGAACATCCCTTTAACAGACTGCAGGGTCATTTAAGGACGTGCCAGGTTTTGTAGGCGGAGGAAAGCTGCAGTTCCTGGAAAAAACCCACCGGCCTACGGTCAGTACCTGCAGGCAACTGCCCCATGTAGGTTTCGAACTCGCAACCCAGAGGTGGATCGAGGGCTATATAGTGATAAAGTGTCGGGACACCTTAACCACTCAGCCATCGTGGCCCCATCTCTGAATCAGTCATTAACTGTGATATATAGTATAAATACATATTGTGCTGATTTAATATGAATTGATCAATTTAATTATAAATTCTTTTAAATTACATCATTTACCTTATTAGAATTTTGATAAACATGTATATATATATATTGTCTTTTATGACGTCATCAATCTCTGTTGTGATGACGTCACAAATAAACCCTTTCATTACACCTGAAGAGCTTGCTCTCAAAGCATGTGAAAGCGCTTGTGATTTTCTGGTTTCTGTTTTTTATTATTATTACTATATATACATATATATATATATATATATCACTGCGCCATTATAACGTTCTTTTTTTAAGAACGCCAATGTGGCGCAGTGGTATAAGCTGCGGGTATTTCTGGCTAGGCAATTGGGTGCCGTAGATCGTGAGTTCGAGGCCCAGTCAGGGCACGAGTCAAAAAATTGTCTTCCTTCATAATTTGTGTTACTATGTTATATATATATATATTATATAGATGAAAAAGAGTAAATAAAACATACAGTCTGCAGAATGTGCATGGCTCTTTGTTTGTCGTGTTCAAAAGGGAAGGCACTGAGGATATATTCCTCTCCCATCGTTGTCTGGTAGTCACAAAGACACCTACAAAATTAACATTGCCTGAATTTAATTCATGTTAATTAGATTGATAATTCATGTGACCTCGAAATCGACCTTGTTTTCCATGTAGCTGTGTTGTCAGACAATATATGATTTAGAAAATATATCATTTCATCCAGCATAATTTTACATAAAAGTTCACAAATTATATTATGAAAATTGGTAAATCTTCAATCTGATATCATTTTTTGTAAACAATAGGCTCAAGTTGGGCCTGTATTGCTAATTGTGACTGATGTATTATATGTTACATGCCCTGTACAAATATGTAAGATCAACAAAGGGCCATAACTCTATATATCATTGGGTGAAACAAGACCTAATTTGAGTACTAAATAATCCTTGATCCAGAGGGAAAAAAAAAAAAAATAATGACAGGCTAAATTACGGTATATAAAAGATTCTAAACTTACACAATATACAATGAATTTATAGATTCAGATAAAGTCTATAGTCACATTCAATAGAAGCAGAGTACCATCCATGATAAGCAGAAATAACTATAATGATAAATGTTAAATATACGTTGTGAAAATCAGCAGAAATCCATTGACTCCTTAATTTTTTTTTTCAAATGAACTATACCTACCAAAATAATTCAGTACATCTTTCTAGTTGCACATGATGTACAGGACACATTAATAAAACTTTCATTTTATTGGTGCACAAGATTAGAATTCATGGGTTTTGGTGACAAACTTATATGAGTCTGATAATGCTTTGGAGAGAATTGCCATTTAATGCTATATTTCAAAGGATTTATAAATCATGTTGAAAAAATATGGGTAAAATTTGTGATTATAATATAAACTGGATAGTCAATATAATATCCTGTTCAAATAATTAGTGACATTTTAATCAATAGCAAAGGAATGCAAAATCTGGTACAAAAAGATGTGACAATTTATAAGCATTTAAATGCATGTGCTCGGCTGGATAATTTATCAAATCAAATGACCTTTAAGCCAGAGACAAAAATCATCTCCAGTGATTTTAAGAAAGTATATATATATATATGTACATGTAATCATATACTTATGTAATCATAATTGGGTGCCGTAGATCGTGAGTTCAAAAAGTTGTCTTCCTTCGTCATTTGTGTTGCTAAGTTATATAATATCTATTTATAAGCACAATGTATCATATACACTATGTGTTGCAGTGTTGGTGATCCGAAGATATAGATTTGAATTTCCTGTCGTAGTTGTACCGAGAGAAATATATACATGTAATCATATGTAATTATATTATGACTAATTATTGAAAAATAAATAATTAAAAAATAATTTGTATACATTAATCATACTAAACTTCAACAATACAACTATAAATTGTTAACTTCAAACTAAAATCTACACTAGCATCATGTATTATTCATTTTTTATAATGTGGAAATACTTCAAAGCCATTCTTTCTGATGGTGATTCATGCAGTAAATATCATGCATGGTCATTTTTTTTATTAAAAAATAATTCTGATAATGTTGAACATCAAATGTATTAAAGATACTAGCCAACACCTAATTTATTAATTATTTTTCAAAACAGTGAAATTACATTAATGCATGGATGGAGATAATTTTCAACTTCTTAATTGTGATGAAGTCAGATATATACAAATATATATACATATATAGTATCTACCGATCACAACAAAAACATAAACTATACCGCTTTTAATATCAATAAAAAAAATGTAAAAAAAAAAATCCAACTAAATGCTACATGTATGTACTTGTACATTACCGAGGATTAAATATATCTACAATAAGAATATAGAACATTTATTGAATTTCAATAAGTCTAATCTTTTTAAAATATTGACAAACATGAACAACCCTTATACAACTTTCTTTACAAATCAAAGTTTTTATACATATTTATATATATATACATGCAAGAGACATAAATGTATACTTAGTCAGGTCTAAATTGTTTACATATTGTTTTTACGAAGCTTTGAACCAACTTTATTGAGAAATAATATTTAATATTGTCTTTATGGCAAAACAATATCTAATGAAGAACTTTTGACAACAATAAATACTAATCTTATAATCATAAACTCAAAACATTTGATGTAATTTATACATGAAAAAAAAAATTCAAAATTGTTTTCAAAGTTCCTTGTCGAAAGTTTGTCAATAACTTCTTAATTATATAATCAATCTATTTTTTATTTGTTTTTTTTTCTAAATTTTTCATCTGAAACAAATTGGCTTGTATCATAAGTCAAAAATTGACAAGAAATGTTGACAGGTGGAAATTTAACAATTTCTGTCAGTACCATAATAATACACATTGCATGACAATGGATGATGTTTTACATGATTAATACTTATATTTTTAGGTATTTTTCATGGAGCTTATTCACAGAAAAATCAAGTGTAATTTGTCGTGGCAATATTAATTCATGGTTTTACTTTCATGTGTATTCTATGGGCATTACATGGGTGTTTTCACCGGGAAATATCCAGCAGTGATTATAATCATCAAATCATATAACTTTCATATTTTCCACTTTTGATAAGAAAAAGAACATGTGTATACATATCATATATCAAATAAACAAAGTCATATACATGTAACAGAACTTAATTTATACAAAATGAAATTCTAAAAATTTCTAGATAATTAGCCTCACCTTTTTATACAATCCAACACTATCAATTTGTCGTTATGAACACTGACTGCCCCGATGATATCTCGAGCATCCTTACATGTCATCCGACATAGCCTCTGAAAAAACAGAAATATCGTTATGAAACAAGGTTATATATTTATGTCTAAAACGATGGCTTTTTTATCATCAAATTTTTTAAAATTTTTCTCCACATTTATCACATTTTTGAGACACAAATAATGAATGTGTTAGTATAATTACAATACTTGATATCAATCACATAATTAGATCAACTAATAAGTACTTCATCATTTGTATTACTGTAAATAGTGCTTATTTCACCAAGCTAAAATAAGGCGTGTATGCATATTGGTAGCATTCCCATAGCCTCTGGATTCAAAGTCAGTTTCCTGAATACAACTTTTTTTCTCATTTGAAAAGTATCAGAATACAGTCTATGGTGCATATACTGTATGTATTCTCAAATAAGCAATCCTTCCTAGAATAAAAGTTAAGTATTACAGTTTGGGGCATGCTTATTTATAAACAACTTTTAGCTTATTTTAAAATTGATGATTCAGCAGAAACAAACTTGGCTTATAGGTAGAAATAGAATTACTCTCAGATAGATACAGTACAGTGTATATTTAAATATACAGCACTATGAGGCATAACATCGCATTCAATAAGCTTAAACAATTTACCATATGGCCATATGTCATCTTAATATGTTTTAGCAGTTTTAGCAGAACTAATTTAAGAATCAAAATACATAATCAAAATACATTTATAACTTAATGCTGATTCTTATCCTATTATCCAACTTATTTTGTATTTTTTGTCCGTCCTTATCAATTTTACTTCAATTTTTAAGGAAGCAATCAGTTACAATCACTTCTCTATCGAACCAGTCTAGTCTATCATGAATATATTTTTATTTAAGTAAAATATAAGTATAAAATGTTACCTACCAATATGTAAGAGCTTTGTACATTAGATTTTTTAAAGTGATATGAGGATATCAAAGATATTTTTTGTTTGTTTGACCAAGTGTTCTAAGGTCATTTTCCATGATAATAATCTTTTTTGTTTTATACTCACCGGCTCCAAGACTCTAATAGCTTTGATCTTGTCTGCAGGACTTCCATAAGAATATAATAGTGTGGCTGCCTGGAAAGTCGATCAGATAAAACATTAAGATTCTAAATTTTATGGAATATAAACATGATAGATATGTACATAGTGTATGAATTTAATAATTCAAGTTCCAATATGTACTTTTAATCACTTTTAAGTTATTATACATTTTATCTTTTTTCAAAATCAAAAATGCATTTTGAAATTTTCTTCAATGTCTAAAAGGCATTTTTATTGTTTTAAGTTGTAATAATGTAATGTGCATTTTCATCATACATGAAAGTATTTCAAAATGTTATGTTGAAAGAATTTAACTGGTGATACAGACTATGTACATTAAAAAGAATTGTCAAAATTTTGAAAAGAAAGCAACAGACTGACCCATGATTCTAAACCAATACTTTTAAGATAGTGTGCATGGTTTCAGGTTTTCACATTATTTAATCCAGTCAGTAGTCCTTAGTCTATTCACAAGAAGAATAAATCAAAATGTTGTGATTGGTAAATAATTAAAACCTCACGACTCAGCAGACATTGTCAGTACCTGATCAGCACTGAAGAATCCTCTAGAGCTGTAAAGTGTCTCAACTTTTTTATCCAAGGATGAAGTTTGCTGAAGGAAAAATACGAAAAGCATTATATCAAATTTTAAATGTCTGGTTGATACAGAACAACATTACATATTGTGAAAAATCTCCATGTGATGCAAATTATTTATCAGTAAATATTTTTTTCACCCTATATTGATACAGCAATTCTTTATACTGAACATGATACCCATGATCTGGCTAAAATTATCAGTTACATATGCATAATGAAAATGATTCTGTAAGTGTACATGCATGCACAGGGGCATGCCTAGTCTTAATTATGAAAAAAAAAAATATAATAATTTATTTCTGGCTATATATAAGACTAGACATGCCCCTGTGATGCATGGATAGGAGTTGAAATAATTGACATCAAACACGTCAAATTATATATCTCTGAAGCATATCAAACATCTTAATTATTAATCTAAACAATTACCATTTATACTGATGTATCACAACTTTCGAAACCTTTTCTTAAAGTAAAAAAGTATAAGTTTTTTTTTAAACGACAAACTTTTCATTTATGAAATCATATTAATGTTATTGCCAATCAACATTGCATGTATTTGTATCATTGAGCTGATAGCAGAGGTAAGAAGTTCAGAGTTATATAATTTGATGATACTGTGCTTTAAGTTGAAGAAAAATAAATGTCGCTTTCGTTTGACATCTGAACAGCATATGTGCCACAGTTTCGCGCATGGCAAGATAGTTTTGAATGAAAAGGTGGCCGAACTAACACTTACACCTACTGTACTATACAGTACAGTAGTCAGAATAAAATCTGTATAGTTTCATGTCTGTAGAGAGTGTTTGAATTAATCTACGGTCACTATCACATGAAAGCAGTAATAAAAACCTCAATTAGTTTAAATATCCAACCGTGACATTAAGCGATTAAAAACGGGAACAATAGACTTAAACTTCGACAGTAGGACCTTTAAATGAAACGGTAACAAAACAAACACGGGGGAGTAAGCCTCTATGACACTTCATGTTTACCATGGAAACCACAAATTTCCGGGAGCATACCAACCTGATTAATGTCATTCAGCAATCTGTTGAATGAGAAATCATCCATGCATTCCTTAGCCATCTTGTTTCACTGTTGCCGTTTCGACAGAATGTGAAAAGGCCCTACCAAAACCTTGAGACAGACAGAAAGAAGCTTTCTTGGCAACAAGATGGCGAGTTAAACGGAAGTGGGCTTTTGCGCATGTCCGAAATGTTATTGTAGCTCTCCTGTAAGAAGTTACATTTCGTACGACGTAAACAGAATCTGTCAAAATAATTATCTTACAAAAGTGGAAAATCTGAAATTAGACAAACTGAGGCTGTGAATAATGAATCTGAACAGGTAAATCTTGAAATGATCAGAATGAAGTGTTTCTTACTAAATCATGAGTCATCCTAGCTGCAAACCCGAGTAACGATGGCTATAAACGTTATCTAAGGCAAAAATTCATGACATTAGATCATTTTCAGACTAAACATATCTGTGTATATGGAAATTTCTTCTTCTTCTTTGGTTGACTAACCTCCGTCAAAAATGACGATTACGGTTGTGAGAAGGATTGTACTATGCTTTAAAAGAATTTAAAAAAGTGCAGGGATTTGGGTACAGTGAGAGGGGTTTTTTTTTTAAATTAATTTTTAGCTCACCTGGACCGAAGGTCCGGTGAGCTTATGCCATGGTGCAGCGTCCGTCGTCCGTCGTCCGGTGTCCGTCGTCCGTCGTCCGTCCGTCAACATTTGCTTCAAATCGCTACTAGTCAAAAAGTTCTTATTGGATTTTGACCAAATTTGGTCAGAAACATCCTTGGCAGAAGGGGATCAGATTTTGCATAAATGGTGACTCTGACCCCCAAGGGGCCTGAGTGGCGGGGCCCAATAGGGGAAATTGAGGCAATTCCTTTAAATCGCTACTAGTCATAAAGTTATGAATGGATTTGAACCCAATTTGGTCAGAAACATCCTTTGGGGAAAGGGAACAGATTTTGCATAAATGGTGACTCTGACCCCCAAGGGGCCAAAGGGGCGGGGCCTAATGGGGGAAATAGAGGTAATTCCTTCAAATCGCTACTAGTCATGAAGTTATGAATGGATTTGAACCCGATTTGGTCAGAAACATCCTTCAGGGAAGGGGAACAGATTTTGCATAAATGGTTACTCTGACCCCCAAGGGGCTAAAGGGGCGGGGCCTAATGGGGAAATAGAGGTAATTCCTTCAAATCGCTACTAGTCATGAAGTTATGAATGGATTTGAACCCAATTTGGTAAGAAACATTCTTGCGGGAAGGGGAACAGATTTTGCATAAATGGTGACTCTGACCCCCAAGGGGCCTGAGGGGCGGGGCCCAATAGGGGAAATTGAGGCAATTCCTTAAAATCGCTACTAGTCATAAAGTTTTGAATGGATTTGAACCCAATTTGGTCAGAAACATCCTTTGGGGAAGGGGAACAGATTTTGCATAAATGGTGACTCTGACCCCCAAGGGGCCAAAGGGGCGGGGCCTAATGGGGAAATAGAGGTAATTCCTTCAAATCGCTACTAGTCATGAAGTTATGAATGGATTTGAACCCGATTTGGTCAGAAACATCCTTTGGGGAAGGGGAACAGATTTTGCATAAATGGTGACTCTGACCCCCGAGGGGCCAAAGGAGCGGGCCCATTAGGGGAAATAGAGGTAATTCCTTCAAATCGCTACTAGTCATAAAGTTATGAATGGATTTGAACCAAATTTGGTCAGAAACATCCTTCAGGGAAGGGGAACAGATTTTGCATAAATGGTTACTCTGACCCCCAAGGGGCTAAAGGGGCGGGGCCTAATGGGGAAATAGAGGTAATTCCTTCAAATCGCTACTAGTCATAAAGTTATGAATCGATTTGAACCCAATTTGGTAAGAAACATTCTTGCGGGAAGGGGAACAGATTTTGCATAAATAGTGACTCTGACCCCCAAGGGGCCTGAGGGGCGGGGCCCAATAGGGGAAATTGAGGCAATTCCTTTAAATCGCTATTAGTCATAAAGTTATGAATGGATTTGAACCCAATTTGGTCAGAAACATCCTTTGGGGATGGGGAATAGATTTTGCATAAATGGTGACTCTGACCCCCAAGGGGCCAAAGGGGCGGGGCCTAATGGGGAAATAGAGGTAATTCCTTCACATCGCTACTTGTCATAAAGTTATGAATGGATTTGAACCCAATTTAGTAAAAAACATCCTTTGGGGAAGGGGAACAGATTTTGCATAAATGGTGACTCTGACCCCTAAGGGGCCAAAGGGGTGGGGCCTAATGGGGAAATAGAGGTAATTCCTTCAAATCGCTACTAGTCATAAAGATATGAATGGATTTGAACCCAATTTGGTCAGAAACATTCTTATGTGAAGGGGAACAGATTTTGCATAAATGGTTACTCTGACCCCCAAAGGACCAAAGGGGCGGGGCCTAATGGGGAAACAGAGGTAATATCTTTAAATCGCTACTAGTTATAAAGTTATGAATGGATTTGAACCAAATTTGGTCAAAAACATCAATGGGGGAAGGGGAACAGATTTTCCATAAATGGTGACTCTGACCCCCAAGGGGCCAAAGAGGCGGGGCCCCATATGGGAAATAGAGGTAATTCCTTTAAATCGCTACTAGTCATAAAGTTATGAATGGATTTGAACCCAATTTAGTAAGAAACATTCTTTGGGGAAGGGGAACAGATTTTGCATAAATGGTTACTCTGACCCCCAAGGGGCCAAAGGGGTGGCGCCTAATGGGGAAATAGAGGTAATTCCTTAAAATCGCTACTAGTCATAAAGTTATAAATGCATGTTGTAAACACAGAGAGTCTGGACTTCATTATTTCTTTAAAGCAGTTGGGATCCCCACGCTATAACCATAAATAGCATTGTTTGAGGTTAACAAACAAAAGGAATTGAACATGAACTTTATTTTGACATTTGGTCAAATCCAACCAGGTGAGCGATACAGGCCCCATGGGCCTCTTGTTTAGTGGAAACTATAAGATAAAACATTATGAGGATGTGTTTATGGTGTGTGTTTGAGTGCATTGTACTGCTGCCACCGGGAGGAGGTTCCATTGTGTTATTGTGTGTGGGAAGAAGGAGTATTTGTATGTGTCATTGGTGGCAGATAGGTGTCTGAAGGTGTAGGGGTGTGTTTGCCTTGTCCTAGGGTCTGCTGGGTGCATGATGCTGTGTGGGTCTATTGCGACATGATGGTGAATGATTTTGTATAATAGTATGAGTCTGGTCTTGAGTCTACGTGTTTGAAGTGTGGGCCAGTTGAGTTTGTCCATCATGTCTTGTACTGAACTTGTGTTGTGGTATCTGTTTTGTACGTATCGTGCTGCTCTGCATTGAATTTTTTCTATTTGGTTGATTTGGTTTGTGTTGTGCGGGTCCCATATGGAAGAGCAGTATTCCAGTTTGGGTCTCACTAGGGCTTTGTATGCATGTTCTTTTATATGTTGTGAGTTTATTTTCAGGTTGCGTTTTAGGAAGCCTAGTGATCTGTTGGCGTTTGCGGTGATGTTGTTGATGTGTGTATCCCATTTGAGATTTTTCTGTAGTGTGAGTCCTAAGTATTTGCTGGCGTCGACTTGTTGCAGTGTGTGGTCATGCAGTTTATAGTTGTATGTTGTTTTGGTGCGTTTGTTTGAAGTGGATATGATATTGCATTTGTTTGGGTGAAATTTCATGAGCCAGTCTTGTTCCCACTGTCCTGCTGCGTTTATGTCTTGTTGTAATTTGTGTGCATCGTTTATGTTGTGGATTGTCTTGTAGATGATGCTGTCGTCGGCGAAGAGTCTGAGAGTGCTGTGTTTGATGTAGTCTGGTAGGTCGTTGATGTATACGAGGAAGTGTATGACTAGAAATTAGGGGGGTCTTAGTATGACAGCTTTGCATGTATTGTCAGCTTAACTAACTTGCGAAGTAAGCCTAACTGGAGGAATTATAACATTTTGCTTGATATAATTATATGTGTGATTTGTAAAAAAAAAAATATGCACAGGGGCTTAAACCACGGGTGCCGGACTCGTTTTATAAAATAATAACATATAAGAGTACATAATTTTTTTATATTATGTGCCTGACTCGTTTTATAAAATAATAACATATAAGAGTACATATTTATATGTACTCTTATATGTTATTATTTTATAAAACGAGTCCGGCACCTGTGTTTAAACTAAGTATAAATAGTCCGAAATTTCAGACGATCTTACTATGTAGAATCAGCTTTTAAGGCGATATTAACATCAGAACACTTCGGGTTAGTACTTCAACTGTCTGGTCTTGTTATCAGATTCTGTGATTTTTTTTTATCATAGATCATAGGACCATGTCAAGCTCCTGCAGTTTTGTGCAATGATATAGCTACGTGTATAGGCAACAGGTACATATGTACATATGTAGCAGAGATCTTTGGGGCTATTTTTGCCTCTTGTTCCACAGGTACAGTACTAGCCATATCTGTCAATACATCCGCATTTTATATGCTATAACTATTATATAATTGACAGAGGGGAGGCTCAGGCTTGTACCTGTGGTTTTAAGCTCATTCCCCCATCACAAAGTCCCATGAAAATTATATGGAGCCAGCTGTATAATGGAATACAGGGCTACCATATCTGGTGTAGGGCCAGAGGGCACTGCTATATAAAAAGGTGGAATTCTCCGACATCGTTTGGTGCTGCTAAGGTTTTGGTGCAGATACACTAAAATCGGGTGTGACATAACACCTACCTTACATATATATGGATAAATGAGATATTTATTTACCCCAAAACACCTATTTAGTCCCATATCAGTGTTCTATTTCATCTGTATAGACCCTCGCTTTACACTGGTCAACATGGAGGCCAATCGACTACATAGTACATTTGTATATACATTGTAGAATTCAAAAAATGTCAACAGAAACCAAATCCAAATAGATTTCTGGTTTGCATATACAATATTAATATTGCATTAATAGCATTTCAAATTTGACTAATTTTCTTCTTTGTAGGCCAGGAAGGCTATGTTGCAATTGGCTGTTGACATTTGTGTTGATGTTTGTAACAACAGAAGTAACAGGTAACAATCTATTGCCTTTTTGTACATGTATATTGTGTGGAAACGTTAACATTTTCATTCATCGCCAACATTAACTTCAGAATAATCCAAAATTTTAAGAGAGTAATTCCTCAATGGTACTAAAAAAAATTGAGTGACTACTTTAGCTTCCTATAGGAAAGGCACAAGTCCTGAGGACTCATATATTTTTATCTGGTATTTATCTCAATTCCACCTTTATTAAAGATTTCTTTGCCTTGAGCATTAATGCCCTGATATTTCAATGTGTATGTAATTTGGAAATGAGAATGCAGACCACTCTCTAAACTTATCAGGAATATTTGAACAACTTATGCAAAATTAAATTTTGATTTAATTCGTGAACTTTTATTTTTGTACACAGAAGGCTGCAGTAATCTGACACACCACTGTCTTAATCGTACAGTGAGGACATATGATTTTCTCGCAATGAATGGGTCTATAATTACGAGACTCCCTGGAAAGAACTATTACACCAGTGGTATGGAATGCGAGTGGTATTTAGATGCTGGGGCAAATGGAAGAGTGAAACTGACATTTGTCAAAGTGGATCTACGACCTGAGAATCATGATGAAAAATGCAGTGAACAAGACCATCTCAAGATTAAAAATAGTAAGTACACAATACTACACAGTTGTACGATTTTAGCTTGCTTGGATGAAGTCCAAGGGAGCTGTTGATATACTCCTGGCATTGGCATCATCTGTAGACAGTCACAGCTAGGTCAATGTTTTATAAAACCGTACTAGTGTTGTGTCAAAACTAAGGGTATACAGCTTAGGTATTCAATATATGATCCTTGTGACATGATGTAAACACCTTTCCATTGGTACTATATTTACAGTTCTGCTGACCTTGACTGTGACTTTTGACCTACTTTTAAACAACTTAACTTTGGCAACAGTATATGTTATTTATAACCATACATGATATAAAGGGCTTTCAGATTTGACATGTTCCTTGTCACAAGACCTTTCCATTGGTACTGCACTTGCCGACCTGCTGACCATGCACCCTGACCTTTGACCTCCTTTAAAAAGCTTTAACAATTGGCTGCAGTACATATTAACTGCACAGGAGAAGAATTTCTTAATTCTTGTTACAGGAGCTACATCTGCTGACCTGCTGGCTTTGACTGTGACCTTTGATCTACTTTAAAAATGTAATCCTGAATGTTAACCCTTTTGGCGAGCTACATTAGTATGTAAGGTCTTTATAACAACTCTTGCTATCAATATTACAAGCTGAAAATGAAAACAGGCCACAAGTCTGATTTAAAGTATATGCTTATGTAAATTATTACTAGTAATTGCACCAGTACAGTGATTTTTTTTGGCTAGATCTACAGCCCACTTTGGGCTGTTTCCCCTTGCCAAAAAAAGGTGTATTTTCCCAATTTTGAAACATCATTTTTCCCAATTTAAAAAAAAAAATTAAAATTTTTTTTATTGAATTTCTATCTGGTTATCTGTATTGTATTTCATTCCTAGAATATGTGAATATTATGGTACGATAGTTGATCATCATACACGTGAACAGTAGCCTGACAAATTTACTTCCGCGATAGGCAAGTTGGCCTTAATTAGTCGTATAAACGGTATAAGGGAGGTAACTCGAATCCTGATCACTGTTGCGCTTTCCACAAATGACATGCTGGCAAGCGTTTCAGAGAGTCGGTAGACAAAACAAGAAGACTTCCTTTGTTTTGTAGTCTAAGTAATAACCCAGGATGCTTTCTACTGACTCTTCATATCATGAGGCAGACCAGAAAAGCCAATAAATGAAGTGTTTTGACTTATTTAAGTATTTTGTCATTATTTGCTATTTTCCCAAATTCACCAAACACCACAATTATTTTCCCAATTGAAAAGGCATAGGCTGTTGAAAAAATTACCTGAAAAAAACACTGCAGTAATACATGATTAGTTGGTAAAAAATTTTTTTAAAGTAATTTTGAAAAATGAAGATTTTCATTTTTTCAAGAATATAAATGTTTCATGCATTTTGTATTAATCAGATGTCAAAAAATAGAGAACGTGGTTGACATAAGTACTGTCAAGTCATAAAAGTTTTATACTCTGAATAAGAAATAGTTTTTCCATAATGTTCATATATATTATCTTATTACGGAATAACTCAATTGACAGTGTTAACATTTTCATGTTTTAGGTGAATCAAAGATGTCCTTGAAATACGTCGGGAACTGTCAACTCAGTAAGACGCAAGACTAGACCCTTCAATCCTGATCTGTACATTTGTTTGGTTTTAGGTCTAGGTCGATATACCAGACAGGTTTGTCCAGGTGTTCATGCAGAACAGTTTATTAGTATCGGGCGAGGGACTTACGTCACTTTCCAGTCAGATAAAAGAGAGCAAGGGTTTCATCACAAAGGGATTGAAATAAGATATGAAATGTTTGGTAAGTAGAATCTACGCAAGGCATCCAGTTGACATTTGATTTTTTTATGACCCTCAAAATTGGACTGGATTATTATGGTCTGGTTTTGTTCGTCTGTCTATCTGTCTGTCCATCTTTTGTAATCTTTTGTTTGCTCTGAAATCTACAATTTTCAACCAATCTCTTTGAAATTTAGGAGGCTTCATAATGAAGTTATGTATAGTTGTGTTTCTGTCAACAACATCATGATTTCACTTTTTTTTGCAAGAGTTACTCCCCTTTATTTATTTTAATATTTAATTTTTGTTTAGGACCTCCTACATTTTTCAACTGATGTTTTCCTGCACGGCATTTATTCAACTCTTTTTGTGCAAAACTTGAATTTATTGCCCTAAATATCTTATCACTGTAGATTTTCGCCCTTCGATCAGTTTTCAACTTACTAATTTTCTTTGAATTCAAACATTTTGTAGACTTTGTATGAAATGAAATGATAGTGTTTGTATAAAATTAAAAATGATAGTGGCATTTTTGATATAAAATTAATATTGCATTTCGATATTTGTATTCACTTGTTACAATAATGCAATTTTTAATTGGCGTGGGATGGACGTGTATCGTTCAATCCTTCAGTTCTCTTGTAAGCCATTTCAGATACCAAATCTTAGTGTTAAAACATGTGGATTAATATAATTTTTCACCCCCTTGGGGGTGAGACAGGGGAATCTCAACCCGAGGGGAAGATTCTTAAGTTGCTAAACACGAGGCTTGCCGAGTGTTTGGCAGCTTAATTATCTTACCCCCGAGGGTTGAGATTCCCCTGTCTCACTTCCATGAGGGTGAATGATTATTTTTCTCTTACCCTGTTTACCCTCTTATGTATCTAATATTGACGTTACATTAATGCAAGGAAATGTTTTCGTGACATGATTAAATTGTCGATGTGACGTCATTTTACTGTTGCCATGACGTCATGGTATTGTTGAAGTGACAAAATACAATTGTTGAGAACGTGAAAAGAGCATGTGTAACTTTTCTTTTCCTTGGGGTGAAATAAGAAAATCTCATCCCGGTAAAACTGCGGATAGGCCTGTCCAGGGTAAGAGAAAAACATGTCCCTTCAATCCCAAGATTCGGACTTCATTTTGAGGATTGGAAAACATACTTGTGATGTACTATACTTAAGAAATAATTAACGATGATTCGTGTATTGTTGCAGGATATACAACGAGGACAAGGATATTTTGCAATTAAATTAATAACGAAGGCCGCAGGCCTGAGTTATTAATTAAAATTGCAAAATATCCGAGTCCGAGTTGTATATCCTGCAACAATACACGAGTCAAAGTTGATTATTTCTATTCTACCATGTACTGTTTAGTTCTGAGATTGACCTCTTTCTAATAGAAAAAACAGCAAAGAAACCCCGAGAAAACCTTGTAATTTATTTCTTGAGTATTGCATTATTTGTTGATGAAATATACAGGCAATACAGTACTACGATCAAAAGCATCTATCATATGGCATTGATTTTGAAAATTAGAAAAAAAAAGAAAAAGAAAAAAAGGGGGGCCTCCGTAGGATTCGAAATCGCGTCGTGATAAAAATTTATTGAAAGACTAACCCATTAGCCCACGCGGCTATAGTAGCCTTTTATGAAACGGGTGAATTTTAGATATATAAAATTGTAACAGCCGTGACTCACGAGCGTGTATTATTGGCACGAGCGTGTATTATTGGAAAATAATATATGGTTTTAAACCAATCAAAACTGGCGTTGCATAGCAAACATGGTAGAATGAGACTTAAGGGTCTACTGGAAGTCATGTTACTGAGTCTTGATTGAATTACTGTTATAAATAAAAACAATTGCTATGTGGACAGACCACATGTACAGACTTTTCCCATTAAATAAAAGTCAAGTTCCCATTAAATAAAAGTCAAGTTCCCATTAAATAAAAGTCAAGTTCCCATTAAATTAAAATTAAGTTCCCATTAAATGGCAAATAAGTTTTTCACTAGATCTCATTGGGCCGCGGTGGCTGAGTGGTTAAGGTGTACTGACACTTTATCACTAGCCCTCCACCACTGGGTTGCGAGTTTGAAACCTACGTGGGGCAGTTGCCAGGTACTGACCGTAGGCTGGTGGTTTTTCTCCGGGTACTCTGGCTTGCCTCCACCTCCAAAACCTGGCACGTCCTGAAATGACCCTGGCTGTTTATAGGACAATATTTCAATTTCTACTCAAGTTGGACTCAATAAAACTACCAAACTTAATCTGTTTCATTTGCTCATGAATTTGACCATATTGACACTGATCAGTGCGTATGAATACATGGTTAAAATCCTTCCGCGGAACGACTTCACTTTTTCTACATTGTTGTTATAAACATGGAATCATTAATAAATTTATCAAATTTTTTAATGTATTCTTGCGTTTTATGAAAGTATGGAAGACTAGATATGCTAAATACTTCTATTTTGACAAAATAATGCTGTTCTTAGCTCACCTGGTCCAAAGGTCCGGTGAGCTTATGTCATGGCGCAGCGTCCGTCGTCCGTCCGTCGTCCGTAAGCATTTACTTCAAATCGCTACTAGTCAAGAAGTTCTTATTGGATTTTGACCAAATTTGGCCAGAAACATCCTTGGCAGAAGGGGAACAGATTTTGCATAAATGGTGACTCTGACCCCCGAGAAGCTAAAGGGGCGGGGCCCAATAGGGGAAATAGAGGTAATTCATTTAAATCGCTACTAGTCATAAAGTTATGAATGGATTTTAATCGAATTTGGTCAGAAACATCCTTGGGGGAAGGGGAACAGATTTTGCATAAATGGTGGCTCTGACCCCAAAGGGGCCAAAGGGGCGGGGCCCAATAGGGAAAATAGAGGTAATTCATTTAAATCGCTACTAGTCATAAAGTTATGAATGGATTTTAATCGAATTTGGTCAGAAACATCCTTGGGGGAAGGGGAACAGATTTTGCATAAATGGTGGCTCTGACCCCAAAGGGGCCAAAGGGGCGGGGCCCAATAGGGGAAATAGAGGTAATTCCTTTAAATCGCTACTAGTCATAAAGTTATGAATGGATTTGAACCCAATTTGGTCAGAAACATCCTTGGCAGAAGGGGAACAGATTCTGCATAAATGGTGACTCTGACCCCCCGAGGGGCCAAAGGGGCGGGGCCCAATAGGGGAAATAGAGGTTATTCCTTTAAATCGCTACTAGTCAAGAAGTTCTTATTGGATTTTGACCAAATTTGGCCAGAAACAACCTTGGCAGAAGGGGAACAGATTCTGCATAAATGGTGGCTCTGACCCCAAAGGGGCCAAAGGGGCGGGGCCCAATAGGGGAAATAGAGGTTATTCCTTTAAATCGCTACTAGTCATAAAGTTATGAATGGATTTGAACCCAATTTGGTCAGAAACATCCTTGGCAGAAAGGGAACAGATTTTGCATAAATGGTGACTCTGACCCCGAGGGGGCCAAAGGATCGGGGCCCAATAGGGAAAATAGAGGTAATTCCTTTAAATCGCTACTAGTCATAAAGTTATGAATGGATTTGAACCCAATTTGGTCAGAAACATCCTTGAGGAAAGAGGAACACATTTTGCATAAATGGTGACTCTGACCCCCCGAGGGGCAAAAAGGGTGGGGCCCAATAGGGGAAATAGAGGTAATTCCTTTAAATCGCTACTAGTTATAAAGTGATGAATGCATGTATGTTCTAAAAACAATTCTTGAGGTCTTTCAGACCTTTAGAGAGTCTGGACTTCATTAATCTTTAAAGCAGTTCGGATTCCCACACTATAACCATATATAGCATTGTTAGAGATTTACAAATAAAACAAATTCAATATGAACATTATTTTGACATTTGGTCCAATCCAACCAGGTGAGCGATACAGGCCCCATGGGCCACTTGTTTAATCCTAAAATGCCGGCCTATTTTACTCGACCGACTAGACATGCACAATCCGGACCTCCTCAGGCTTTTCTGCATTTGGACTTGCGCAAGCTTCGAGACATTAATATCTAGACCGACTTTTTTATTCGCAGTTCATTAAATTTGTCTCAAGAGCAACTTAATTCACAGTCCATTAAATTTGTCTCCCCAACTCAATTCATGACCCCATGAAATCGACCAAATCAAGATTCAATCCTTAATTAAACCAAATATCATGGTAATTATATTTTAATATTTAAGCCGACACCAACATTTTTATCAATGTAAATTGTACTTATCCTAAATATCAGAGGGACACACCTAGAGATTTTTCCATTTGTAATTTCAGATTTTAGACTTAATTATACATTTTCTTTATAAAATTGTACATATATATACATGTATGAAAAATAACAAAAAGAAAACAGACTTTGCAGCAAAGTCTGTTTTTTGACAATTGTTGACGTTATAAAATTATTTTTTTTATTTGTAGGTCTTAAATAGGCATGTATATATGGACTAAATGCCATTTATTGTCAAAATAATAACAATTTATTACACTCTGTCGGAGGTGTAGCATCTTTAAGGATAAATACACTAGATTTATGGTTAGATTGGAATTAATATTTTTTTATTACAGAACCAGGAAAGCGGAAATGTCCCCCAGGCTGGGTGTGTGGACCAGAAAATCATGATGGAACCTGCAGCTGTTACTATGTAATGAGTGGACCAAGCAGCATGGTTGATTTTCAGACTGCCCAGAAGTTCTGTGGTTTCAGTAATGCAAATCTTGTGAAGATCGACTCTGCACGCATGCATAGATTTATACAAGGTAAGCCAGACCGTCCATGGTCGTAAGTTAGTAACGACTTTAGCCGGAGTTTCCTCTGGCCCTGACACCATATCTGTGTAACACAGCGCATGATTTATTAAATTCAAATCGCTGCCTCCGCTAGGGGTCGGCCCCACCTCTGGCTTACTAGTCTTACGCTCAACCGATCGAGCTAAAGTGAAGATCTCAGTAGCTGAGCAGTATACATCTTCGCTAGCCAAGGCTTCTGATTACGTTACACTACACGAACCCTTGGCGGATATAGGCATCAGTTCTGACCCTCTAGCGGAGATTCAAAATTACCACTCTTTACACATGAAATTTTCGACCAATCAAAACGAGCGTTACCGATTTACTTCATCTGAGATGTTTACAAACACACATGGAGGCTTGTGTCATTTTGATGAGATATGTGATCAATGACATAAATAGATTGATCAAACACAGCGAATGTTTCCCTAAAGATAGTTCGTCTCTGTATATAGGTAAAATGCCATGACATAGTCGACATTGTAGCTCTGTACTGGGTGCCGCAATTTTTGTTTACTGCGAAACCAAGCCTGAACGTAAAACGCGATTTGATTGGGTGCCCTGGGATTCCAGGGCGCGACGGTTTGAACACGACTATATCCGCCAAGGGTTCGTGGAGTGTAACATAATCAGAAGCCTTGGCTAGCGAAGATGAGCGGTATATTGCAGCTAGTATTTACAAGGGTTACATACTCCCCCTCCAGGAAAGAACTTGTCCTCGAGTTTTCAGGGTCAACAGCAATGATTTCGGAAGCAGCGATGAGCATCATTTCCGAGTCCCTACATCCCACCAATGTAACTGAGCTCATAATTTATTAAATTTTAAATAACTGCCTCCACTAGGGATCGAACCTGGGACCTCTGGCTTACTAGTCTTATGCTCAACCAATCGAGCTAAAGAGATGATATCTCTAGCCGAACAGTATATTGTGGCTTGTATTTACCAGGGTTAATCTGGAAGGCCAGAGGAAACTTGGGCCTGTAATGACTTCATACAAGGTAAGCCAGACCGTCCAGTCATAAGTTCGTAATGAACTTGTGTTCATTGTCATTTTGTAAACTCAGTTCTTTCTGGCACGGTTTGATTTCACGTGGAAGCATGATAGATGTACCTGCTATTTTGCACATGTTCCATAAATACCAAATACATGGCAAAACAATAAGCTCGGTTGAAGTATTTGCTGCTGAATGGTCTCTTGGCATCAATATAAACTTATGTAGAAATAATGTCCCCCAGCATACACTGTGTTGAAGCTGCGAAGTACTAAATGCATATATATATGGGTGAAAGAAGTAAATTATAAACTGTAATATTCCGGATAACACTGGATCCTTGCTAGCCTGAGTTTCCTCTGGCCCTGACACCATGTCCTATACCAGACTTGGCTACATGGATAATTTTGGTACAGCCCTAAAATACCTCCCACCCCTCCCACATGGATAATTTTGGAACAGCCCTAAAATGCTTCCCACCCCTCCCACATGGTTAATTTTGGTACAGCCCTAAAATACCTCCCACCCCTCCCACATGGATAATTTTGGAACAGCCCTAAAATGCTTCCCACCCCTCCCACATGGTTAATTTTGGTACAGCCCTAAAATACCTCCCACCCCTCCCACATTGATAATTTTGGTACAGCCCTAAAATGCCTCCCACCCCTCCCACATGGATAAATTTGACACAGCCCTAAAATACCTCCCACTCCTCCCACATTGATAATTTTGGAACAGCCCTAAAATACCTCCCACCCCTCCCACATGGATAATTTTGGAACAGCCATAAAATTGAAATGCTTATTTTTAATCGTTTGTGATATAACCTATAATTAATTTAATGCTGTTGATGTTTTTTTGTAGGATTGGTCCTGAAGTATTCAAATGTTGCTTACTTTTGGATCGGCTTGAATGACATAGAAAAAGAAGGAACATTTGATTGGATAGACCGTAGTTCGTTGTTTTTCGGTAATGGGTAAGAGTTCAATACATGGAAACTTCACATTCAAATACATAAAAATAATGATGATAATAATATAAAACATTTATGTACCACACTATATAATTGTATAGCTACTCTAATGCGCTTCACATATAATACATTTTAGTTCAAGGGTTAACTTTACACAATGTACATAATTCAAGGGTAACATAATGTACATAATTCAAGGGTTACACAATGTACATAATTCAACAGTTACACAATGTACATAATTCAACAGTTACACAATGTACATAATTCAACAGTTGCACAATGTACATAATTCATCAGTTACACAATGTACATAATTCAACAGTTACACAATGTACATAATTCAACAGTTACACAATGTACATAATTCAACAGTTACACAATGTACATAATTCAAGGGTTACACAATGTACATAATTCAAGGGTTACACAATGTACATAATTCAACAGTTACACAATGTACATAAATCAAGGGTTACACAATGTACATAATTCAAGGGTTACACAATGTACATAATTCAAGGGTTACACAATGTACATAATTCAAGGGTTACACAATGTGCATAATTCAAGGGTTACACAATGTACATAATTCAAGGGTTACACAATATACATAATTCAACAGTTACACAATGTACATAATTCAACGGTTACACAATGTACATAATTCAAGGGTTACACAATGTACATAATTCAAGGGTTACACAATATACATAATTCAAGGGTTACACAATGTACATAATTCAAGGGTTACACAATGTACATAATTCAAGGGTTACACAATGTACATAATTCAAGGGTTACACAATGTACATAATTCAAGGGTTACATAATGTACATAATTCAAGGGTTACACAATGTACATAATTCAAGGGTTACACAATGTATATCATTCAATATTTACACCATGAACATAATTCAAGGGTTACACAATGTACATAATTCAAGGGTTACACAATATACATAATTCAAGGGTTACATAATGTACATAATTCAAGGGTTACACAATGTACATAATTCAAGGGTTACACAATGTATATCATTCAATATTTACACCATGAACATAATTCAAGGGTTACACAATGTACATAATTCAAGGGTTACACAATGTACATAATTCAAGGGTTGCACAATATTCATAATTCAAGGGTTACACAATATACATAATTCAAGGGTTACACAATATACATAATTCAAGGGTTACACAATGTACATAATTCAAGGGTTACACAATGTACATAATTCAAGGGTTACACAATGTACATAATTCAAGGGTTACACAATGTACATAATTCAAGGGTTACACAATGTACATAATTCAAGGGTTACACAATATTCATAATTCAAGGGTTACACAATATACATAATTCAAGGGTTACACAATATACATAATTCAAGGGTTACACAATGTACATAATTCAAGGGTTACACAATGTACATAATTCAAGGGTTACACAATGTACATAATTCAAGGGTTACACAATTTACATAATTCAAGATTTACACAATGTATATAATTCAAGAGTTACACAATATACATAATTCAAGGGTTACATAATGTACATAATTCAAGGGTTACACAATATACATAATTCAAGGGTTACACAATGTACATAATTCAACAGTTACACAATGTACATAAATCAAGGGTTACACAATATACATAATTCAAGGGTTACACAATGTACATAATTCAAGGGTTACACAATGTACATAATTCAAGGGTTACACAATGTGCATAATTCAAGGGTTACACAATGTACATGATTCAAGAGTTACACAATGAACATAATTCAAGGGTTACAAAATGTACATAATTCAAGGGTTACACAATGTACATAATTCAAGGGTTACACAATGTACATAATTCAAGGGTTACACAATATACATAATTCAAGGGTTACACAATGTACATAATTCAAGGGTTACACAATGTACATAATTCAAGGGTTACACAATATACATAATTCAAGGGTTACACAATGTACATAATTCAAGGGTTGCACAATATTCATAATTCAAGGGTTACACAATGTACATAATTCAAGGGTTACACAATATACATAATTCAAGGGTTACACAATGTACATAATTCAAGGGTTACACAATGTACATAATTCAAGGGTTACACAATGTACATAATTCAAGGGTTAAACAATGTACATAATTCAAGGGTTACACAATATTCATAATTCAAGGGTTACACAATATACATAATTCAAGGGTTACACAATGTACATAATTCAAGGGTTACACAATGTACATAATTCAAGGGTTACACAATGTACATAATTCAAGATTTACACAATGTACATAAATCAAGGGTTACATAATGTACATAATTCAAGGGTTACACAATATACATAATTGAAGGGTTACACAATGTACATCATTCAAGGGTTACACAATGTGCATAATTCAAGGGTTACACAATGTACATGATTCAAGAGTTACACAATGAACATAATTCAAGGGTTACAAAATGTACATAATTCAAGGGTTACACAATGTACATAATTCAAGGGTTACACAATGTACATAATTCAAGGGTTACACAATATACATAATTCAAGGGTTACATACTGTACATAATTCAAGGGTTACACAATATACATAATTCAAGGGTTACACAATGTACATAATTCAAGGGTTACACAATGTACATAATTCAAGGGTTGCACAATATTCATAATTCAAGGGTTACACAATGTACATAATTCAAGGGTTACACAATATACATAATTCAAGGGTTACACAATGTACATAATTCAAGGGTTACACAATGTACATAATTCAAGGGTTACACAATGTACATAATTCAAGGGTTAAACAATGTACATAATTCAAGGGTTACACAATATTCATAATTCAAGGGTTACACAATATACATAATTCAAGGGTTACACAATATACATAATTCAAGGGTTACACAATGTACATAATTCAAGGGTTACACAATGTACATAATTCAAGGGTTACACAATGTACATAATTCAAGATTTACACAATGTATATAATTCAAGAGTTACACAATGAACATAATTCAAGGGTTACACAATGTACATAATTCAAGGGTTACACAATGTACATAATTCAAGAGTTACACAATGAACATAATTCAAGGGTTACAAAATGTACATAATTCAAGGGTTACACAATGTACATAATTCAAGGGTTACACAATGTACATAATTCAAGGGTTACACAATATACATAATTCAAGGGTTACATAATGTACATAATTCAAGGGTTACACAATATACATAATTCAAGGGTTACACAATGTACATAATTCAACAGTTACACAATGTACATAATTCAACGGTTACACAATGTACATAATCATATAACCTAGCTTGACGACTTGAGCAGTTAGATGATAATGTGTATAAGATGTCTGTAAGAGACTCTAAAAAGCGCACAATGTCATAAACAAGTGAGTTTATCCTCCTTCTTGAATTTTGTCAGAGTTTTAGATTTTAACAGATGTTAAGACAAAGTGTTTGACATCATTGGGAAAAAAGCAACTGCAACATTTCCGAAGCACCGATTACCATAAGTCACAGTATGAGAGTTTGGAACGCATAACAATAGCATTTACCTTATACTTAAATAAAACATTAGGCAAATAAACTGAAGATATATAATAACGTCAGTGTAATTTGAGGGATGTCTATATATATTGTATTGATGCATTCATATTGGAAAATAATAACAGAAGTTTAAAGCCAAGCTTCACCCTTTTGCTGGGGTCGTAACTTTACCTTAAGAGCCCAGCAAAGGATGAAATTCACCAGTACCATTAGGCTGATTGCCAAGCTTTGCCATATTTTATGAAATAACCAATTCCACATGGATATATACTAACTTTCTTCTCACTTTACATTGGTAATATTAAATTAAGAAACGGAACTAAAAAATGCTTTTCATTTAAATCTTTAGATGTTTTTCAGTCAGGTAAACTTGTTATCTGGAGTACTGTAAACCAAAGACTTGGCTTAACTCAGAAATAAAATGTATGTTCTGACGGTAAAATTAAATATAAAATATACTTGGTTTTATACCTTGAATACTTGGGGAAGTCATCTGTATTTTCACTAATAAAATGATAAAAAAAATAACTCCCTCACTCATCTCATTTTAGAAAAACTGGCCTGAGAACCAACTTAGTAATATATTTTAATTAGCCTTATATAATATTGTGTAATTCAACATCTGTAAAGCGACAACCTGTTTTTTCAGGACGATCTATTATCCATGATTGTTTGAATAACATGAATGCATCACACACAAGTTTTAACTGAAAATTTTCTTCATACACTTCACATTCCAGGCTTCACATTTAGACTTCACATTCCAGACTTCACATTTCAGACTTCACATTCCAGACTTCACATTTAGACTTCACATTCCAGACTTCACATTCCAGACTTCACATTTCACACTTCACATTCAGACTTCACATTCCAGACTTCACATTTAGACTTCACATTCCAGGCTTCACATTCCAGACTTCACATTTCACACTTCACATTCAGACTTCACATTCCAGACTTCACATTTAGACTTCACATTCTAGTTTTTCAGGAGGAATGATAATTTTTTTGTGGGGAATTCCTAGTTTTTTAATAGTCATTCTTTAGTTATGTTTTTAATGTTTGTCAAGAATGTAAATAGATGTTTTACATCCCTATCAAAAAACTCTGTTTATTTCAATCAACAGAGGAAAAGATAACAGTTTAACAAAAAACTGTGTTATCCAGGAACGGTTTACAGGATCTTGGATTACCGTGTCATGTAATGAACACCACCTCTACATTTGTGAGATTTTCTCCAGTAAGTATCATACTGTATTATTTTTGAACATTTTTTTATGAATATCATCATGAAATGATGACAAGCAATTAGTAATATTGTGTGATCAGTACTTTGGAGGGGGGGGGGGACACAACGTCCCGGCACATAGAAAATTGCAGCAATCTAAACAAATCTTTTATGGATTTACATTGAAGGTGAGCCTCAATCTGAGATTCATTCAATGGTTTGATTTATTGGAGTTATCTCCCCAATAAATCGAAGCATTGAATGAATATCTATGTTGGGCTCTCCATTGATGTAAATAGTGTTTGTTAATTCTCGATTATTACCAATAATTGATTGTTCATTAACATATTAATTAGTAAATGTGATATATAAAATCCATAATCAACTATATAGATCTATCATTTGTTGTGAATTATTTTCTCATGAGGCCAGAAAAAGTGTGATTTGTTATTATTATTTACTAGGTACGGTATAATATTAAATTTTATTTATTAATAAAAACTAGTTAATAAAATATAAGTTTAATATATAGTGAACATGCAATAAAGAAAAGAAAAAAGAAAAGTGAACAACATTTCGTTCAAATGTTGGATGGCCGGGTGTCACATGTAAGTACCCAGAGTATGATTCCTGACCAGGATATGAAAAGTATTGGGTCACCTGGGTTTTATTCTTAGTACTCTTGTTTCCTCCCACAATGATACCCCCCCCCCCCCCCCCCCTCCCCACTCGCACTTTCATTCAGGCCAAATAAAGTGATTTAGATATCAGTTGGTAACACTTGTTCCACAATTATTGTAAAATAAATCAAGTTCGCAAAATGTTGTGAGAATGTTTTTTATAATTATGTGTCTTTGATAAATTGATAATTAAATTAAGTTGACCCGATCAACAGTTATGATTTTCTTACCGATTACCAATAGTTAATAAATGACGTTGACCCGATACTGGCCGATAGACAGTAATGATTTTCTTGACAATATTAAATTTCTTTAAATTGAATTTAAATTTAGTCTTGAACATGTGTTGTTTATTTATATTGTGTAATAAAATAATCATTCGATCGTTTTTGTTTGCAGTGTTTCGATACAACTGTATACTTGGTTCCAGAGCGTCCAGCATTACCCTGACGGTAAGGGACAGGAAATTATTTAATTTATAATTTTATTCCTGTATCTATACAATTATCATGCAAATTATTCTTGTTTGTCTCAACAAATGATAATTATACACAAGTACACTTTAATTCTATACTTAGTACACTAATATATACATGTACAATAACTGTGAAACTTTGTCATCTCGAATTTTGATAATTTCAAGACCCTAATTAAGTAAAATAAAAATTCAGTTCCGAGAGTAAAAATGATATCCTTGTTTACCTTGAATGCTCATGATATCTCAAAATTTTTTTCAAGACCCACCTGTCCACCGGGTCTGAGGTTACAAGCTTGGATTGTAGTCATTGGCTCTATTGAAACTTGTGAACTAGATATCTCATGAATCCTTGGACAGATTCAATTTCTATTCACACAATAAAATCATACCATCTAGTTCCATACATGATAAAAAATTTTAGTGATATATACTGTAAAACGTGGTTATTTCCGTGGGTGATTAATTTTGCGATTTCGGCGTGGGGGTTATTTTCCCGATCGACCCACCTTCGTTTGTAGTTGGAGTATACTCAAATTAATATCAAAATAATACACATTTGGGAAATTTTTCGCAATCAAAATGGATCTGGGTAATAAGCGTAAATTTCCCCCTCGCGTAAATTTCTATGTTTACAGTAGTTAATTTGAAAGGTCAAAGGTCATACTTGACCTCTTGAAGAGTAGGTTGGTAGATTTATGTATGTAATCTCCTTTCACATTGTGTTGAGAAATGCTGATGTTCATTTGTTGAAGTGTCTTAATTTTCCCCTAGTATAGTGATAACTGTTCCGTTCATAAAACTACAAATATGCTAATTTACACTGTCCAAAAAATGAGCACTGTTGAACATTGTACATTATATTAACTTGAATTAAAATGTATCACTGTTTTTTGTTGTTGTTTATTTTCAGAAGCTAAAGAGTTTTATAATGTTATGAAGGTATTAGCAGGTGTAGGCGGGACTGTACTCGTTGTTATCATATGTTGTTGCTACTGCTGCTGTTGTCGGAAATCAAAAACAAACAAAAATAACCAGCCGACGGATCAGAGTGTAAACACACCTGCTGACCAAGTCGCATCCCAAAACTTCATTCCTCCGCCACCAACAGAACCCACAGCGCCCCCTTTGAGTGAATTACAAGCGATGTCACCGCAAGTTTATCAACGAGGGCCAGATGGTCTCCCATCATATGAGGAGGTAAGATTTAATTAAATGTATGATATATATTATATAGATGTACATGTTTACTGCGTTTTTCGCCAGTGAAATATATAGAATTTTATCAAAATGATAAACTTTTATTTTTCACTTGTATGACAGAATATTTTGATATTTTTCACTTGTGTTTCGCACTCGTGAAAACATCAATATTCTGTCATACTCACGAAATACGTTTTATATTCAATGAGAAACCATTCAATATCCTCTATATATCGTACCCATTATGCCATATGCTGAGATGATGATAGAACGGCCAGGTTTAAAAGTTGTCAAATTTTCACGGCTATCCACCCCTTTATTAAAGAGGCTTACCCGCAGACGGACCGGTAAACGGCACATCTCCGATCACTAAATAAACTTCAGTACACGTTTCTATGTGACAAAATTAGAGGCTTTCCGACTTTATTTCTTGAAAACAATTACAGAATATGTAGTTAAAAGACGTTTTAAAACTCAACCTGAGAGGGAAATGTATGGAATATAACGGCAAATCTTCTTTGTAAATCGCCGCTGCCTTTGAAGTTATCACTGTGCGGCACTGTGCACGTGTTTGTTTCTTATAAAACGGTGAAAAGTGATATTAAAACCTCTTTTTTAATATTATTTATTTAATCGCAACCCGCAATAAGTCCCCGCTATAAAGTGGAGTCTAATTTGATTGACACATCAAAGAAACAAGCACGTGCACAGTGCCGCACAGTGATAACTTCAAAGGCAGCGGCGATTTACAAAGAAGATTTGCCGTTATATTCCATACATTTCCCTCTCAGGTTGAGTTTTAAAATGTCTTTTAAATACATATTCTGTAATTGTTTTCAAGAAATAAAGTCGGAAAGCCTCTAATTTTGTCACATAGAAACGTGTACTGAAGTTTATTCAGTGATCGGAGATGTGCCGTTTACCGGTCCGTCTGCGGGTAAGCCTCTTTAAGATATAACACAAGTCACACAACCAATATTTCTGAATGTTTTCCTTTAACAATAATGGGATCCCAATAGCCAGAATTTACGTAGGGTATGATCATGCATCTGTGCATTTGTCCAACTGCTGTTTTTGAATCGTAGCTCCAAAAGCATTAAAGATAAATTCATGAAACCTGGTATATTCATGGTTCTAATGCTTTAGTGATATTTTGTGAAAAGGAGTTGTTTGCATTTAATATGACTTTCCTGTTACCGTGCTTGTTCAATTTGAAGTTGTGCTATACCGGTACATCAAGATATGTTTTATTTTTCAGTGTATGGGTCTGCAAGAGGAAGTGTGAAATGAAAGTTCCAGATGTTACAATCATCACCAGTGATATGGTGTAAATATCAGAAGCAGACAAGGTCGGGATTAGTACGCCTGGTGTGTCAGGGCCTAGAACTATCTCATCTGATGAGGTTCGTCTCAAAAGTTGTCTGATCACTCCAGATCTTAGTCCGTAGTTGTACGAGACGTACATCAAGTGAGCTGGTGTCTGAAGATACCATTCAGAGTGACGTTATGGAGGAATCGGAATGTGCTTATCAAGAAAGTGGACTTTTAGATATTTATACAACAATTCTGAAAATTTCAGCATGATTTTCAGTACAAATCTGTGATTAGGGTTTTATCCATGGATTTACATGGAGTTTTTAGTACAAGACATTGTTTGGTAACAAGGTTTGAAATATAATGATGTTCAGATTTTTGCAACATAGATCCCCATAAGCCCATGTTTGAATGACACACGCCTAGTTTGCCTCTCCGTCTGTCTTGTACATACAACTTACATATGTACATATGTACCAAAGTTTGTCAGCAATAATGGGCTTCAAAGGATCTAATTGGGCTAATTATAGGGTAAATATGATAATATGTAAATATTCAATTAAATTAAACTTACATATCATAGTTATAGATGGAGAAAAAAGATAGAAGTTGAGTGCATTAAAATTTTTAGATTTTAAGGATATTTTATATTAGCATACTGCTGTTCAGTAATGTATACATTGTACCATCATCATAGACTTGAAGTCAAAGTTCAGAATGTTTTCAGTGTTATATTTATTAATAATTAATTTTTCTTTGTTTTCATGGAAAATACTCAAATGTGATTGGTCGAAAAATTCTTTTCATTCTTCTATGAAAGAAATTCCGAGAATGGGGCGAAAAATGTGACGTCACAATATGACAATTGACGTTGCGTATTGATTTGAGAAAAAGAATCCCATTTAAAACCAGTAAAATTGTACATAAAACATGTTTTAAATTGGAAAATCATTTTCAAAAATTAATTATAAGCGTTGATGTCAATTATTTTTTAGTTTCATCGGGGTATGAAACAAATTTTGTTTGCAAACTTCTGTAAGAATCCGCTATGCGGATTCATACAGTTTGCAAACAAAATTTGTTTCATACCCCGATGAAACTAAAAAAAAATGACATCAATGCTTAAATAAAAAAAAAAATTCATTGAAATCCATTACTCATCCATCAGTAGTCACATGACTTGGCAATATATTTCATTGATGGTTTTCCCAACTCTTTCTCCATATTGCTTGTTTTTGCCTTCAAATACAAAGTTATGTATATATCTTAGATGCATAGGCGATGTGTATTTTCACCATAATGATAATTAAGGAGATCTTATATTAGGTTTAACCCTGATATGACTATGCAGTAATTTCTTTCCTTAAAGTTTTTCAAGTAAAATTAAATCTCGAAAGGTGAAAGCAATTTTTCCATGTTGAAAATATCTGTGCTTATGCAATGTTCCATCTATTCCTGCAACAATGTGTTGAATTAACAGCATCATCATTGTTAAGATATTCTTTGGTTTTAAACATAATGGCAGGCTAATTATTATGTTTGGAAAAATTCAGATAATTATCACAAATATCAAAATATGGAAATATGTGTGTTTTAGGATGATAGAGACAATTTGCTGAGATGACGATGATATATGCATAATGATTATTAATTGTGAAGCTTAAAGAGATGATGAACTCTGATTGGTCGCTCATAGGTTTCCATTGCTTTTCACTCTCCACATCAGTTAGATATTGTTATTTAAACAAACTGTCCTACTCTGGACTCTGCTGTGATACAGATGCTGATTTTTAAGATGAAACTTCAGGTTTCTCATTTTGTGTTGGGAACCTGAGTTTGAAATTCTTGATCGATCATGAACAGGAAAGGAAAGATGAACCTATATAGAGAAAATGTGGTGAATGTATTGAAGGTGTCTAGCTATGAAAATGTCATTTTAATACATTTTTATATCAATGTTTTAGTTTTTCATTGATTCTCTTTTCAAGCCTGCTGCAAATCTTGATAACTCTTGAAAATGGTCATAATTTAGTCGAACCGATTGATTATAGAAAATTATGATTGATTAGTCATAGTCAGAGGTAAAAAATTGATTAAATTAATTAATCAGGACAACACAAATATTTGTTATGCTTTACAAGAATTACATGTATAGATAGTTACTACATACAAGCTGTGATTCAGTGTTGCTTATAAATTTGTGGTATTTGATGGGTTGTCCCCCTTTCCTTTGTTGCTTCACTGTAGTTGTATTTTATTGCCACCATTTTTACTATTAATTACATTTAAATGTCAGTAAAGAAACTATACCTTTTTGTTAGAGATTGTTTTTATTATGATATTGTAACACAATTGCGTTCTGCTTGCTTGGTTGTTTTTTTTCACTCAATCCGGAAATTGTAACATCCGGTTATGTAAGATAACTGTGCTGCTGTGCGTTACAATATGTTTAATTTTATGTCTTTTTAAAACCTTTTAAAACAATTACTTTTGATAATCTATTGTGATTCTTTACAGATTTGAAACCACACAAAGATAATATATACATGTAGTAAGAGGTTGTTAGTTACTTTGATTGTAAATTGCATTATTCTTTAAGTGTTACACATACAGAGATAAACTTGCAATTATCCAGTTTTATTCAACAGTATAAAGTTCAAGTTTCACTTTTACTTTAGGGCTATTCCATCAAAATATCTACTAGACCTCAAGACTCCACAATAAATCACTTCTATACAAGGTTGGATTACCTTCCTATTACTTCTATGTAATTTATTAAATAAATTCTATGGGTGGTACCCCTTAACCAAACCTGGAGTCCTGGGGTTGGGTACTGGAAAAGCCCTTACAGGATCTGTGTCTGGTAAACAGGTTTAGAATGCTCCCTATACAGGACAACCTTTATTAATATTTTTTAATAATACCAATTTTGTGTTCTTTTCTTGGCCATTTGTGATTCTAGTGTTTTTAATGTACAATTTTGTATTTGTTAGCTATCTGATAAAGCAATGGACATCATATTTGGGTTTTACTGATATACACAATTTGAGAACTCCCTTTGAAAGTCGTGACTTTTGGGCTGCTTTTGTGAAATAAATTTGTATTTTGTGATTGAAAGTGTCAGCGAAAAAAGAAATTGGATTGAAGATGGTCTAGCTATTTAGTTGATTTTTGTATCTCTTTTTGTGAGTATAGATACTTCAGTTGGAACAGATTTCTGTTTTGACAATTTTCACTGAGTTGACAGCTTTCAATATCAGTTTTATTGAAACTGTGAAATCATAAAATTTATCAAAAATTAAAACCGTTTAAATGAAAGTGGTTTTTAATTAAAAAAAAAAAACAAAAATATAATAATGATAAATGAGATAAAGATATTGTATGTAATCATATACATGTATAGTCATCTCTGTCGATATAAATCAAGAATCGTCTCCACTTTCCTAGGAAGTTCCCAACCTAGTCTTATATTTATATACTATAAAATTTGTTTTATGACAATAGTATTGTTTAATCTACATGGTATTAGATATACACTTTGTAGAATGCTTTTCAAAATTCCAATTATGAATGATAGATACAATGTAAGTTGTTATGTTTTAAAAGAAAATGATTTGCTAACTTATTGTATTTAGCATCCTTCATACTCCAATGTTTTCAATCACTTCCCTTTCTGCACACCTTGAATATATATGGCACAGAAAATCTAAGGCACACAACTAGCTCTTTGATTGGTGCGAGGAAAAAACTCCTGGCCAATCGATAAGCTGATGAGATTTGTTCGATGTGCATTTCTTTTGAAAGTCACAGAAGAGCGACAAACAAGCTCAAAATCAGTTGTCATCTGTAACAACGGGTTTGTTTGATTTACATCAAAGGGTCAAAAGATTTTTAAATTGTCATTTTCACAAGGTGGCAGTGACAGTCATGACATGTTCCAAGGATGCAGAGGGTAAAATTGAAAATTGAACAATACCCCTGGAATGGATTAAGCTGAGAAGTGTTGAATAAACATGGATAAGATTAATGCCCGTTTTTTTTTTTACAAAATGTTTTGTTTCTTTTGATACAGAGCTTAAGGACAAAAATACTCAATAGACAAATATTTCTGTATACAATGTCTTCTACATGTCATGTTGAAATATATTGGAATTCATCACATTGGAATTCATCACATACACTTCTACATTTGAGCAATATCCTTATAGAAAAATACATTATATGAGTATACACTAGTGGATCCAAGGGGGTCCTAGGGGTCAGGACCCCCCCCCCCTTTTTCGGACGAAGACATTTTTTTTATTGCCTTAATAAAAAACGCCTATGACAAAACCGAAAATCGAAAATCTTATCCCTGAAAGATTGCAAAATTTGCTATAATCATTTTCATTTTGTCCCCCAGACCCCTCGCGAAAAAAAATTCCGCGCCTGGTATACATAGGTTCCATTAGGACTTGATTTGCAGAGATGTTTCATAAGAATAGGAATCTGTGGCAGTTATGGAGGATAACTTGCAGTGATGATTTGGATATTTTAGAGGCTGAACAGTAATGATAAAGAGGGTACAGGGTACAAAATTCATCAGTATTATTTCAATTATTCATAAACTAACTAAGTCCGTTACCCATAACTCTGTCAGGTGTCAAGGCCAAAGATATTTTTTCACTGTTTGTCAGATTTTTTCTGTCAGCCCTTGTGATGGAGTCCATATCAATTGTCCAAGGTTTTAGGTGCTTAATTCTTGCATGCAGGTTTTTAAGCTTAAATATTAACACTTTTGCATTTAAACATTCATATTATCATTAACTTTTTATGTGTGTCAAGTTGATACTTTTTGATAAGTGTGTTATTTTTTTCCATAAAAAGGGGGAGAAGAACACAAATTTTAATAGTAATCTTAGCCATTTTTTCTTGCTTAAAATATTGAGCATTTATTAGGAATTTGCTAATCATGATGACATTTTTGTTAACCACCTATTGTTTTTGTTACCTATATTTTGGATGTTCCAATTTGTTTTTTTCAGTGATATTGAGATAAAAATATTCTGTAGTTTCAATGCCTCCATACGGACAATTGTTTTAACATCTCTGTTGGAATGAAAGAGTATATTAACAACTATGTAACATATGCAGATCTATTTCCTTTTATTTAAATTTTTTATCAATTTATTTTAGAATTATTAAGTTATTTTTGCCTTAAAATATGTTATTATTATTTACCACATTGCCAGTGCTGATTTTTTTAAGTCGATATTATTTTGATTTTTTATGATATGTTCTCTGTATGACAAGAGAACATGACCATGTCATAGATTTGATCTGAAAATTGTCTTGTATGCTAACTCATTACATAATACTCATTTTGTCATTGTTTTTAGTGTATGTTATTCATATCAATTAAAATAAATCTTCAAAACATTAAACTTTTTTTTCATTTTTTATTTTCAAAGACATTTTTATTGCATGAATACATAACACATGTACAAACATACATCATCATCATCATCATCATCAACAACAATAATCATCATCAACAACAACAATCAATCATCATCATCATCATTCATCATCATCATCCATCAACAATCATCATCATCATCATCCATCAATAATAATTATCATCATCATATATCAATAATCATAACCATCAACAACAACAATAATCACTCATCATCATCATCATCATCATCAACAATCATCATCATCATCATCATCAACAACAACAGCAACAATCATCCATCAATAATAATCATCAACAACAACAATCACTTATCATCATCATCATCATCATCATCCACAACCATATATACATACTGATACATGTGAATTATTCTGACAACATACAAAACATACATACATCCTCACAAGCCGGATCAATCGTATCAAGGACTAAGTGTCTGTGTTGGTCATAACAACTCTTTCCACATAACCGAGTCATTGGCATGATTGAGCACGATCCACACTGATTAAATCAATTACATTTACCATATACATGCACACACAAAAAAAAACATACACTTTCAAAACAATCTCATATATATGCATACTATTATATACTACACCATCACAACAAGAAAGAACGAGAGAGACAGACAGAGAGAGAGAGAGAGCTGGGCTAGTCGATACAATCTCCAGGTATTGAGTGAGCAAAATATCTGTATTAAAGGTACTCAAAATATTAAAAAAACTTATTTTTTTGAAGTTTTGTTGACTTTCGGAAATAAGTTGCAGGTTTACTGCCGACATGACTCATGACTACATGAAGCTTCATCTTGTGGGGTAGAGTGGGCCTCTAGGCTAAGGTAATTTGAAGACAGTGTCCTTCAATGATAAGGTCATCAATTAAAGAGTGTTATATAGTGTCGTGGCAATGCTAGAAACATGGGCACATGATCGACATTCATGTTACACTGACAAGTCTAACCAGCACTTTTAATTTCCAACTTCTCATTTAAATCTGCAGGAAGCTCAAGTATAGTAAGAGACATATATATATATATGTCTCTGGTATAGTGAAGAACAAGTACCCATCTATTGGGTGGTGTTGATCAGGGAACAAAACCCAAAACCTTCCTTACTGCAAGAAGCGAGGCACACATTACCAACATAAAGCAAACTTGAAGTTTGTTGCCATTTACATGTATAACCTCATCGACAAGCAGGGTTGTTTGAACCCTGAACCCTTTTGATTGGTTTGGTTTGTTTTTGGTTAACGTCCTATTAAATTAACAGCCAAGGTCATTTAAGGACGTGCCAGGTTTTGGAGGTGTATCTTGTCTCTTCTTGTCAATTGTCGGGCGATGCACCACGTCCACGATTTTGTTGAGCTCATTTTTTAATAATAATTTACGGAAAGGGCCTGTATAGGCTTAGCCTGTTGTCCAATCCATTGCTGTATCTAAAATCTATCTCTATTATGAAATATTGTATGTAAATTAATTCAAATGCTTGATTGAATAAAATATTTTGAAATGAAAAAACAATTTGTTTAATGCCTCAGCATCTTCCATGAGTTCTTCAGTAACGGTTAACTCCTGGATTTCTTTTTCGCCATCTTCATGAATATCTTCCTTTTCTTGATTTTCCTCTTCTTCTGTTGCTATGTTATCTGGTTGTTGTTCTGCATCGTCCGCCATACTGATCTCTATTTAGTTTATTTACAGAAAAGATGCAAGATCCATCACAACCAACCACAACGTGTGCCTAACAACACACTGTTTAAGATTGTTACGCTATCGTAGCAACCATAATAAATGGTACATACACTGTACATTTATTATAACAATCACAAGACGGTTGTTTAAAACGCAAATAAAATATTATAGAGTGTGACCATTTAATTTAGACGCGATAGGCAATTACTCTCGGACTATTACAAATTCAAAGAAACTAAAAACATAACACGCGTAGGGATATTTAAAAAAAAAAATCCACTTCCTGTACGGGTTACTTCCCTTGTCGTTAGTTTTAGGTAGCAATACAGTAAGTAACATAGTATGTACGTTGGCGGGAATTCTCAGGTCTCTAATCTACTAACTCAGGTGTATTTTAACGACTGACTCCTTATACTAGACTATAAAAAACGTGTTTCATTATCATTATTACTTTTAGACCATTTAGTTAGTATGGTTTGTATCCTTTCTTTTTCTTTCTTATTTCAGGTTCAACTTATTCATACTGTAGTTAAATTTTGAATTAGTTTATATAAATTTCCATTTGCTCCATGCATATTTTCATTTTCAGGATGACAATTTTCTACAAGGCCACAAGGAAGCTATTTTGTAGTACAGCACTACTTGTACATTATTGTTCTGGTAAAGTGACTGTTGTGTAGTTTCTGATTGTACAATATTTGTGGACACATTTCTTGAAATAAATTTATAACCAAACAAAAATATTGATTGCGCCAGGAACATATATAATTATTTTATGACCCTGGTTAAAATATCATTGCTTCAACCTTGTAATTATAATATTACCACATATCAGGCCTATAGGTCTTAATGGCCTTTTTGTACTAATACTACCACTTTTTTACAAATTAGCATGAGTGAATCAGTGTTAAAAGTAATTCCCACAGTGAATTTAACTGAAAAAATATTAAGTGAATTTGATTCACACTTATTGACAAAATAGTGAATTTTATCCACGTTTGTTGAAAGTGAAGTTCAGTCACACTTGTGGATAAATCGTGAATTTTAGTAACACTTGTTGATAAATATTGAATTTTAGTAACACTTGTTGATAGTGAATTTTAGCCACACTTGTTGATAAATCGTGAATTTTAGTAACACTTGTTGATAGTGAATTTAGACAAACTTGTTGATAAAATAAAAGTCCATTTAACCTCTTCAAGCCCAATAGATAGAAAACTAGATGAGTGAGTCCAACACGACAATTCGTACGTATATCTGTTGTTTATCTCAGAGTGTTGTTTACATGTCTCAACTCTGGGCGAACCTCTGATGACAGCTCTCTAGAGTTTTTTGTTTTGTTTTTGTTTAACGTTCCAATAACAGCCAGGGTCATTTAAGGACGTGCCAGGATTTGGAGGTGGAGGAAAGCCGGAGTATCCGGAGAAAAACCACAGGCCTACGGTCAGTACCTGGCAACTGCCCCTCTTAGGATTCGAACTCGCAACCCAGAGGCGGAAGGCTAGTGATAAAGTGTCGGGACACCTTAACCACTCGGCCACCGCGGCCCCTTAGAGCCAAAACATGTAAACAACAATCTGCGATTAAACAATATCAATGTGTTGGGCTTACTCCATATAGCTTACAGTATGAATCTTTTAGTGTGACTTAATTCCTGTATACTATCGTATCCATGGTAGGTTCATGAGGATTTCCCAGATGTTCACCTTGAGAGACGTTGTGTCTCCAACCACCAGTAGTATAATACACGATAGTCGAAAGCTTTCTGAAAAACTTACTCTAATTAGTTTTTGTGAAAGCCCAAGCCCTTTTGAGCCCCATTAATATGAAAATATGTTTCAGCTTAATCAATAATTTATAATGTTTTAACTATGATTTTTTTATTGATTTAACACAGTCTCATAGAGTCATTGTTACAATTAATCTTTATATATTATTACAAAGCCTACTGTGTTTCAACACGATACCCAAGAGGGATTAAATGGTCAACATTGAATTTTCTATATCAGTTAAATGAAAGACTGATGATAATTATTTTCTCTTCTTTTTCCCTTCTTTCTCTCTTCTTTCAAAACATTTAATTACTATATATCACGATATAGCAGGAGCAACCTGCAATTGTCAAAATCCAAGATGGCTGCCTGTCAATCATGTATTTTTCTGATTGGTCCCAAAATGCAATATGCACCACTAGGGACCAAGAGAAACTTACATATGAAAGATAAGAAAGGTCCCTCGAGGACTTTCATAGAAATAGCTATAACAAAGTTCAATTGTTAAAATCCAAGATGGCTGCATATCGGCCATGTTGTTTCCTATTTGTCCCAAAATACTATATGCACAACTAGGAACCAAGATGAACCTACATAAAAAATATGAGAAAGATACCTTCAAATTAAAAAGATCCCTTTAAATTGTATGTACGTTTATTAGTGATAGGGTAGTCTATTATTTTCAGATAAATACTATAGAATATTTTTCAATGCCAAATTCAGACTTGCAAATCGAGTAGAACTGTATGTATGTTAGTATGTATGTATGTATGTATGTATGTAATACCTACATGTAATTGATGATGGACGTCATGTTACACGATTATTGTTCATAATAATTGAACCTTGAACACAGTAAGACCCCTAGCGCGCTTCCATAAGGGCCAACAAAAATGATTATAGACGTTTTTAATAAATAAAGTTTCTTGTAAAAGAATGGTGTTGTCTAGAGAAAATAAACTTAATTTTGTAATGCATATATTACACATGTTGTCTCATATCTTTATAAACGAAAATGGAAAAAAATCCATATCTATATTTCCTACAATTTTTTAACTGGGCGTGGATTGCGTTGTATTTGAAATTCCCAGTTACAATGTGTTAGTTAAAGGTTTATCACCTAAGTGACTCCGCCTATCGCTAGGTTTCGTCTCGCCGAATTTTAAGTCAGTGTTCTGTCGGCTTTAGTTTGTTTTTGGTTTTATCGCCTGCATTAATCCTCCTACCGTTAGGTTTCGTCTCGCCGACTATCTACCGCTAGGTTTCGTCTCGCCGACTATCTACCGCTAGGTTTCGTCTCGCCGACTATCTACCGTTAGGTTTCGTCTCGCCGACTATCTACCGTTAGGTTTCGTCTCGCCGACTATCTACCGCTAGGTTTCGTCTCGCCGACTATCTACCGTTAGGTTTCGTCTCGCCGACTATCTACCGTTAGGTTTCGTCTCGCCGACTATCTACCGCTAGGTTTCGTCTCGCCGACTATCTACCGCTAGGTTTCGTGTCTATAGACAGAGTTCTTTCAGTGTCCCAGTTACAGTAAAGGTAAAACTGAGTAGTCAAGCAAACTCGAAATCTTTGTGTTTCAATGGCCCTGTATCGCTCACCTAGCATTCATCCGAGAAGTGGGTTTATAGGATGAAACATCTTTGACTTCAATGACACTCAAAACATGTTTTTATTTATTGATTAGCACTGATCACATATTCAAATATATGTGGAAGTAAATGCTATCCAGAAATATTTCCTTACATTTCAAAAAAAAAAAAAAAAAAAAAAACGATTTCACCGCTGGTTACTAGTATGACTGACATATTGATATACACGGGTACTGAAATAGACAGCTTCTATCTTTTTATATAACAGTGAAAAATGATGTAATTTATTCACTTCACAGTTCTTATATTGAGGAGTCGTAAAACTGATAATAAAGAGAGTCAGTCTGTAAAATGAAAAAATAAATAAATAAAAAGTCTATAAAAAAAAATATTTAAACTTCATTTTTTATGACACAGGGAGTAATCCTCTATATATTATCTCGTGTTTTGAAATTATTGCATATTGTTAATATTCCACTCGAATGTAATTTCATCAGAGTTTAAGGAATGTATTATGTCAAAATGAAACGTACCCAGCTGGTTATGGATTTTGATTTGCCAGTGATCAATTACACAGAAAAAAACACACACACACACACACACACACAACACACACACACACCCACACACACAAATATATGTCCCTGTACACCTCACTACGTGTACGTGGCGCCAAATTTAAAGACCAAGTCCATCTCAGGCGCACCATCTGCACGTGCAAATACACACCATAACAAAGTTGAGAGAAAATAATTGGGGGTTTTCACAGACGCAAGGTTACAGTCTTCCAACCCTACATATACTCATTCTATGAATGGTTTCTTATCATTCATATCATCAAATTTCAGGAAATGTAAATTATAAACAGATAATTAAGGTGCATTTTTTGCGCACTTTATGATAACTATTGTCTTCACAGTTGTAACAATGCGCGACACACGGGGACCAATATCACTTCTTTGCGTATGAATTCATTCCAACGTGACCATATTGACCAGTGAAAATGTTGCTTACAAACTGTCCCTATGTAACCAGTGTTTCCACTGGGTGCCTGTCAATCGGATTGAAATTTGTTCAGCGTTTTGAAGTTTAGCGTCACTTTTGCACGAGACTTGCTGTTCAGAAGACGTGGTCTGATCCAGTGCTGGGTGTGAGTATTTTGTTGAGTAGAAGCCATTGTAGATTTTGAATTTCTTTCAGCAACATATTTTCATTTTCAGGGTCAAACATTTATCATATAATTAGTGTAAATCTATAACGAATGTTTTTCATGTTCTCCTGTTTAGTAAGAACTTTTTATGAATGTTTTTCCTGTATACTAACTACTAACACATTGAATGTTTTATTACAGGTGGGAGGGTGGTGGGTGGTGGGTGGTTCTGTATACTTAGAACTTGAATGTTTTATTATTACTGGGGGGGGGGGGGGGGGGGGGGGGGGTCCTGTATACTTAGAACTTGAATGTTTTATTATTACTGGTGGGGGGGGGGGGGGGTGGTCCTGTTTATAGAAAAAACTTTAATGTTGTATTACTGGTGGGGGTGGGGGGGGGGGGGTCCTGTATACTAAGCACTTTAATGTTTATTACTCGTGGGGGGGGGGGGGGGGGACGGTGTGTTCCTGTATACTAACAACTAGAACTACTGCTGGGGGGGGGGGGGGTCCTTTATACTAAGAACTGGAATGTTTTATTACTGTTGGGGTGGGGGGGGGGGGGGGGGTTCTTGTATAGAAAGAATTTTAATGTTTTATTACTGGTGGGCGGTGAGGGTGTTCCTGTATACTAAAACCTAGAATGTATTACCGGTGGGAGGGGGGAGGTCCTGTATATTAAGAACTTGAATGTTTTATTACTCGTGGGGGAGGGGGTGTGTGTGTGTGTGTTCCTGTATACTAACAACTAGAATGTTTTATTACTGCTCGGGGAGGGGGGGGGGGGTGTTCCTGTATAATATAAACTTAAATGTTTTATTACTCGTTGGGAGGTCCTATATAGTAAGAACTTTAATGTTTGATTACTGGTGGGAGGGGGGTTTCTGTATAGTGTTTTATTACTGGTTGGGGGGGGGGGTGGGGTGGGGGGGGGGTGGTCCTGTATACTAAGAATTTTTATGTTTATTACTGGTGGGGGGAGGGCGGATGGCTCCTGTATAGTAAGAACTATAATGTTTTATTACTGCGAGGGGGGCGAGGGGAGGGGTCCTGTACACTAAGAACTGGAATGCTGTATTACTGGTGGGAGAAAGGTTGTCCTGTATAGTAAGAACTTTAATGTTATATTACTGGTAGGGGGAGGGGATGGGTCCTATATACATAGAACTTTAATGTTTTATTACTCGTGGTGGTGGTTTTAGAGGGTCTTGTTTACTAAGAACTTTAATGTTGTATTACTGGTTGGGGGGGAGGGTTCCTTTATACTAAGAACTTTAATGTTTCATTACTGTCGGGAGGGGGGGGGGGGGTTGTCCAGTATACAAAGAACTTTAATGTTTTATTACTGGTGTGGGGAGGGGGGGAGAGGGGGGGGGGGGGGGTGGCCCTGTATAGTATAGACATTAATGTTTTATTACTGGTGGGAGGTGGGGGTCCTGTATACTAAGAATTTTAATGTTTCATTACACATGGGAGATGGAAGGAGGGGTCCTGTATAGTAAGAAATTTAATGTTTATTACTCGAGGGAGGGAGGGGGGGGGGGGCGGTAAAGTAAGAACTTTAATGTTTCATTACTGGTGGGGGAAGGAGGGTCCTGTATAGTAAGAACTTTAATTTTTTATTACTGGTGGGGGGAGGGTGTCCTGTTTTATTACTGGTTGGGGGGGGGGGGGGGGGGGGGGGGAGGGTTCCTTTATACTAAGAACTGGAATGTTTTATTACTGGTAGGGGGGGGGGGGGTGGGGGGTCCTGTATAGAAAGAACTTTAATGTTTTATTACTGGTGGGCGGTGAGGGTGTTCCTGTATACTAAAACCTAGAATGTATTACCGGTGGGAGGGGGGAGGTCCTGTATATTAAGAACTTGAATGTTTTATTACTCGTGGGGGAGGGGTGTGTGTGTGTGTGTGTGTTCCTGTATACTAACAACTAGAATGTTTTATTACTGCTCGGGGGGGGGGGGGGGGGGTGTTCCTGTATACTTACAACTAGAATGTTTTATTACTGCTCGGGGGGGGGGGGGGTCCTGTATACTAAGAACTTGAATATTTTATTACTGGTGGGGGGGGGGGGGGGGTCCTGTATAGAAAGAACTTTAATGTTTTATTACTGGTGGGAGATGGAAGGAGGGGTCCTGTATAGTAAGAACTTTAATGTTTTATTACTGGTGGGGGAGGGGGGTACTGTATAGTAGGATCTTTAATGTTTCATTACTGTCGGGAGGGGGGGGGGGGGTTGTCCAGTATACAAAGAACTTTAATGTTTTATATTGGTGTGGGGGGTGGTCCTGTATAGTATGGACATTAATGTTTTATTACTGGTGGGAGGTGGGGTACTGTATACAAAGAACTTTAATGTTTATTACTGGTGTGTGTGTGGGGGGGGGGGGGGGGGGGGGTGGTCCTGTATAGTATGGACATTAATGTTTTATTACTCGTGGTGGTTGTGGTGGTGGGTCCTCTTTACTAATAACTTAAATGTTTTATTACTGGTAGGAGGGGGGGGGGGGGGGGGGTCATGTATAGTAAGAAACTTTAATTTTTTTATTACTGGTGGGGGGAGGGTGTCCTGTTTTATTACTGGTTGGGGGGGGGGAGGGTTCCTTTATACCCAGAACTTTAATGTTCATTACTGTCGGAGGGGGGGGGGGGGGGGGGGGTTGCCCAGTATACAAAGAACTTTAAATGTTTATACTGGTGTGGGATGGGGGGGGTGGCCTGTTATAGTATAGACATTAAGGTGTATTATGGTGGGGAGGTGGGGTGGTCCTGGGATACTACGAATTGTATGTTTTATTACTGGTGGGGAGGGGAGGGGGGTCCTGTATACAAAGAATTTAATGTTTTATACCGGGTACGGTGGGGGGGGGGGGGGGGATTCCCTGTATAGTAAGAACTTTAAATTTTTTTTACTGGCGGTGGGAGGGTGTCCTGCTGTATTAATGGTTGGGGGGGGGGAGGTTCCTTTATACTAAAGAACTTTAAGGTTTATTACTGGTGGGGGGAGGGGGGTCATGTTTTATTAAATGGGTTTTGTTTTTTTTTGGGGGGGGGGGGGGGTCCTTTATACTAAGAACTTCAATGTTTATTACTTGGGGGGGGGAGGGGGGTACTGTATAGTAGGATCTTTAATGTTTCATTACTGTCGGGAGGGGGGTGGAGGGTTGTCCAGTATACAAAGAACTTTAATGTTTTATTACTGGTGTGTGTGGGGGGGGGGGGGGGGGGGGGGGGGGGTGTTCCTGTAAAGTATGGACATTAATGTTTTATTACTCGTAGTGGTGGTGGTGGGGGGTCCTGTTTACTAATAACTGAAATGTTTTATTACTGGTAGGAGGAGGGGGGGGGTTCATATATAGTAAGAACTTTAATGTTTTATTACTCGTGGGGGGGGGGGGGGGGGGGTCTCCTGTATAGTAAGAACTTTTAGTTTTTATTACTGGAGGGGGGAGGGTGTCCTGTTGTATTACTGGTTGGGGGGGGGGGGGGTTCCTTTATACTTAGAACTTTAATGTTTTATTACTGGTGGGGGGAGGGGGTACTGTATAGTAGGATCCTTAATGTTTCATTACTGGGCGGGAGGGGGGGGGGGTTGTCCAGTATACAAAGAACTTTAATGTTTTATTACTGGAGGGGGGGGGGGGGGTCCTGTTTAGTAAGAACTTTAATTTTTTAATTACTGGTGGAGGGAGGGTGTCCTGCTGTATTACTGGTTGGGGGGGGGGGGGGGGGGAAGGGTTCCTTTATACTAAGAACTTTAATGTTTTATTATTGGTGGGGGAAGGGGGGTGGTCCTGTATAGTATAGACATTAATGTTTTATTACTGGTGTGGGGAGGGGGGGGGGGGGGGGGGGGTATCGGCCCTGTATAGTATAGACATTAATGTTTTATTACTGGTGGGAGGTGGGGGGTCCTGTATACTAAGAACTTTAATGTTTCATTACTGGTGGGAGGGAGTGGTCCTGTATACTGAGAACTTTAATCTTTTATTACTGGTGGGGGAGGGGGTCCTGTATGCAAAGAACTTTAATGTTGTATTACTCGAGGGCGGTGGGGTGGGGTCCTGTATAGTAAGAACTTTAATTTTTTTATTACTGGTGGGGGAGTGTGCCTGTTGTCACTTACTGGGGGGGGGGGGGGGGAGGATTCTTTCGACTAGAACTTTAATGTTTTATTACTTCGTAGGGAGGGGGGTTACTGTATAGTAGGATCTTTTAATGTTTTCATTACTGTCGGAGGGGGGGATTGTCCGTAATCAAAGAACTTTTCATGTTTTTCTTTTTCAAAAATTACTGGTGTGGGGAGGGTGTTCTGTTTTATTACTGGTTTGGGCGAGGTTCCTTATACTAAGACTTTAATGTTTCATTACGTCGGGAGGGGGGGGGGATTGTCCCAGTATACCAAGCCTTAATTTTTTTATTACTGGTTGGTGGGGAGGGTGTTTTGGGGGAGGGGTGGCCTTGTATAGTATAGACATTAATGTTTTATTACTGGTGGGAGGTGGGGGGTCCTGTATAATTACTGGTTTGGGGGGAGGGTTCCTTTTACTAAGAACTTTAATGTTTTATTACTGGTGGGGGGAGGGTTGTCCTGTTTTATTAATGGTTTGGGGGGGGGGGGGTTCCTTTTATACTAAGAACTTTAATGTTTTATTACTGGTGGCGGGGGGGGGGGGAAGGATTTCTTTATACTTAGAACTTTAATGTTTTATTACTGGTGGGGGGAGGGGGTACTGTATGGTAAGAACTTTTAATGTTTCATTACTGGGGGGAGGGGGGTCCTGTTTAGTAAGAACTTTAATTTTTTATTACTGGCGGGGGGAGGGTGTCCTGTTTGATTACTGGTTGGGGGGGGGGGGGGGGGAGAGGGTTCCTTATACTAAGAACTTTAATGTTTTATTACTGGTGGTGGGAGGGTGTCCTGTTTTATTAATGGTTGGGGGGGGGGTTCTTTTATACTAAGAACTTTAATGTTTTATTACTGGTGGGGGGAGGGGGGTGAAGGATTTCTTTATCCTTAGAACTTTAATGTTTTATTACTGGTGGGGGGAGGGGGTACTGTATGGTAGGATCTTTAATGTTTCATTATTGTCGGGAGGGGGGGGAGGGGGTTGTCCAGTATACAAAGAACTTAATGTGTATTACTGGTGTGTGTGTGTGGGGGGGGGGGGGGGGGTTCCTGTATAGTATGGACATTAATGTTTTATTAGTCGTGGTGGTGGGTCCTGTTTACTAATAACTTAAATGTTTTATTACTGGTAGGAGGAGGGGGGTTCATATATAGTAAGAACTTTAATGTTTTATTACTCGTGGGGGAGGGGGGGGGGGGGGGGGTCTCCTGTATAGTAAGAACTTTTAATGTTTCATTACTGGGGGGAGGGGGGTCCTGTTTAGTAAGAACTTTAATTTTTTATTACTGGCGGGGGGGAGGGTGTCCTGTTTGATTACTGGTTGGGGGGGGGGGGGGGAGAGGGTGTCCTGTTTTATTAATGGTTTGGGGGGAGGGTTCCTTATACTAAGAACTTTAATGTTTTATTACTGGTGGGGGGAGGGTGTCCTGTTTTATTAATGGGGTTTTTTTTGGGGGGGGGGTCCTTTATACTAAGAACTTTAATGTTTCATTACTGTCGGGAGGGGGGGGGGGGGGGTTGTTGTCCAGTTTACAAAGAACTTTAATGTTTTATTACTGGTGTGGGGAGGGGGGAGGGGGTATCGGCCCTGTATAGTATAGACATTAATGTTTTATTACTGGTGGGAGGTGGGGGTCCTGTTGTATTACTGGTTGGGGGGGGGGGGAAGGATTCCTTTATGCTAAGAACTTTAATGTTTTATTACTGGTGGGGGGAGGGTGTCCTGTTGTATTACTGGTTGGGGGAGGGAAGGATTCCTTTATACTAAGAACTTTAATGTTTTATTACTGGTGGGGGGAGGGTGTCCTGTTTTATTAATGGTTTGGGGGGGGGAGGGTTCCTTTATACTAAGAACTTTAATGTTTTATTACTGGTGGGGGGAGGGTGTCCTGTTTTATTAATGGTTTGGGGGGGGGGGTTTCCTTTATACTAAGAACTTTAATGTTTTATTACTGGTGGGGGGGAGTGTCCTGTTTTATTAATGGTTTTTTTTTTGGGGGGGGGGTCCTTTATACTAAGAACTTAATGTTTTATTACTGGTGGGGGGAGGGGGGGGTACTGTATAGTTGGATCTTTAATGTTTCATTACTGTCGGGAGGGGGGGGGGGGTTGTCCAGTATACAAAGAACTTTAATGTCTTATTACTGGTGTGGGGGCGGGGGGTGGTCCTGTATAGTATGGACATTAATGTTTTATTACTCGTGGTGGTGGTGGTGGGGGGTCCTGTTTACTAATAACTGAAATGTTTTATTACTGGTAGGAGGAAGGGGGGGGGGGGTCATGTATAGTAAGAACTTTAATTTTTTTATTACTGGTGGGGGGAGGGTGTCGTGTTATATTACTGGTTGGGGGGAGTGTTCCTTTATACTAAGAACTTTAATGTTTCATTACTGTCGGGAGGGGGGGGGGGGGGGGGGGGGGGGGGGGGTTGTTGTCCAGTATACAAAGAACTTTAATGTTTTATTACTGGTGGGGGATGGGGGGAGGGGGTATCGGCCCTGTATAGTATAGACATTAATGTTTTATTACTGGTGGGAGGTGGGGGTCCTGTATACTAAGAATTTTAATGTTTCATTACTCATGGGGAGAACTTTAATGTTTCATTACTGGTGGGAGGGAGTGGTCCTGTATACTGAGAACTTTAACTCTTTTCTTTACTGGTGGGGGGGGGGGGGTCCTGTATGCAAAGAACTTTAATGTTGTATTACTCGAAGGGTAGGTGGGGGTGGGGTCCTGTATAGTAGAACTTTAATATTTTATTACTGGTGGGGGTGGAGGTTGTCCTGTTGTATTACTGGTTGGGGGGGGGGGGGGAGGATTCCTTTATACTAAGAACTTTAATGTTTTATTACTCGTAGGGGGGGGGGGGGGGTACTGTATAGTAGGATCTTTAATGTTTCATTACTGTCGGGGGGGGGGGGATTGTCCAGTATACAAAGAACTTTAATGTTTTATTACTGGTGTGGGGAGGGTGTTCTGTTTTATTACTGGTTTGGGGGGAGGGTTCCTTTATACTAAGAACTTTAATGTTTCATTACTGTCGGGAGGGGGGGGGGGGGGGGGGTTGTCCAGTATACAAAGAACTTTAATGTTTTATTACTGGTGTGGGGAGGGGGGGATGGGGGGGGGGGGTGGTGGCCCTTTATAGTATAGACATTAATGTTTTATTACTGGTGGGAGGTGGGGGTCCTGTATAATTACTGGTTGGGGGGAGAGGGGGTTCCTTTTTACTAAAAACTTTAATGTTTTATTACTGGTGTGGGGAGGGGGGAGGGGGTATCGGCCCTGTATAGTATAGACATTAATGTTTTATTACTGGTGGGAGGTGGGGGTCCTGTATACTAAGAATTTTAATGTTTCATTACTCATGGGAGAACTTTAATGTTTCATTACTGGTGGGAGGGAGTGGTCCTGTATACTGAGAACTTTAATCTTTTATTACTGGTGGGGGAGGGGGTCCTGTATGCAAAGAACTTTAATGTTGTATTACTCGAGGGCGGTGGGGTGGGGTCCTGTATAGTAAGAACTTTAATTTTTTATTACTGGTGGGGGGAGGGTGTCCTGTTGTATTACTGGTTGGGGGGGGGGGGGGGGGGGAGGACTCCTTTATACTAAGAACTTTAATGTTTTATTACTCGTAGGGGGAGGGTTCCTTTATACTAAGAACTTTAATGTTTCATTACTGTCGGGAGGGGGGGATTGTCCAGTATACAAAGAACTTTAATGTTTTATTACTGGTGTGGGGAGGGTGTTTTGGGGGGAGGGGTGGCCTTGTATAGTATAGACATTAATGTTTTATTACTGGTGGGAGGTGGGGGTCCTGTATAATTACTGGTTTGGGGGGGAGGGTTCCTTTTTACTAAGAACTTTAATGTTTTATTACTGGTGGGGGGAGGGTGTCCTGTTTTATTAATGGTTTGGGGGGGGGTTCCTTTATACTAAGAACTTTAATGTTTTATTACTGGTGGGGGGGGGGGGGAAAGGATTTCTTTATACTTAGAACTTTAATGTTTTATTACTGGTGGGGGGAGGGGGGACTGTATAGTAGGATCTTAATGTTCATTATTGTCGGGAGGGGGAGGGGGTTGTCCAGTATACAAAGAACTTTTAATGTTTTATTACTGGTGTGTGTGTGGGGGGGGGGGGTCCTGTATAGTATGGACATTAATGTTTTATCTAGTCGTGTGGTGGGTCCCTGTTACTAATAACTAAATGTTTTTTATTACTGGTATAGGAGGAGGGGGGGTTCATATATAGTAAGAACTTTAATGTTTTATTACTCGTGGGGGAGGGGGGGGGGGGGGTCTCCTGTATAGTAAGAACTTTTAATGTTTTATTACGGGGGGGGGGGGGGTCCTGTTAGTAAGAAACTTTAATTTTTTATTATGGCGGGGTGGGGAGGGTGTCCTGTTTGATTACTGGTTTGGGGGGGGGGGGGGGGGGGTGGGGAGAGGGTTCCTTTATACTAAGAACTTTAATGTTTATTACTGGTGGGGGGAGGGTGTCCTGTTTTATTAATGGTTTGGGGGGGGGGTTCTTTATACTAAGAACTTTAATGTTTTATTACTGGGGTGGGGGGGGGGGGTGAAGGATTTCTTTATCCTTGGAACTTTAATGTTTTATTACTGGTGGGGGGAGGGGGTACTGTTTTATTAATGGTTTGGGGGGGGGGGTTCTTTTATACTAAGAACTTTAATGTTTTATTACTGGTGGGGGGGGGGGGGGTGAAGATTTTCTTTATCTGGAACTTAATGTTTTATTACTGGTGGGGGGAGGGGTGGTACTGTATGGTAGGATCTTTTAATGTTTCATTATGTCGGGAGGGGGGGGAGGGGTGGTGTCCAGTATACAAAGAACTTTAATGTTTTAGTTACTGGTGTGTGTGTGTTGTGGGGGGGGGGGGGGGGGGGGGTCCTGTATAGTATGGACATTAATGTTTTATTAGTCGTGGTGGTGGGTCCTGTTTACTAATAACTTAAATGTTTTATTACTGGTAGGAGGAGGGGGGGGTTCATATATAGTAAGAACTTTAATGTTTTATTACTCGTGGGGAGAGGGGGGGGGGTCTCCTGTATAGTAAGAACTTTGAATGTTCTTACTGGGGGGAGGGGGGTCCTGTTTAGTCAGAACTTAATTTTTTTATACTGGCGGGGGAGGGTGTCCTGGGGGAGGGTCCCCCTGTTTTGATTACTGGTTGGGGGGGGGGGGGGGGAGAGGGTGTCCTGTTTTATTAATGGTTTGGGGGGAGGGTTCCTTTATACTAAGAACTTTAATGTTTTATTACTGGTGGGGGGAGGGTGTCCTGTTTTATTAATGGTTGGGGGGAGGGTTCCTTTATACTAAGAACTTTAATGTTTTATTACTGGTGGGGGGAGGGTGTCCTGTTTTATTAATGGGGTTTTTTTTTGGGGGGGGGGGCCTTTATACTAAGAACTTTAATGTTTCATTACTGTCGGGAGGGGGGGGGGGGTTGTTGTCCAGTTTACAAAGAACTTTAATGTTTTATTACTGGTGTGGGGAGGGGGGAGGGGGTATCGGCCCTGTATAGTATAGACATTAATGTTTTATTACTGGTGGGAGGTGGGGGTCCTGTTGTATTACTGGTTGGGGGGGGGGGAAGGATTCCTTTATGCTAAGAACTTTAATGTTTTATTACTGGTGGGGGGAGGGTGTCCTGTTGTATTACTGGTTGGGGGGAGGGCAGGATTCCTTTATACTAAGAACTTTAATGTTTTATTACTGGTGGGGGGAGGGTGTCCTGTTTTATTAATGGTTTTTTTTTTGGGGGGGGGGGGGGGGGTCCTTTATACTAAGAACTTAATGTTTTATTACTGGTGGGGGGAGGGGGGTACTGTATACTAAGAATTTTAATGTTTCATTACTCATGGGAGAACTTTAATGTTTCATTACTGGTGGGAGGGAGTGGTCCTGTATACTGAGAACTTTAATCTTTTATTACTGGTGGGGGAGGGGGTCCTGTATGCAAAGAACTTTAATGTTGTATTACTCGAGGGAGGTGGGGTGGGGTCCTGTATAGTAAGAACTTTAATATTTTATTACTGGTGGGGGGAGGGTGTCCTGTTGTATTACTGGTTGGGGGGGGGGGGGGGGGGGGAGGATTCCTTTATACTAAGAACTTTAATGTTTTATTACTCGTAGGGGGGGGGGGGGGTACTGTATAGTAGGATCTTTAATGTTTCATTACTGTCGGGAGGGGGGGGATTGTCCAGTATACAAAGAACTTTAATGTTTTATTACTGGTGTGGGGAGGGTGTTCTGTTTTATTACTGGTTTGGGGGGAGGGTTCCTTTATACTAAGAACTTTAATGTTTCATTACTGTCGGGAGGGGGGGGGGGGGGGTTGTCCAGTATACAAAGAACTTTAATGTTTTATTACTGGTGTGGGGGAGGGGGATGGGGGGGGGGGGGGTGGTGGCCCTGTATAGTATAGATATTAATGTTTTATTACTGGTGGGAGGTGGGGGTCCTGTATAATTACTGGTTTGGGCGGGAGGGTTCCTTTTTACTAAAAACTTTAATGTTTTATTACTGGTGTGGGAGGGGGGAGGGGGTATCGGCCCTGTATAGTATAGACATTAATGTTTTATTACTGGTGGGAGGTGGGGGGTCCTGTATACTAAGAACTTTAATGTTTCATTACTGGTGGGAGGGAGTGGTCCTGTATACTGAGAACTTTAATCTTTTATTACTGGTGGGGGAGGGGGGTCCTGTATGCAAAGAACTTTAATGTTGTATTACTCGAGGGCGGTGGGGTGGGGTCCTGTATAGTAAGAACTTTAATTTTTTATTACTGGTGGGGGGAGGGTGTCCTGTTGTATTACTGGTTGGGGGGGGGGGGGGGGGGGAGGATTCCTTTATACTAAGAACTTTAATGTTTTATTACTCGTAGGGGGAGGGGGGTACTGTATAGTAGGATCTTTAATGTTTCATTACTGTCGGGAGGGGGGGATTGTCCAGTATACAAAGAACTTTAATGTTTTATTACTGGTGTGGGGAGGGTGTTCTGTTTTATTACTGGTTTGGGGGGAGGGTTCCTTTATACTAAGAACTTTAATGTTTCATTACTGTCGGGAGGGGGGGGGGAGGGGTTGTCCAGTATACAAAGAACTTTAATGTTTTATTACTGGTGTGGGGAGGGGGGATGGGGGGGGGTGGCCTTGTATAGTATAGACATTAATGTTTTATTACTGGTGGGAGGTGGGGGTCCTGTATAATTACTGGTTTGGGGGGAGGGTTCCTTTTTACTAAGAACTTTAATGTTTTATTACTGGTGGGGGGAGGGTGTCCTGTTTTATTAATGGTTTTGGGGGGGGGGGGTTCCTTTATACTAAGAACTTTAATGTTTTATTACTGGTGGGGGGGGGGGGGAAGGATTTCTTTATACTTAGAACTTTTATGTTTTATTACTGGTGGGGGGAGGGGGTACTGTATAGTAGGATCTTTAATGTTTCATTATTGTCGGGAGGGGGGAGGGGGTTGTCCAGTATACAAAGAACTTTAATGTTTTATTACTGGTGTGTGTGTGTGGGGGGGGGGGGGGGTCCTGTATAGTATGGACATTAATGTTTTATTAGTCGTGGTGGTGGGTCCTGTTTACTAATAACTTAAATGTTTTATTACTGGTAGGAGGACAGGGGGGTCATGTATAGTAAGAACTTTAATGTTTTATTACTCGTGGGGGAGGGGGGGGGGGGGGGGGGGTGGTCCTGTATAGTAAGAACTTTTAATGTTTTATTACTGAGGGGGAGGGGGTCCTGTATAGTAAGAACTTTAATGTTTTATTACTGGTGGGAGGTGGGGGTCCTGTATACTAAGAATTTTAATGTTTTCATTACTCATGCGAGAACTTTAATGTTTCATTACTGGTGGGAGGGAGTGGTCCTGTATAGTATGGACATTAATGTTTTATTACTCGTGATGGTGGTGGGGGGGGGGGGGGGGGGTCCTGTTTACTAATAAGTTAAATGTTTGATTACTGGTAGGAGGAGGGGGGTGTCCTGTATAGTAAGAACTTTTAATGTTTTATTACTGGTAGGGGGGGAGGGGTTTGGGTCCTGTATAATGAGAACTTTATTGTTTCATTACGGGGTGGGGGGGGGGCGGGGTCCTATATACAAATTTTTTTAATGTTTTATTACTCGTGGTGGTGGTGGTGGGGGGGGGGGGGGTCCTGTTTACTAATAAGTTAAATGTTTGATTACTGGTAGGTGGAGGGGGGTGTCCTGTATAGTAAGAACTTTAATGTTTTATTACCGGTGGGGGGAGGGGGTCCTGTATAGTAAGAACTTTAATGTTTTATTACCGGTGGGGGGAGGGGGTCCTGTATAGTAAGAACTTTAATGTTTTATTACCGGGGGGGGGGGGGGGGAGGGGGTCCTGTTAGGAAGAACTTCAATGTTTTATTACTGATGGGAGGGGGTGGTCCTGTATAGTAAAATCTTTAATGTTTGATTACTCGTGGGGTAGGGGAGGGAGACCTGTTTAGTAAGAACTTTAATGTTTCATTACTGGTGAGAGGGGGGTGTCTTGTATACAAAGAACTTTAATGTTTAAATACTCATGGGAGATGGAAGGAGCGGTCCTATATACAAAGAACTTTAATGTTTAAATACTCATGGGAGATGGAAGGAGCGGTCCTATATACAAAGAACTTTAATGTTTAATTACTGTCAGAAGGGGGGGGGGGCGGGTCCTGTATACTAAGAACTTTAATTGTTTTATTACTGGTAGGGGGAGGGGTTTGGATCCTGTATAATGAGAACTTTATTGTTTCATTACGGGGTGGGGGGGGGGGGGGGCAGGGTCCTATATACAAAAGTTTTTAATGTTTTATTACTCGTGGTGGTGGTGGTGTTAGGGGGTCTTGTTTACTAAGAACTGTAATGTTGTATTACTGGTGGGAGGTGGGGGGGGGGGGGGGGTCCTGTATACTAAGAATTTTAATGTTTCATTACTTGGGGGAGGATGGTCCTGTTTAGTAAGAACTTTAATTTTTTATTACTGGTGGGGGAGGGTGTCCTGTTGTATTACTGGTTGGGGGGGGGAGGGTTCCTTTATACTAAGAACTTTAATGTTTTATTACTGGTGGGGAGGGGGTCCTGTATATTAGGATCTTTAATGTTTCATTACTGTCGGGAGGAGGGGGGGGGGGGGGTTGTCCAGTATACAAAGAACTTTAATGTTTTATTACTGGTGTGGGGGGGGTGGTCCTGTATAGTATGGACATTAATGTTTTATTACTCGTGGTGGTGGTGGTGGGGGTCCTGTTTACTAATAATTTAAATGTTTTATTACTGGTAGGAGGAGAGGGGGGGGGGGGGTCATGTATAGTAAGAACTTTAATGTTTTATTACTCGTGGGGGAGTGGGGTCCTGTATAGTAAGAACTTTTAATGTTTTATTACCGGTGGGGGGAGGTGGTCCTTTATAGTAAGAACTTTAATGTTTTATTACTGGTGGGAGGTGGGGGTCCTGTATACTAAGAATTTTAATGTTTCATTACTCATGCGAGAACTTTAATGTTTCATTACTGGTGGGAGGGAGTGGTCCTGTATACTGAGAACTTTAATCTTTTATTACTGGTGGGGGGGGGGGGGGGGGTCCTGTATACAAAGAACTTTAATGTTTTATTACTCGAGGGAGGGGGGGTGGGGGGTCCGGTCAAGTAAGAACTTTAATGTTTCATTACTGGGGGAGGGGGGGGGGGGGGTCCTGTATAGTAAGAACTTTAATTTTTTATTACTGGTAGGGGGAGGGTGTCCTGTTGTATTACTGGTGTGGTGGGGGGAGGGGGTAGGGGGGTCCAGTAAAGTGAGAACTTTAATGTTTCATTACTGGGGGAGGGTGGGGTCCTGTATAGTAAGAACTTTAATTTTTTATTACTGGTAGGGGGAGGGTGTCCTGTTTTATTACTGGTTGGGGGGGGGGGGGCGGGAGGGTTTCTTTATACTAAGAACTTTAATGTTTCATTACTGGAGGGGGTGTCCTGTATAGTAAGAACTGGAATGTTTTATTACTGGTAGGAGGAGGGGGGAGGGGTCACCTATAGTAAGAACTTTAATGTTTTGTTACCGGTGGGGGGAGGGGGTCCTGTTTAGTAAGAACTTTAATGTTTCATTACTGGTGGGGTGGGGGGGGGGGGTCCTGTATACAAAGAACTTTGATGTTTTATTACTGGTGGGGGACGGGGTGGGGGTCATGTATATTAAGAACTGTAATGTTTTATTAGTCGTCGTGGTGAGGGAGAGGGGGGTCCTGTATAGTAAGAAATTTAATGTTTCATTACTGTGTGTATGTATGTTTTAAAGAACGATTTTAATTAACTAGACTGGTATTGTTGGTCTTGGGCGTGAGACCATATATTAAGTCGTGTTCTATTATATCATTTTTTTTTCTGTTTGTAGGTCTTAAACGCAAATTTTAAATATGTTAACTGACATTATGGGGGAATGGGGGGAGCTGTATTTAAATTGAATATTTTATTTCACTGTATCCATGTATTCTGTATTCTGTATATATGTTTGATTTGACCGTTTTCATATGCATACATTTTTTTTTGGGGGGGGGGGGGGGGGAGGGGAATTTGTGTGTGTTGGAGGGGGACGGCAGCGAATTTATATTTGGAATTTGAGTGTTTTATAACTATCAATATATATCTTAACTGACTGTTTTAAATACCTTGACTGAGAGGGGGACCTTGAGTTTTTTTATTACTGAGGTTAGACTATTTTAAATACATAGAATCAGATGGCTGCTCTTGGGCTTGAGCCTTTATACTAAGAACTCAATATTTTATTATTGTAGCAATGTGTATTCTGTATATGTTTTAATTAGACCGTTTTCTTTTTTTTTCACTTCTTAGAATACCAAATTGCAGATCATGGAAGCAGAGGACCTGAACAACAGGAGTGACAATATGAACGATTGATGGCCTGGTGATTCACTACTTAGGTTATGTCTGTTTCTGTTTTTTTGAAGACTGAAGTAAAATTAAATTTGCTTCACAAAAATTACAGATAGCAACAATTAAACAAAAGCAAAAGCAATAAAATTAAAACAATGAAATAAAATCAACCTAAAACAAAACTACAATAAACTGTTGAAATAACACAATAACAATAAATAAATCAAATAAAATGTAAGAAATAAAAAAAAATAATAAAAAAAAATTCATCAAAAATAAATAGGCAAACCAATCAATAATTAATATCAATAACTCAATGAATTGTATAAAAGATCAAAATAAAACATGAATAAAAAAATTAAATAAAAAAAATTAAAAAATCCGAACACAAATCAATGAAAATAAATCAATAAAAATCAATAAATCTAGGTAAAATCAACTGATCAATTGCAGATTCCGGACCAATAGATGACTGCAGCGACAATATGGCCAATCCAATAATTTGGTAAAACGATACGTTCTTTCAATAATTTTCAATTCTAATGCTTCTTAGATCAATACATTGCAGATCCCGGAAGGACCAGCCGCCCATTGGACCATGACGGAGATATGGCCGACGGATATCCGGTCAGGTATTTCCGGTCAGGCTAGGTAATGATTTTTTTTCTGTCTTTTTGCTGTTGTAGGATTGAAGGGCAGATTTTTTGTCAGATTCAAGTTCTTACAAGGCTACATTCAAACCTTAACGGGTGGTTATGAATGCACCAAGTTTGAATGATGTTTCTGTACATTTGCTTCCCTTTCCCTACAAACAGTATCTTTTGATACAAGTGATAGTGCCTTGTATCATCAGTGACGCGGCCTGGTGATACAAATCTGTCCAAAAGTATCTATTGATTTGATCGTGGCGGTATATATAAAGTATCGCCGATTTTACCTAAACGATTTGGTAAAACGATACGTTCTTTCAATAATTTCAAATTCTAATGCTTCTTAGATCAATACATTGCAGATCCCGGAAGGACCAGCCGCCCATTGGACCACGACGGAGATATGGCCGACGGATATCCGGTCAGGTATTTCCGGCCAGTCTAGGTAATGATTTTTTTTCTGTCTTTTTGCTGTTGTAGGATTGAAGGGCAGATTATTTGTCAGATTCAAGTTCTTACAAGGCTACATTCAAACCTTAACGGGTGGTTATGAATGCACCAAGTTTGAATGATGTTTCTGTACATTTGCTTCCCTTTCCCTACAAACAGTATCTTTTGATACAAGTGATAGTGCCTTGTATCATCAGTGACGCGGCCTGGTGATACAAATCTGTCCAAAAGTATCTTTCGATTTTATCGCGGCGGTGTATATAAAGTATCGCCGATTTTACCTAAACGATTTGGTAAAACGATACGTTCTTTCAATAATTTTCAATTCTAATGCTTCTTAGATCAATACATTGCAGATCCCGGAAGGACCAGCCGCCCATTGGACCACGACGGAGATATGGCCGACGGATATCCGGTCAGGTATTTCCGGCCAGGCTAGGTAATGATTTTTTTTCTGTCTTTTTGCTGTTGTAGGATTGAAGGGCAGATTATTTGTCAGATTCAAGTTCTTACAAGGCTACATTCAAACCTTAACGGGTGGTTATGAATGCACCAAGTTTGAATGATGTTTCTGTACATTTGCTTCCCTTTCCCTACAAACAGTATCTTTTGATACAAGTGATAGTGCCTTGTATCATCAGTGACGCGGCCTGGTGATACAAATCTGTCCAAAAGTATCTTTCGATTTTATCGCGGCGGTGTATATAAAGTATCGCCGATTTTACCTAAACGATTTGGTAAAACGATACGTTCTTTCAATAATTTCAAATTCTAATGCTTCTTAGATCAATACATTGCAGATCCCGGAAGGACCAGCCGCCCATTGGACCACGACGGAGATATGGCCGACGGATATCCGGTCAGGTATTTCCGGCCAGTCTAGGTAATGATTTTTTTTCTGTCTTTTTGCTGTTGTAGGATTGAAGGGCAGATTATTTGTCAGATTCAAGTTCTTACAAGGCTACATTCAAACCTTAACGGGTGGTTATGAATGCACCAAGTTTGAATGATGTTTCTGTACATTTGCTTCCCTTTCCCTACAAACAGTATCTTTTGATACAAGTGATGGTGCCTTGTATCATCAGTGACGCGGCCTGGTGAAACAAATCTGTCCAAAAGTATCTTTCGATTTTATCGCGGCGGTGTATATAAAGTATCGCCGATTTTACCTAAACGATTTGGTAAAACGATACGTTCTTTCAATAATTTTCAATTCTAATGCTTCTTAGATCAATACATTGCAGATCCCGGAAGGACCAGCCGCCCATTGGACCACGACGGAGATATGGCCGACGGATATCCGGTCAGGTATTTCCGGTCAGGCTAGGTAATGATTTTTTTTCTGTCTTTTTGCTGTTGTAGGATTGAAGGGCAGATTTTTTGTCAGATTCAAGTTCTTACAAGGCTACATTCAAACCTTAACGGGTGGTTATGAATGCACCAAGTTTGAATGATGTTTCTGTACATTTGCTTCCCTTTCCCTACAAACAGTATCTTTTGATACAAGTGATGGTGCCTTGTATCATCAGTGACGCGGCCTGGTGATACAAATCTGTCCAAAAGTATCTTTCGATTTTATCGCGGCGGTGTATATAAAGTATCGCCGATTTTACCTAAACGATTTGGTAAAACGATACGTTCTTTCAATAATTTTCAATTCTAATGCTTCTTAGATCAATACATTGCAGATCCCGGAAGGACCAGCCGCCCATTGGACCACGACGGAGATATGGCCGACGGATATCCGGTCAGGTATTTCCGGCCAGTCTAGGTAATGATTTTTTTTCTGTCTTTTTGCTGTTGTAGGATTGAAGGGCAGATTATTTGTCAGATTCAAGTTCTTACAAGGCTACATTCAAACCTTAACGGGTGGTTATGAATGCACCAAGTTTGAATGATGTTTCTGTACATTTGCTTCCCTTTCCCTACAAACAGTATCTTTTGATACAAGTGATAGTGCCTTGTATCATCAGTGACGCGGCCTGGTGATACAAATCTGTCCAAAAGTATCTTTCGATTTTATCGCGGCGGTATATATAAAGTATCGCCGATTTTACCTAAACGATTTGGTAAAACGATACGTTCTTTCAATAATTTTCAATTCTAATGCTTCTTAGATCAATACATTGCAGATCCCGGAAGGACCAGCCGCCCATTGGACCACGACGGAGATATGGCCGACGGATATCCGGTCAGGTATTTCCGGCCAGGCGAGGTAATGATTTTTTTCTGTCTTTTTGCTGTTGTAGGATTGAAGGGCAGATTTTTTGTCAGATTCAAGTTCTTACAAGGCTACATTCAAACCTTAACGGGTGGTTATGAATGCACCAAGTTTGAATGATGTTTCTGTACATTTGCTTCCCTTTCCCTACAAACAGTATCTTTTGATACAAGTGATAGTGCCTTGTATCATCAGTGACGCGGCCTGGTGATACAAATCTGTCCAAAAGTATCTTTCGATTTTATCGCGGCGGTGTATATAAAGTATCGCCGATTTTACCTAAACGATTTGGTAAAACGATACGTTCTTTCAATAATTTTCAAATTCTAATGCTTCTTAGATCAATACATTGCAGATCCCGGAAGGACCAGCCGCCCATTGGACCACGACGGAGATATGGCCGACGGATATCCGGTCAGGTATTTCCGGCCAGTCTAGGTAATGATTTTTTTTCTGTCTTTTTGCTGTTGTAGGATTGAAGGGCAGATTATTTGTCAGATTCAAGTTCTTACAAGGCTACATTCAAACCTTAACGGGTGGTTATGAATGCACCAAGTTTGAATGATGTTTCTGTACATTTGCTTCCCTTTCCCTACAAACAGTATCTTTTGATACAAGTGATGGTGCCTTGTATCATCAGTGACGCGGCCTGGTGATACAAATCTGTCCAAAAGTATCTTTCGATTTGATCGCGGCGGTGTATATAAAGTATCGCCGATTTTACCTAAACGATTTGGTAAAACGATACGTTCTTTCAATAATTTTCAATTCTAATGCTTCTTAGATCAATACATTGCAGATCCCGGAAGGACCAGCCGCCCATTGGACCATGACGGAGATATGGCCGACGGATATCCGGTCAGGTATTTCCGGTCAGGCTAGGTAATGATTTTTTTCTGTCTTTTTGCTGTTGTAGGATTGAAGGGCAGATTTTTTGTCAGATTCAAGTTCTTACAAGGCTACATTCAAACCTTAACGGGTGGTTATGAATGCACCAAGTTTGAATGATGTTTCTGTACATTTGCTTCCCTTTCCCTACAAACAGTATCTTTTGATACAAGTGATAGTGCCTTGTATCATCAGTGACGCGGCCTGGTGATACAAATCTGTCCAAAAGTATCTATTGATTTGATCGTGGCGGTATATATAAAGTATCGCCGATTTTACCTAAACGATTTGGTAAAACGATACGTTCTTTCAATAATTTCAAATTCTAATGCTTCTTAGATCAATACATTGCAGATCCCGGAAGGACCAGCCGCCCATTGGACCACGACGGAGATATGGCCGACGGATATCCGGTCAGGTATTTCCGGCCAGTCTAGGTAATGATTTTTTTTCAATCTTTTTGCTGTTGTAGGATTGAAGGGCAGATTATTTGTCAGATTCAAGTTCTTACAAGGCTACATTCAAACCTTAACGGGTGGTTATGAATGCACCAAGTTTGAATGATGTTTCTGTACATTTGCTTCCCTTTCCCTACAAACAGTATCTTTTGATACAAGTGATAGTGCCTTGTATCATCAGTGACGCGGCCTGGTGATACAAATCTGTCCAAAAGTATCTTTCGATTTGATCGCGGCGGTGTATATAAAGTATCGCCGATTTTACCTAAACGATTTGGTAAAACGATACGTTCTTTCAATAATTTCAAATTCTAATGCTTCTTAGATCAATACATTGCAGATCCCGGAAGGACCAGCCGCCCATTGGACCACGACGGAGATATGGCCGACGGATATCCGGTCAGGTATTTCCGGCCAGGCTAGGTAATGATTTTTTTTCTGTCTTTTTGCTGTTGTAGGATTGAAGGGCAGATTTTTGTCATATTCAAGTTCTTACAAGGCTACATTCAAACCTTAACGGGTGGTTATGAATGCACCAAGTTTGAATGATGTTTCTGTACATTTGCTTCCCTTTCCCTACAAACAGTATCTTTTGATACAAGTGATGGTGCCTTGTATCATCAGTGACGCGGCCTGGTGATACAAATCTGTCCAAAAGTATCTTTCGATTTTATCGCGGCGGTATATATAAAGTATCGCCGATTTTACCTAAACGATTTGGTAAAACGATACGTTCTTTCAATAATTTCAAATTCTAATGCTTCTTAGATCAATACATTGCAGATCCCGGAAGGACCAGCCGCCCATTGGACCACGACGGAGATATGGCCGACGGATATCCGGTCAGGTATTTCCGGCCAGTCTAGGTAATGATTTTTTTTCTGTCTTTTTGCTGTTGTAGGATTGAAGGGCAGATTATTTGTCAGATTCAAGTTCTTACAAGGCTACATTCAAACCTTAACGGGTGGTTATGAATGCACCAAGTTTGAATGATGTTTCTGTACATTTGCTTCCCTTTCCCTACAAACAGTATCTTTTGATACAAGTGATAGGTGCCTTGTATCATCAGTGACGCGGCCTGGTGATACAAATCTGTCCAAAAGTATCTTTCGATTTTATCGCGGCGGTGTATATAAAGTATCGCCGATTTTACCTAAACGATTTGGTAAAACGATACGTTCTTTCAATAATTTCAAATTCTAATGCTTCTTAGATCAATACATTGCAGATCCCGGAAGGACCAGCCGCCCATTGGACCACGACGGAGATATGGCCGACGGATATCCGGTCAGGTATTTCCGGCCAGTCTAGGTAATGATTTTTTTTCTGTCTTTTTGCTGTTGTAGGATTGAAGGGCAGATTTTTTGTCAGATTCAAGTTCTTACAAGGCTACATTCAAACCTTAACGGGTGGTTATGAATGCACCAAGTTTGAATGATGTTTCTGTACATTTGCTTCCCTTTCCCTACAAACAGTATCTTTTGATACAAGTGATAGTGCCTTGTATCATCAGTGACGCGGCCTGGTGAAACAAATCTGTCCAAAAGTATCTTTCGATTTGATCGCGGCGGTGTATATAAAGTATCGCCGATTTTACCTAAACGATTTGGTAAAACGATACGTTCTTTCAATAATTTTCAATTCTAATGCTTCTTAGATCAATACATTGCAGATCCCGGAAGGACCAGCCGCCCATTGGACCACGACGGAGATATGGCCGACGGATATCCGGTCAGGTATTTCCGGCCAGTCTAGGTAATGATTTTTTTTCTGTCTTTTTGCTGTTGTAGGATTGAAGGGCAGATTTTTTGTCAGATTCAAGTTCTTGCAAGGCTACATTCAAACCTTAACGGGTGGTTATGAATGCACCAAGTTTGAATGATGTTTCTGTACATTTGCTTCCCTTTCCCTACAAACAGTATCTTTTGATACAAGTGATAGTGCCTTGTATCATCAGTGACGCGGCCTGGTGATACAAATCTGTCCAAAAGTATCTTTCGATTTTATCGCGGCGGTGTATATAAAGTATCGCCGATTTTACCTAAACGATTTGGTAAAACGATACGTTCTTTCAATAATTTTCAATTCTAATGCTTCTTAGATCAATACATTGCAGATCCCGGAAGGACCAGCCGCCCATTGGACCACGACGGAGATATGGCCGACGGATATCCGGTCAGGTATTTCCGGCCAGTCTAGGTAATGATTTTTTTTCTGTCTTTTTGCTGTTGTAGGATTGAAGGGCAGATTATTTGTCAGATTCAAGTTCTTACAAGGCTACATTCAAACCTTAACGGGTGGTTATGAATGCACCAAGTTTGAATGATGTTTCTGTACATTTGCTTCCCTTTCCCTACAAACAGTATCTTTTGATACAAGTGATAGTGCCTTGTATCATCAGTGACGCGGCCTGGTGAAACAAATCTGTCCAAAAGTGTCTTTCGATTTTATCGCGGCGGTGTATATAAAGTATCGCCGATTTTACCTAAACGATTTGGTAAAACGATACGTTCTTTCAATAATTTTCAATTCTAATGCTTCTTAGATCAATACATTGCAGATCCCGGAAGGACCAGCCGCCCATTGGACCACGACGGAGATATGGCCGACGGATATCCGGTCAGGTATTTCCGGCCAGTCTAGGTAATGATTTTTTTTCTGTCTTTTTGCTGTTGTAGGATTGAAGGGCAGATTTTTTGTCAGATTCAAGTTCTTACAAGGCTACATTCAAACCTTAACGGGTGGTTATGAATGCACCAAGTTTGAATGATGTTTCTGTACATTTGCTTCCCTTTCCCTACAAACAGTATCTTTTGATACAAGTGATAGTGCCTTGTATCATCAGTGACGCGGCCTGGTGATAAAAATCTGTCCAAAAGTATCTTTCGATTTTATCGCGGCGGTATATATAAAGTATCGCCGATTTTACCTAAACGATTTGGTAAAACGATACGTTCTTTCAATAATTTTCAATTCTAATGCTTCTTAGATCAATACATTGCAGATCCCGGAAGGACCAGCCGCCCATTGGACCACGACGGAGATATGGCCGACGGATATCCGGTCAGGTATTTCCGGCCAGTCTAGGTAATGATTTTTTTTCTGTCTTTTTGCTGTTGTAGGATTGAAGGGCAGATTTTTTGTCAGATTCAAGTTCTTACAAGGCTACATTCAAACCTTAACGGGTGGTTATGAATGCACCAAGTTTGAATGATGTTTCTGTACATTTGCTTCCCTTTCCCTACAAACAGTATCTTTTGATACAAGTGATGGTGCCTTGTATCATCAGTGACGCGGCCTGGTGATACAAATCTGTCCAAAAGTATCTTTCGATTTTATCGCGGCGGTGTATATAAAGTATCGCCGATTTTACCTAAACGATTTGGTAAAACGATACGTTCTTTCAATAATTTTCAATTCTAATGCTTCTTAGATCAATACATTGCAGATCCCGGAAGGACCAGCCGCCCATTGGACCACGACGGAGATATGGCCGACGGATATCCGGTCAGGTATTTCCGGCCAGTCTAGGTAATGATTTTTTTCTGTCTTTTTGCTGTTGTAGGATTGAAGGGCAGATTTTTGTCAGATTCAAGTTCTTACAAGGCTACATTCAAACCTTAACGGGTGGTTATGAATGCACCAAGTTTGAATGATGTTTCTGTACATTTGCTTCCCTTTCCCTACAAACAGTATCTTTTGATACAAGTGATAGTGCCTTGTATCATCAGTGACGCGGCCTGGTGATACAAATCTGTCCAAAAGTATCTTTCGATTTTATCGCGGCGGTGTATATAAAGTATCGCCGATTTTACCTAAACGATTTGGTAAAACGATACGTTCTTTCAATAATTTCAAATTCTAATGCTTCTTAGATCAATACATTGCAGATCCCGGAAGGACCAGCCGCCCATTGGACCACGACGGAGATATGGCCGACGGATATCCGGTCAGGTATTTCCGGCCAGTCTAGGTAATGATTTTTTTTCTGTCTTTTTGCTGTTGTAGGATTGAAGGGCAGATTTTTTGTCAGATGTATTTTTTCTGTTCTTTTTAAGGACCAGCAGCTGATTGAACTACGACTGATGAACATAGTTATGTCATGTATTTTTCTACCCTTTCATTAAAGTTAAATAAAATTAGCAACATTCATCTTATTAAAGCTCAACTAAAATAACACCGATGAAAATTTAAAAAGAAATATACAGAATAAAGTTTATATAAAAAATAGAAATAAGAAATTAACTAGATTTAAAATGTCTTAAAAAATAATTAAATTTTAGGTGAACAACAATCAAACAATTGAAAAATTATATCAGTATGAAAATAAAGTAGATATAAAAACTCAAATAAAAATCCAAATAAAATATGAATTAAAAATTAAACAAAATATAAAGTTAAGATAGTTCAAAATAAACGAAAACAAATCTAAAAATTAAATGTAAAACCAAAATTAAGTTGAAATAATACCAATATTTAAAAATATGTGCAAATCGAATGAAATAAAATCATAAAACCAAAATTTTACAGAATTGGTTAGAAAAACATTTGTGCGACAATATCAAATTGAATCTAATATCATTGATTTTACTAAACAATTATTTGGTAAAACGATACTATATTGGATATTTCCAAATAACACTCTTCAGATTAATACTTTTTCAGATCTGGAAAGGAGCAAAGGACAATGGCGGCTGGAGCGGTGATGTGTTTAATTGGTCTATTAAATAATGTTTTGATTTGATGTTTTAGATATTTTCAAAAATATGTTTTGAAATGTGTTTTTGAATTTTTGATATACATTATAGAAAAAAATGATTTTTAAATGTATTCATGGGGTCAATTTTTTTCGCTTTTTGATGTAATTTTTCAAATATTAACCAAAGATTTCATTTTCAGATCAATGTTAAATTAATTATTCAAAATTTAATTTGAAATACTTTCATTATTGAAAATTCTTAAATATTTCAAATATGAATTTTTGAATGCATTGCTCAAATCATAAATCTCTAAATATTTATTTGATTCTTTGAAAAAAAAAATTTTGTGGTCAAATATTTAGTTTTTAAAAAGTTTTTCAATTCAATCTTCACGTTAAATTTTTGACTTGTAGATGAAACTTTTTAAACTAGATTTTTCTGATATAAATTTTTAGATCAATTTTTCATGTCATTGTTGAATTAAGTCCTAAATATTTGTTAATTCTTTTGAATAAATGTATAAGTTAATTTGTTTAAAACGTATATTTTTTGATTAATTTTTGAATTTAATTTTCAGATTAATTTTGACATTAAGTCTAAATATTTTTTACCTATTTTTCAAATACTATTTTTTTATCCATCTTTTAGGTCATTGTTGAATTAAGTCTTAAAATACTTTTTTGATTCTTTCAAATAAATTTTTGAATATTTGAAATATTAGAAAAAAAATCTTTACATCAGTATTTTAATAATTATTTTTTGAATTCATATGAATTATTTAATATTTATTTTTTAAAGAAGATTTGAATCTTCACATTGAATGAATTTGAATTTGAATTTGATTTTCAGATTAATTTTGACATGAAGTCTAAATATTTTTTTATTTATTTTTCAAATACTAATTTTTAGATCAATCTTTCAGGTCATTGTTGAATTAAATCTTCAAATTCTTTTTTTTGATTCTTTTAAAATAAATAAGTGTATAGTACTTGGGTACAAAATTGTTTATACTGCTTATTATGACATTAACTGTCTTGTATCACTGATTGGTTTTGTTTTATATAAATGGTACCACCTTAGTGAATCAAGAACCAAATATGTGGATATAGTCAAATTATTTAAGCATGAATTAAGAAGAAAATTTTATTTAATAAAATACCAAAGGCTGTCTTTGTTGCACACGTTTCTATGAAATAAGTTTGTAATCGTTACTGAAAAACGTGTGTACATATAAAAAGAAATAAAATAATCAAGCACAATGATGAAAACAAAATGAGATGACATCAGCAAAAGCATCACACGAAATCAAGAAAAAAAAAGATATATACTAAACTTTCTACGTAAGTATGTATAGACATAATTGAATGTATGCGTTAAATGTCGGTGCGTATGTAATCGTAGTTGAGGGAGTGACTGCCTGGTGTGTTTGTCCCTGTCCTTCGTGAGCATATGCATTTTTTTTCATCTGCATGTCTGTGAAGTACGCAGTGTTTCTGTTTGTGTAAGTGATGATTGTTTTAGCTGTCAGTCTGTGTAAGGTTTTTTGTATATCTAGTTGTTTGTATGATTGTATTGATGAATGTGCAGAGGAGGGCAACTAAACTCATCCCAGGACTTAAAACGCTATCGTATTCGGAACGTTTGGAAAGATTAAATCTTCCAACACTTTCACATCGGAGAACTAGAGGAGATGTCATCAATGTTTTTAAAATAATGAACAATATATATGAAAGTCGAGTAATGAAAAACTTTTTCCAAATGGATAATAACAACAGAACTAGAAGTCACTCCCAGAAAATTTTCAAAAAACGATGTCGACGGGATGCAAGGAAACACTTCTTTAGCTATCGAATTGTTGATCTCTGGAACAGTCTTCCCCAACATGTCATAAATGCAGAAACTGTTTATCAGTTTGAAATCCTGTTGGACAATTATTGGGAAAAATAACCGGTTTATATATAAAGAACAATAATCTCCAAATGCTACATGTACATTGCACCGGACTGATATTATTTAATTATTATTTCTTTGTAATTTACTGGATATGGATATAGAGGCTTTCAGCCTGCGTCCATAATGTTTCCTAATAAATCCTAATAAAATGTGTGTGTACTTATGAAAGGACATGTATATTTGTGTGTGTATCCACTTTCCGTGTCAGTCTGCATTTTGTCCCCGTACCATGTGCATGTGTGAGGGAGTGTGATAGTATGCTTTTGAAAGGACGAATGTGTGTATGCAAGATTGTACGTAAGTATACATTGTACATGTATGAACAGGTATTTATGAAAATATATCAAGGAACAGATGCCGTGTTGTTGCTGGCTGATAGGTTGCATTGACCGACTCTGAGTGCTAAAAAAAATCTTTGAATACTTTTCAAGATCATTGTTGAATTTTTTTTTATTATTATTTTTTGAAACAAATTTTTGAACTGAATCTTCAGAACAATTTTGACCTTTCTTCAAATACAAATTTTTTATTTTTATTTTTATTTTTTTCTTGTCATTGTTGAATTTATTCTTTAAATTTTTACTTCCAACTTTAAAAAGAATTAAATATTAATTTTTGAATACATTCTTGATGAATTTAATAGTCTTTGATGTTTTCATTTTAAAAATAAATTTTTGAATGCATATTTAGTCTTTACTAGAATTGTTTATTCAATCTTCAGATTAATTTTTACTTGTAATCCTAACTTTTTTATCATTTTTTTTCAAATACGAATTTTATGATCCATTTTTCAGGTCATTGTTGAATTTAATATTTAAATATTTATTAATTATTTTAAATAAATTTTCGAGTTGAAATATTTTAAAATATATTCAATATTTTTTTTAATTCAATTTTCAGATTGATTTTCACTTGATGTCTTAAGTTAACAGTGTTTTATAGATTTTTTAAAATATATATTTTTGGATACATTTTTCAGGTCATTGTTGAATATAATGGTCTTTAAATTTGATTTAAATCTTAGAAATAGATTTTGAATGAATTCTTGAAATATTTTAAAATTTATAATTTTTTTTTAATTCAATCATCAGATCAATGTTTACTTGCAGCTATACACAAAATCAAATATAAATTTTGAATGCATTCTTCAGATCATTGTTATAATCGTGATATCGTACAGATATCATATAGACATCGTATTTAAGTATTTTGAAATGTATTCCAGAAAACATTTTGGAACCATAAGATTTGTTAACTTGTATTGTTATATTATTTTTCAAATATTAATTTATCCGCATACTTACATCAGTGTTGAATTTATTAAAACAAAAATGAATGCATTCAAATATTTTGATATTCATTGTAAAATAAATTTTTGAATTCGATCTTCGGATTAATTTTAACTTGTAGCCTTAACCTTTTTTGTATTTTTTTTAATATAAATTTTTGAATACATTTTTCAGGTCATTGTTGAATTTAGTCTTTAAATATTTGTGAATTCTTAATTTTGTTTGATTCTTGAAATGTTAAGAAGTTTATTCTTGAAAAATGAATTTTTGAATTTAATAAACAGATCAATTTTGACCTGTAGCTTAAACATTTTTGTGTAACCTTTCAAGAATTTTTTTTTTAATTAATGAAATCATTTTTGAATGTATTTAATATTTTTTAATGCATTTTTCAGATCAATTTTTAATTGGCTGTTTTTCTGTTAAGATCAGTTTTTGATTTTTGAAAATCATTCTTGAAATTGTTGTTTTTAATTTATTGATTATTCTTTTTAATTGATTCCTTTAGATATTATTTTAAAATTGATTCTTAATTGATTTCAGATCAATTTTAATTTTTTTTTTTTAATAATTCTAAAAAAAATTTATAAATTGATCTTTTTGCCTCTCAACTGATGAAGCCCGGGCAAACTTGTTTCTTATTATCAAAGGGCAGAAACTCAATTGCCATATCGATTTCATATCATTCACTTTCTATAATTGACTTTCACTATGTGTTTTGGCTGTTGTTATTATGACAACAAAACTTTAATAATAGTAACAATCCAGAAAAAGAAACATTTTCCAAAATTTATGAAATTATTTTGGCAGTTGAGTCTTGAGGTCATTACACACCTCTTCTAACATTATGGAGCAGTTATCTCCGTTGTCAGTCCATCAGTATCAATTATAGTTAATTATAGTTAACATCACAGCATGACAGGAAGATAAAAAATATTCATTGAATCTTACAGTTGTGTATCTATTCTTCAAGAATAAAATAATTGGGCGATATAGCTTCTGTGGCGAAATAACACTTGGGGATATATGGCTCCATGTGGCTAGATGGTTTTAAAATTTGGGCGATGGGAATCAAATTTGTGGCAAAATGTTTTGTTTTTTCTTTTCTTTTTGGGACGAGTTTGTAATCCGTTTATATAGTAAGGAATGACAAAACAGACATACAGTGAAAGCGCTAATGCAAAATATAACTTTTGTTAATCAGTTTTATATATAATTTACTTGAAAATTTGTTAACTTCATATGTGTGTATATATAATGAAAAATAAAACAAAAGCCAAGATTTACCTTAGGCGGACTTTATTTGACGTTGCCGGGATATATGACGTCAAAAAAACTGATAACGCCATAAGTTAACAACAGCTGTGACGTCATTAACAAAGTAGGATTATTGTGCATGTAAGTTGGGTTTTAATATGTTGATAAACATTTTTTCTTTCAGTTCTTGAGTGACCAAATACATGAAAATAATTCCTTGAACACTGGTGCATATGTGTGTGTGTATATGTATTAACAAAGGAAGCCATATACATATATAATCAAATATAAATCTTTGAATGCATTCTTCAGATCATTGTTAAATTTAGTCTTTAGATATTTTAAATTTTTTAAAATAAATTTTTGAATTAAATATTTTGAAATACTATTCCTGAAAACATTTTGGAATTCAACCATCAGATTTGTTGACTTGTATTTATATATCATTTTTCAAATATTGATTTTTTCAATATATTCTTTACATCAATGTTGAATTTATTAAAACAGAAATGAATTCATTCAAATATTTCAATATTCATTGTTAAACAATTTTTTCAATTCGATCTTCGGATTCATTTTGACTTGTAGCCTTAACCTTTTTGTATCTGTTTTTAATATAAATTTTTGAATACATTTTTCAGGTCATTGTTGAATTTAGTCTTTAAATATTTTTAAATTCTTAATTTTGTTGAATTTATTTTTGAAATGTTAAATTTTATTCTTGAAAAAAAAAAATTGAATTTGATAACCAGATCAATTTTGACCTGTAGGTTTAACATTTTATGTAGCTGTTCAAGATTTTTTTTATTAATGAAATCATTTCTAAATGTATATAATGCTTTTTAATTCATTTTTCAGATCAATTTTTAATTGACTGTTTTTCTGTTAAGATCAATTTTTGATTTTTGAAATTCATTCTTGAAATTGTTTCTGTATTTATTGATAATTCTTTTTAATTGATTCCTTCAGATATTATTTCAAAATTTATTCTTAATTGATTTCAGATCAATTTTAATCATTTTTTCAATAATTCTAATAATAATAAATTTTGAACTGATAATTCTTTTAATTTTCTTTAATTTTTTTTTTGTTTTTGTTATAAGTTAATCTTTTTGCAAACTTGTTTCTTATTATCAAAGGGCAGAAAATCAATTCCCATATCGATTTTATATCATTCACTTTTCATAATTGAACACTGGTGCATATGTGTGTATATATGTATATATGTATTAAAAAAAGAAGCCATATATATATAATTGCATGTGGGAAGCTATTGTAGTTATCACAATCCAAGATGTTTTACCTTATATTGTGACAACTACATTAGTTTAGAAAGGAAATATATTCGTTGTCTGAAGTTTGATTCACTGAATACGTACGATACTGGGTTCGGATAATCTTAAGTATTTCTGATTCATAAAATAATGGTCATTTAAAACCAGTGAAACCATTTATTTATTTATTTAACGCTCCTAACGATATTTGCTAAAATCAATGTTCCATACTCGGAATTATTGCTTAACTTCCGAGCCACTGAAAGTCTCGACAAAGTGAATGAACGAGTAACTACCGTGGTGTTAGGTAGAGTATCAGCTTACAAGGGAACGAAAGCACCTATTCCGATGAAAAAAAAAGTGCATGTAGGTTTTGTGAGATAATTTTTCATTATTTTTTTCGTCTTCATTGTTGGAAGTTACATGCAGAGTTTTGCTTCTCGGAGCTAAAATTGCGGTATTATGTTGTGAAAAATGGATGTGGATTAAATCTTTTTTTACTTTGATTTTCCATCCTACGTCATCCGAAAGACGCTTGCATAAATGGTAAATATAAATTTTGAAAATGGCAGGGGTCTGGGTACTGTCCAAGCACAAGGGTTCGTTACAAATAACATGATATACGAAATGGGTCGCACTAGCATATGTATGCTTATAACATATATAGATATTGATTAATATTGGCATGCAACTAACCTGATGTAATTTCCATGTTGGATGAAATAAATAGAATTCGCACGTGTTCTTTGCGCTACTCTTCCAGATGTAACAGTGCTGTAATGGCATTGACTGCGGTAGACACATATGAAACGTGATAAATTGACATTGGGAGGTAATCAGGTAAGCCCTCATAGGTAGACAGAATTAGATTGGTAGTGCTAATAAGGCATCTTAAAAAGTTTGTGCTATTAAAATGAAGTGTTTGGTGGATACATTGTCTGTGGTGCCAACATTTAGCAGAAGTTTTTTCGAGCAATTGCCAGGCTTTGAGCTACTGTCTTTGGTTGAATTTGATCATGATTTGTACTGTGCAGATTGAAACACTCTGCCGTTTTTAGGATACTTTGAGGCTGAAATTTTATTTGAAAGTCTGAATCAGGAAGAACTTGTAATAATTCCGGTGTTAGTGGTGCCAGATACTGTGTATAATAGACAGGTACCATGGTGATAGGCACAATTTTGTTAAATCTACGGTATTTGGGGAAAATGATGTAGAAGATAGTAATGAATCTCGGATTTGGAGGCAAGCATTAAGAAGTTTGTCTGGGTAAGTAAGGGTTAAAACCACCTATAGGACTTATTTTAGTATATGCCCAGGTGAAAGTAGGACATGCATGGCCTAGTTCGACATAAGGATAGGTCTGATGTAGATGTTGTAGAATTACTGCAATATTGACATGGATCAAAATAGAAATAAATCGAATATGACAAACTTTCGTATCAGATATAAAACTTACATTTATCCATGGAAGGGAGGGGACAATTTAAACATAGCTTATTTCATTTCTGTGTCAAACATAATGTACATATACGAGAGAAAACGACTCGGAGAAAACGTATCAAGAGTTTTAAACGATTGTCGATCAAGAGAAAACTAAATTTCCTTAAGAAGATAAGCTTAGAGGATGCTTTGTCCATGTTCAAGTTCTCAAGTTCAAGTTCTTTATTTACCCAAAGCCCTAAGGCCTATAAGTATACACTTTATATAACATTAAACATTATATGTAATACAGATGTGTACAGGAGTGTTAAATACATGTACATGAAAATTGTCCGATATATAATTATCTACACTAATCAATTTTGTCCTCTGCTAGCCAAGTATAGATATTTACCTAAATTTGACAACTCTCTAACATTTTCTATGTGCCGTTATCGGATACACGGACATGTTTGTGGAGACTGGCTTGGTTTATAGAAAGGGCCTAAAATTGATCCTTGTGGAACACCGACTTATATAGTATATTTTGTCAATTTGACATTGTACTATTTATAACAGCTGTCTATGTAAGGTTGATAGTACTGTTTAAACCATTTCAATAAATTTCCAATAATGCCAAAAATGGATAATTTACTACAAATTAAGGTTCATAATTCATTCGATTATAGATATACATAAATCAATTCTAAATATCCATAAATCGAAATATGGATATCCATAATTAGGATTTATGGATATCCATAATTCGAACTTTGTATTGAGACCCGCAATGGAAATATATTACTTTTTATAATATTGTTTAAAGGGAAATGGGGAAAGGAAACGAATATATAAATATATATATATATATGATATTTATATTTTGAAAAAAAACACCTCACATTCGATGTCATTCTATGATATGGATATATTTTCTTATTAATCATTCTAAACTTATAAGACAATCGCCTTAATTACTTTCTGTGACTTTTAAAGCACTTCCTTCCATGTAGGGGGCCGCGGTGGTCGAGTGGTTAAGGTGTCCCGACACTTTATCACTAGCCCTCCACCACTGGGTTGTGAGTTCGAAACCTACGTGGGGCAGTTGCCAGGTACTGACCGTAGGCCGGTGGTTTTTCTCCGGGTACTCCGGCTTTCCTCCAACTCCAAAACCTGGCACGTCCTTAAATGACCCTGGCTGTTAATAGGACGTTAAACAAAAACAAAACAAAAAAAACCTTCCATGTAGGGCCTACCTACTGTTCAAATATCGGGATCCTAAACAGGCGATCCGTCAGAAGTTTTACTGTAGCTTTTTATTATAACCAGTATTAGCGACTAAGTCTATATGTATATTTTAAAATGTATGAGTGCTAGAACTCTGGCCTAGACTTTAATGTCCCAAGATGAAATATGCATGAAGATACGTAGGCTAACGTCACCATAATAGGCATATCAATGGTAGTATTAATAGGCCTATTGTTTAATACATAATCAAACATGGTGATAGCCATATCCCTGTATTAAGCAAAGCGAGAATATAAATGGGACATATCAAGTCTTATATTTTTCAGCATAGCCGTATAATATTCTTTTGGCCCCGGATACGACGCGACAGGTGGCGTTACTAGTCAAGATGAAGTATGTGATTGGTCAATGTAGCGGTAAATGCAAAATGCAGATATGCAGTTAAAAACGAAACAAATTTAAGATTGAATGCAAGCTTAATACGTGGATGTATCTGTTCAAAAGACAAATTAATAAAATTGTATTCCTGATTCAAATGCACACTTATTATCACCAAAAATGATTAAAATGACATAATTTTGTTATCCGTGCTGAAACGCATTAGTCCATTAATTTATTTCACCAGCAGTTTTATATTATAACCACCAGCATTAAGACTATGCCGTTTATCTTTTTAAAAGATATTTCTTGTTTAATATAAGACTAACGTTAGATATGTCCCTGTGTTCACAAGCAAGTTTTCGACACCTTAAAGCCATATGCTTCTATACTGTACTTTTTACTGTTACAGTAACCTTCATTTTGCAGCATATTTGCCCTGATTTTCTCGATCTGCTAGTCTTGTTCGTGCACGATTTACTCACCAACTTTCTTGGTCTAGGCCTACTGCAGGAGACAACAGCGCACCGTCTAGCCCGAGTTTCCTCTGGCCCTGTCACCATGTCCGGTGTAGGGCCAGAGCGCACTACTATATGAAAACGTGGAATTATCCGACACCGTTTGGTGTCGCTAAGAATTTGGTGCAAATACAATAAAATCGGGTGTGACATAACACCTACCTTACATATATGGATAAATTAGATATCTATTTACCCCAGAACACCCATTTAGTCCCATCTAGGTGTTTTGTTCCGTCCGTATAGACCCTCGCTTTACGCTAGTCAAAATTGGTGACAGGGCCAGAGAAAACTCGGGTTAGGTGGAGGGCTAGGGCTAAAGTGTCGACCTTTATCACTAGCCCTCCACCTAGCCCGAGTTTTAAAAGAGTGTCTTGTTTCGTTACGTCACATACATTTTAAATGGTGCGGTACGATCCGATATAAAAGTGAAGAATCGTTGAAATGATCTAAATTCCAATCTGTATATACTGTACACATTATTTAAACTCCTAACACTTATACCCAGTCATCTATAAGATTTAACCTATTAAGGGAGGCGGTCGACCGAAATACACCTCCCACTATAAGTCTATAGTAATTCAGTATTCGTTACTTATTCGGTGAATTCAGTTGAATTCCAGTTGCATGTACATTTACAGTCTCAATAACGAACCGTTAAAATGAATACAGTCGCGATAGAATCAGAAGAACTGGATGAAATGGGAAAATGTGAAAATGTTTCCCTTACAGACTGCAAGAAGGCCAAACGTACCAGCGAACGAGAATATTGGTCCAACAAAGTGGAGTCTCTGCTGTCGTTGGTGGGGTACTGTGTGGGGCTCGGCAATATATGGCGGTTCCCATACCTCTGTATGAGAAACGGGGGAGGTAAGACAGGCATTTTAATCTTCTTATGAAAGTTTTTCATTTTTCTAAATTTTGAGTGTTGTTGAAGATTTTACATGAATGACGGAGATTTAATTCGAATACAAACATTTTTGTTAACTGTTGCGTTTCATAGGAGGCGACGAGTGCGTGTGTAGAGGGGGTCTTTCAGAATTAGGGGGTCTTTCAGAATTTAGTAATCTTTTGTGTGTACCTTCTACCGGTTTCATTGCAAATTTTAGAAAAGAAAAATTCTCTATAATGTCCTTTCTAAACTTCTTACTTTGCAATTCATCATTTTTACTGAAACATGAACGTGCGTCCAATCGAGGAACATTATTGTTTCCGTCCGACCGAGACACAATTTATGTATTCTATAACCTGTTAAATTGCGGAATTGTACGACGTAACACGGTGCCTACACGATATCGACACGATATCGACACGATGTCTGTACGATGTCTGTATGATGTCTGTACGATGTCTACACGATGTCTACACGATGTCTACACTATGTCTGTACGATGTCTGTATGATGTCTGTATGATGTCTGTACGATGTCTACACGATGTCTACACGATATCTGTACGATGTCTGTACGATGTCTGTACGATGTCTGTATGATGTCTACATAATGTCTGTACGATGTCTGTACGATGTCTGAACGATGTCTGTACGATATCACGATGTATCCACGATGTGTGTACGACGTCTACACGATGTCTGTACGATGTCTGTACGATGTCTGCACCATGTACTCTAAGATTCTGCACGATAGAAAACTCGGCAAAAATTCTTATCGCACGTCCCATTGATCTATCTGTGAACTAACGATGTCTGATTTTATGATGGTTAATTCAAACATATAAATGGCTTATGAGTAAAGGAGTTAAATGTGTATGAGTACAATAAAATGTATTTTCTTGTTCATTAATGTGATAGATACCTTTCGATCTATCCCGTTCAGACATTTTACAATACTTACGCGTCCATGGAACTAATTGTTCGCGTTTACAAAGTCGTTACATATCTATGTAATGCTTAAACATACGTTTTTGTTCTCCACATATACCATACAAATTACATTATAATAAATATGGCGGAGGAAAACTCATTTTTCACATTAACATATTCAGAAATTTAACTGACGCACAAGGGCTTTTCTTTTAAAAGTTTCATGCAATAAATATTTACCATTTTTTGACATTTTTACATGAAAATAATTCAACCAACTTTAAAACTAGGACGTCGATATTAATAATGTTAAGATATTTATTTCTAAAGATTAAGCTGAACAAAGTGGTATAAAATGTTCTCATCACCAATTCTGCTTCTTAATTTGGACGGCCTTGTAACGTCCTGACTCAATACCAAGATTGCATACGATGTTTACTCAATGATTGTTTAAGACATAAAGTTAAGGGCCTTGTTCAGTAAAATTGATTTTGAAAGCTGTCAAAAGTTATTGACAATATTGTTAATATATCGCTTGCTGTCATAGTCCATTGAACACATATATTGTAATCCCCTTTCATGGCCAATGATAATAACAAAAGTATGGCCTCTCCATTCACTCAAATGTGCACGAGTTGTAATTAAACACGCATCTTTAACGGACGAGGAAGTCTTGTTTTGTTGTTTGAATTATTTATTTTTTAAGGTTTTTTTTTTCTTTATTTCTGTTTTGATTGGTTTGGTCTTCTCTGTCAGAGAGAGAAACGTTTAGTTTTTTATGTACGGAAAGAATGCATACTTACGTTTACAATATTTATTAAATCTATGGTGTAATTGAGACGTCCTTTTTACATAACAGGCACATGGCTTGCAGTACTCCTATACGTATATGAGGTCTTATTCCTACGATGGCCGATAGCGGCCGTACATATAGTTCACCTAGTTATACATAGTTTCAGTATGTACATTTAAAACTTTCAAAAAGAAAGTATGTACTGAATGAAATATGTGCAGAATGAATTATGTACAAATAAAGCTTTTGGAAAGAAAATATGTACAGAATAAAAAATGTACAGAATGAGTTATGTAAAACAGTAGTTGTAAAAAGGGAGCGAAGATCAATGAGGTGCTGAAGTATATTCATAATAGATACAGATTTAATTAGGAGAAAAAACAGGAGTATTTTATCGAAGGTATAGAAGAAAAAGCTTATTGGAGAATATTGGAAAAAAATTGTTGCGCCTTTCTTATGCGTATGCCATTAAAGCTACGACAACTGATCTTTTCGTACGTCCAGGATGTAAAGATGGTCGAGCTAATCAACTAGAATATGCCAATTGGAACTCCTCGTCATTTTCTTCGAAACTCGCAGACGAAGGCGAGGTGTTCCGATTGTAGAATATGCGTGTGTGATGTTATCTGATGACGATATTGTAGATTTACATTTTAAAGAAGCTTTTGAGCTTTCTTAACCAGTTGGAAGTCGAAAAGACCTGGTGTGATTTTGTCATACAATCGTGTATTCCATCTGGGTTGTTACATTGTTGAATGCAGGATAAACTTACACGAGATGAAACCCATGTAAAACAACGCTACTGTAATAAAATTAAAAATAATGTAAAAAAATGGAGATAACGAAAGACATTTGTTTATCAAATCGCATTACTCTTTTTGTAGATGAACATTGCTACATTTCATTTAATGCAGCAACAAATGACAAGCTGTGTAGATCGGTTGATAACGTTTTTTTTCAACTAACTTCCAGGGACCAACCAACCAATTGTTTTCCCAGACTTTAGTGCTAACGTTTTGGATTATTTCATTCAAATTCTTGAATTCAATATGGCAATTATGGTTTATAACAAAAGTTTAGGGTCTCATATAACACTTAATAAAAAGAAAAAAGAAAAAAAGTTGGGTCCTTCATCTCAAATTTTCTCCAGGGTAGCCATTTTGAAAATGGATGAATTTCGCAGTAAAAATTCTCAAAAATCTGACATGCTTACCTGTAAATTATTATTACCTGAACTTTTGAAAAAAAAAATCGGACTTACGAAATTTATATCACCATTTCTTATTGATAGTTACCTATCAGGCTACATATCTATTTTCTTACTTCATAACATACTGGCCAATCAGTGGTTGCCAGACATTTTATCCTTGGCTCAACTTTACACAAGGGGATGTTTCACCTCCAGTGGATTTAACCACGAGGGCGTCAGGGATTATATCACCTGCTGTGTAAGACAACACTCAGTTGACAAACCAGCGCTTAAATCGTGTTCAGATTCAGGTTCTTTTATTTCTTTGTGTTTTTCAACACATAAGAAAGAGAAGACATTACAAAACAATACAATGTAATATAGTATTACACAATTACAAAACAACACAATGTAATATAGTAGGACACAATACAAAATACAATGTAATATAGTATGACACAATACAATGTAATATAGTATGACACAATACAATGTAATATAGTATGACACAATACAATGTAATATAGTATGACACAATACAATGTAATATAGTATGACACAATACAATGTAATATAGTATAACACAATACAATGTAATATAGTATGACACAATACAATGTAATATAGTATGACACAATACAATGTAATATAGTATGACACAATACAATGTAATATAGTATGACACAATACAATGTAATATAGTATGACACAATACAATGTAATATAGTATGACACAATACACAATACAATGTAATATAGTATGACACAATACACAATACAATGTAATATAGTATGACACAATACAAAACAATACAATGTAATATAGTATGACACAATATAATGTGATATAGTATGACACAATTATCTACGATGGCCGACCATGCTCCGGGGCATTCCATGCATTCTTTCAGGATTGTTTCATAATCAATTCTGTACATGTTTTCTTTTTGAAAGTACATGTATTATTTGTACATAATTCATTATGTACATATTTTGTTTTGAAAGTATTATTTGTACATAATTCATTCTGTACATTTTTCATTTTGTACATATTTTCTTTTTGAAAGTTTTAAATGTACATAATGAAACGTATCATTTAGTACATATTTATGTATAACTAGGTGTATTTTATGTACGGCCGCTATCGGCCATCTTATATTCCACCTGATTACATTGGTGGATATTACGACAGCCTGTCAAAAGTTTCTTGTCGTGTTAACCTGTAATAATTTGGAGTAGGCGTGTTCGTTGTTCGACAAGAACATTTAAATGATTGCTCTTCTACCTTCATTTTATTGTATAGCTATATTCTACGTAATCCTTGAACTCTATAACCGCTGTCGGGTCGTCAATTATATTGTTGTTTATTATGTTTTACTGTTTGGAAGAGGTAATTAAATAACACAACACGCACGTGGATAATTATTGAATTTAATGCTTTATTTGAATAAATGAAAACAGTTCTATCATTGGCACAATATTTGTCATCTAAGCAAGGTATCGTTTGAGAAAATCTGCGACAGGATTAAAAGAAAATCGACAGAAATTACAAAAGAATGACTCTGTCCAATCAGGTGGGTTTTCTCCAGTATTCCGTCTTCCACCCACAGAAAGAACCAAATCGGGAATCGTCGGCACTTTCCGTAAACGAGAAAATGCCGACGGTTCCCGATTGAGCAGGACACGTTGCTCGCTTCCATCCGGGTCAAAAAGCATGATTAATACATAAATATAGGTTGATGATTATAACTTGTTTAGCGATTGTTGTGGAAATAAAGATTTTAAATTATTACACGAAAGACAGCGTAGACCAGGAAATGCTCTGGTCCTGTTTCCAAACACACGACGCTCTGTAGTATATATATACAGTGTACATTGTATATATAAATTGCTACTATAGTTGCCGGAATAGGTCGCGTTAAAGCACTCTAAAGAAAATCACGTGCTCATACTAAACATGCACGCACTGCGAAATGAGCTTACAGCTAAATCACAAATTATGGCAGGTCTCGTCTCGCCTTCTGTATACGCCACATTCTGTATAAGGAGTAAATAGTTTATACTGTCTTTCCTGACAAATCACAAAGTAACGTTGAGCTAAATCTAAGCGTTGACGCCGCCCCCAATAACAAAACACCTCATCAATTCTCGTTTTCGATCTCGTATCGCGGCGAAGTACTTTAAATGTATATGGTTGTTCTAAAGCAACATACCAGGATAGGGCTTTTAAATATAAACTTTTATTTATGTATACAGTATATTTTGAAAAAGGAATACGTGTAATAAATGGGAGTTGGTGTAGCCGCCCGACAAGGTCAAAAGGTCGTAATGTGAACCAGCGAAACCACAGATCCTATAGCCTCGTCTGTCAATACATCCAATATAAAACATTATAATCTTGGATGTATTGACCTACGAGGCTAGGACCTGTGGCGAAACCGTAAATGTAACAAACGTCTCCCTGATTTAATTTCGATATACTAGTATATCTTTATGTTACGGAGGATGTGTTTATGCTCTAGATAATTTAATGTGTCATGTATTTTGCTGTCGTTGTGTTAATTATGTAATTATCTTCTTGTGCTACATAATGTACGTGGATTTCATGCTTGGTTGAAGTTAACAACCTGTTTTAAAATACAAATACCGCACTGTTTCGATGTTACCCGTATTTAATGTAATAGGGTTATTTCTCAGCCAATTCCATATTCGCCCCATTGTTAGGCCAAGGTTTGTCATATCGGCCATAGGGTTATTAATTAGCCAATTCAATATTCGCCCTATTATTAGGCTAAGGTTTGTCATATCGGCCCAGGGCTATTAATCAGCCAATTCCATATTCGCCCTATTATTAGGCCAAGGTTTGTCATATCTGCCCAGGATTATTAATCAGCCAATTCCATACTGACCCTATTATTGGGTCAAGAACTGTCATATTGTCAACATGGTTTCTTTATTTTGTCGGTATGCTTTGTAGTTATTATTCGATAATGTTTGAAAATGAATATACCTGCATTTTCACTCCTAGAGGTGCCTTCGTGTATCTAGGATATGCTTCATTCTAAAGTTAACCTATTAATAGAATCTAGCTGAGCCATTCTTAATAAAAGCATAATGGTCGTGGCCAGTCTAATGATTGATGTACATGTCTTTCTCTTACAGGCGCCTTTTTGTTTGCCTTTCTGGTCTTCCTCATTATCTGCGGACTACCTATGTACTTTGTCGACATGTCCATTGGTCAGTTTACTGGCCGGACAGCTCTACATGCCTGGGAGCTCTGTCCTCTGTTAAAAGGTTTGATGATCTAACAATTACTCGGGTGTCGGGTGTAGATATTTTTACAAACTTATGGTTATGCTTTCATCGCGTAGATTTACACGTAATTATTGTAAGAAAGTAAAAATTATCATATTCTCAACACTTTAAAATTGCATCCACGGCTAAATTCGACTTTAATTCCCCATTTTAACATGTTTCTATAAACTTGGAATTAATTCTGAAATTATCTTAGACGCTGTTAAATTGAATACTATGAAATTGATGAAACGAGGAGTATACGTTTGAATATCGCGTTTTTGTTGTAGTTATGCATTTTCTATCTGTGTTCATTTTTGATATGGTTCGTGTGCTTTGATGTGTTGTAGTCTTAAATTATCTTTGAAAGTTACACATGTATTTTCATTGTTCCGCGGTCAATACCGCTAACACAATGAAGACTTGACAATATATATATATTCTAGGAATAATGAGCGAAAAGTGCAATGCGTGAATGACCTTGCTGGTGAGTAACGATCGAACCAAATCCATATACTGTATAGCTATTAAACTTGGCGGGCAAAATATTTCGCGGCATTCTCTAATTCGCAAGGATTCAATTTTGTCAAAATTTTACAGTTATCAGGTTTTTGTTATCTATACATGTATGATATAAGGTAAATATTAGTTGGATATTCAATTTCGCGGTGACAGAGAGCACAGCGAAATTACATCTCCCGCCAATATTACCAACTCTACAGTATATCATCGCTGAATTTTTAATATAATTTCGTTACAGGTATCGGAGCAGGGGTACTACTAGCCCTAGTGATAATTAGTACTTACTACACTATTATCATTGCATGGACATTGTTCTACCTGGGGAACAGCTTCATCAGCCCTCTACCTTGGAGGACTTGTGACAATAAATGGAATACCGAGAACTGCATTACAGAACGCAGCTTGGTCGCCTCAAATGATACATCACTTGGACGTATGGTATCGGTCAATATCACGGGGCAAGGTCTGACCACTGCTTCCAACTTTTCAGAAATTTTCAAAAATATATCATCTTTCCAAATGAAAAAGGTGACATCCGAAGAGGAATTTTGGCAGCAAGTTCATTTTTTTTTATTTAATTTTTGAACACTGATTTCTTTTAGATAGTCGACAAAAGAGTAAATGTCAGAAATACCTAAATGGATTGCTAAAGTAACGAAATTTTTTCGATATTCCTGTTCATCCACCGTGCCCCCTAAATCTGTAGAAAAGGTTTTGTGCTGGTATGCTCCAGTATTTTTTTTTTTTTTTTGCAACGTTTGTGGTAAATACATGTACTGTTTCTTTGTTCCCTTAAAAGTGTTCAGATTTTGAATATTTTAACAGAAGCTGTGCCACTTTACTACTTTATCGTAAATTCTTTATCCTGCTATGAATTATGTTATATCGGGGAGGGAGGAGAGGAGGTGTGTGTGTCTAGGTTGACTTGGAATGGAGGTATTTGTAAGCCATCTTGCCTGAAATCCTTGTTTGATTTTGAAATCCAGGTCTACAGCTAATCATGTAAATGTCGACAACATAATCTCATTCGGAAATATTCTCTATTTCCTGACTTCATATCTCACAGGAAATATCCACAAGAACTCATCTGCTTGGAACTCTCCAAGTTTTCCCGTCAGCATTCGTTATAACATAAACAATGACCAAAGCCATTATGATTTATGAACACCTAGAATGGAAAAGAAGGAGTGTTACTATCAAGAAATGGAAAATTATAGATACATTACAATTATTAGGCTTACAATGCTAGGAGCAATAGTAAAATTTGATTTTAAATTCATGCTGGTACTGTTTATTCGATTTCCATGATCAAAATTCTTCTATTTGAACACAGCACATCAACATATTTCAAAGTGAAATTATGGTATCTGGCAGGGTCTACGTCAAGTTTTTGAAGTTTACGAAGGGGAATTGATAACACAGCTTTGTTATAGGCAGATATGTTTTATGAGAGGTTCACTATTAGCATTTTGTAACTCGCAACTCGCAGAAAAGAAACCCTCGTTTTAAGGGGGGCAAACATTTAACTGTAGTGTTTGATGTAAGGAAACCATCATTAAACCACGTACATTCATTTTTTCCCATCAGGCGCGGCCTACTAGATATATCACCAGGTTTACACGAAATTGGAGGTATACCTTGGCACCTTGCTGTGTGTTATCTCGCTGCGTGGGTGATCATCTTTCTGTGTCTTGTTAAAGGCATCCGTACATCAGGAAAGGTATCTTAATTTGTAGATCATCATCATCATCATCATCATCATCATCATCATCAACAACATCAACAACAATAATAACGTCGTCGTCTTCGGCGTCGTCGCCGCCGCCGCCGCCGCCGTCGTCATTTGACTGTATACCTTATAAAGTTTGGCAGCACATCAGTTTTTTATAGACACAAACGGACCCAAACATGTAATCCGTGTCATTTTTATGTATGAATGTAGAGATAGGTATTGTTGGGGATTCTTACTTTGTCCAAATAGTAAATAAAATCAGTAGATGACAAAGATATGAAAATAGGTTGATATGATTATAATACGATATGTACAGCGATAAGTGTCTAAAAGTAATATTATACAATTAAAGCTTTTGGGTGAGGTCGATAACTGGATTCATCAACCCAAGAAAGATAATATTAACGATTTTAATGTTGCCAAACTTTAAACCAGATTACGACGTGTCAAGCGTGTTCATATGTGTGCTATCTGAACATTAAATTGCCTTCTTTTGAAAATTAATGTCGTATAACCTCAAAGGATTGAAGACGAATTAAATGATACTTAAAATTTCGTCTTGAATTAAAGTTTCTCTTATGTTCAACCTTTAACAGCATTATCGCATTCCGTATCAAATTGGTGTCAAAGGGCCCATTCCTTTGATGTCACGATTGCAGGCGACTGTTCCCGGGAAAAAAGTGGAAGCAAACACAAAATCATCAATTTAGATTCAACATTTAATTAATTTATTCCACTGTAGGATATTCACCTTTCATAAACATAACTACATAAAGTTTTGCAAGTTAGATTGATCAATCGGGGTAATTTTTTTTATTCAGTAGCATGAAGTGTCATGACCTCAAAAATACACATAATATAGTGACGTCGAAGAAAACGACGTCATTTAGTGAAGACGTCACGAACATTTGTGTTCTTCTTAACACACCACCAGTTGTAGCTTAAGTACCAACAATGCAGAGCGATTGGAAATACTAAATATGTGTTTATATTGAGCAGATAGCTCAGCCCAGAGTGTTATTTACCGTGATAGAAATTGTATTTTGATTATGAAGATGGTTTTTTAACATTGAATAAGATGTATACATCCTGTCTTTTCCATAAACAAGCATTTCAATAGATCAATGGGTCGTAAAACCCCACATATATAAGATATCAGCACCTTTCAAATTAAATTGAGTGTTACATACAGAAGAGCCAAGATAAATTAAACCGCACGATCTACATATCTATATATTCATCTCCGATTCCGCGGTGTTATATAGAAAGTGATTAAATCAGTATATATCTAATTTTATGTTCCTTTCTTGGGATCGTGGTTTTAGGTACACTACTGATATTTTAAACATGATAGTAATGTAAAAACATGAAATTCAATTCAATATATTTTGTAAAGTACATCGTAAAATATGCAATCAACCCAATAAGGATCATTAAACACGTGAAGTAAAGTATCAAGGATCATTCTGGTGTAAACCCTGGAGGGAATTCTACTTCAACTTGTTTATGTTGGAACAAATGACATGCTGTCTTTTAAATCGAGATTTGATAATCCCCGGACGATATTGATATTTAAATCAATGCGTGATGAATACTAATTGTGTTACCTGGACGATGTACATGTAACATCTTTTAAGCTAAGCAAAATACTTAAAACGAAATACTGCTTGTTGCGAGGGCCTTAATCCCAAATAGCAAATGGCTTTTTTTCAGTTCATAGTCATCATTGGTCAAAATATTAATGCTCCCTAAAATCTTAAGTTTCGCTGTCGATATTTTCAGTACCGGTCACACGTTGATTGTGGTAGCTTTAATGCCCTACCAATCGATCGGGTTCCACAAACTACGTTAATTCGAATTAGTCGGTGTCGTAAAATGCGCGTTTCAGGTTTAGGATTGATATCTTGTATCATGGTTGCCTTTGGTAAGCAAAAATGTTATGAGTTTCAGACTTTTATGTTATTATTCGACGTATATCAATTTGTAACAGCAAATACAACGCAATGTATTCCTTATATGGTGTAACGTTAAATAAAGAAACAGCGAAAACTACACAACGCAGTGGTGTAGCCGGGTCCACACGTGCATCTCGTACGAAGGGGAGAAAGTCCTAAATGACTGCTGATGGGACGTTAAACAATACAAACCAAACCCATACACTGGAGAGAGTCCTTAAATGACCATTGCTGTTGATAGGACGTCAACGATTGATGAAAATCATTTTACATTCTGTGGTTCATAGTTGTATCAGTATGTCATTTTATTATCTCCATAGGTTGTTTATGTGACTGCCATCCTCCCGTACGTTCTCCTTACCGTCCTACTGATCAGGGTAGTATTCTTACCAGGGGCAAAGGAAGGGATACTGTATTACATCACACCAAACATCCAAAGGCTTGGAGACCTTCAGGTAAAAGTACCAGATATCTATATAACTAAGTTAGTATATTTTATACAGATCTCTATATAACTAGGTTAGTACATTTCATACAGATCTCTATTTAACTAGGTTAGTACATTTTATATAGATCTCTATATAACTAAGTTAGTACATTTTATACAGATCTCTCTATAACTAAGTTAGTACATTTTATACAGATCTCTCTATAACTAAGTATATTTTATACAGATCTCTATATAACTAAGTATATTTTATACAGATCTCTCTATAACTAAATTAGTACATTTCATACAGATCTCTATTTAACTAAGTTAGTACATTTTATACAGATCTCTATTTAACTAGGTTAGTACATTTTATACAGATCTCTATTTAACTAAGTTAGTACATTTTATACAGATCTCTATTTAACTAGGTTAGTACATTTTATATAGATCTCTATATAACTAAGTTAGTACATTTTATACAGATCTCTATATAACTAAGTTAGTACATTTTATACAGATCTCTATATCACTAAGTTAGTACATTTTATATAGATCTCTATATAACTAAGTTAGTACATTTTATACAGATCTCTATATAACTAAGTACATTTTATACAGATCTCTATATAACTAGGTTAGTACATTTCATACAAATCTCTATATAACTAGGTTAGTACATTTTATACAGATCTCTATATAACTAGGTTAGTACATTTCATACATATATCTATATAACTAAGATAGTACATTTTATACAGACACCTATATAACTAGGTTAGTACATTTCATACATATATCTATATAACTAAGTTAGTACATTTCATACATATATCTATATAACTAAGTTAGTACATTTTATACAGATATCTATATAACTAGGTTAGTACATTTTATATAGATCTCTATTTAACTAGGTTAGTATATTGTATACAGATCTCCATATAACTAGGTTAGTACATTTCATACATATATCTATATAACCAAGTTAGTACATTTTATACAGATCTCTATTTAACTAGGTTAGTACATTTTATATAGATCTCTATATAACTAAGTTAGTACATTTTATACAGATCTCTATATAACTAGGTTAGTACATTTTATACAGATCTCTATATAACTAAGTTAGTACATTTTATACAGATCTCTATATAACTAGGTTAGTACATTTCATACAGATTTCTATCTAAGTTAGTACATTTAATACAAATCTCTATTTAACTATGTTAGTACATTTTATACAGATCTCTATATAACCAAGTTAGTACATTTTATACAGATCTCTATATAACTAGGTTAGTACATGTTATATAGATCTCTATATAACTAGGTTAGTACATTTTATACAGATCTCTATTTAACTAGGTTAGTACATTTTATACAGATCTCTATATAACTAAGTTAGTACATTTTATACAGATCTCTATATCACCAAGTTAGTACATTTGATATAGATCTCTCTATAACTAAATTAGTACATTTTATACAGATCTCTATATAACTAAGTTAGTACATTTTATACAGATCTCTATATAACCAAGTTAGTACATTTTATATAGATCTCTATATAACTAGGTTAGTACATTTATACAGACCTCTATATAACTAAGTTAGTACATTTATACAGACCTCTATATAACTAAGTTAGTACATTTCATACAAATCTCTATTTAACTAGGTTAGTACATTTTATACAGATCTCTATTTAACTAGGTTAGTACATTTTATATAGATCTCAATATAACTAAGTTGGTACATTTTATACAGATCTCTATATAACTAAGTTAGTACATTTTATACAGATCTCTATGTTACTATGTTAGTACATTTTATACAGATCTCTATTTAACTAGGTTAGTACATTTTATACAGATTTCTATTTAACTAAGTTAGTACATTTTATACAGATCTCTATTTAACTAAGTTAGTACATTTTATACAGATCTCTATTTAACTAGGTTAGTACATTTTATACAGATCTCTATGTTACTATGTTAGTACATTTTATACAGATCTCTATTTAACTAAGTTAGTACATTTTATACAGATCTCTATATAACTAGGTTAGTACATTTTATACAGATCTCTATGTTACTATGTTAGTACATTTTATACAGATCTCTATTTAACTAAGTTAGTACATTTTATACAGATCTCTCTATAACTAAATAAGTACATTTCATACAGATCTCTATTTAACTAAGTAAGTACATTTTATATAGATCTCTATATAACTAGGTTAGGACATGTTATACAGATCTCTATATAACTAGGTTAGGACATGTGATACAGATCTCTATATAACTAGGTTAGTACATTTTATACAGATCTCTATATAACTAACTTAGTACATTTTATACAGATCTCTATATAACCAAGTTAGTACATTTTATATAGATCTCTATATAACTAGGTTAGTACATTTATACAGACCTCTATATAACTAAGTTAGTACATTTATACAGACCTCTATATAACTAAGTTAGTACATTTCATACAAATCTCTATTTAACTAGGTTAGTACATTTTATACAGATCTCTATTTAACTAGGTTAGTACATTTCATACAGATCTCTATATAACTAAGTTAGTACATTTTATACAGATCTCTATATAACTAGGTTAGTACATTTCATACATATATCTATATAACTAAGATAGTACATTTTATACAGACACCTATATAACTAGGTTAGTACATTTTATACAGATCTCTATATAACTAAGTTAGTACACTTTATACAGATATCTATATAACCTGGTTAGTACATTTTATATAGATCTCTATTTAACTAGGTTAGTACATTGTATACAGATCTCCATATAACTAGGTTAGTACATTTCATACATATATCTATATAACGAAGTTAGTACATTTTATACAGATATCTATATAACTAGGTTAGTACATTTGATACAGATCTCTATTTAACTAGGTTAGTACATTTTATATAGATCTCTATATAACTAAGTTAGTACATTTTATACAGATCTCTATATAACTAGGTTAGTACATTTCATACAGATTTCTATCTAAGTTAGTACATTTAATACAAATCTCTATTTAACTAGGTTAGTACATTTTATACAGATCTCTATATAACCAAGTTAGTACATTTTATACCGATTTCTATATAACTAGGTTAGTACATGTTATATAGATCTCTATATAACTAGGTTAGTACATTTGATACAGATCTCTATTTAACTAGGTTAGTACATTTTATACAGATATCTATATAACCAAGTTAGTACATTTTATATAGATCTCTATATAACCAAGTTAGTACATTTTATACAGATCTCTATATAACTAGGTTAGTACATTTCATACAGATTTCTATCTAAGTTAGTACATTTAATACAAATCTCTATTTAACTAGGTTAGTACATTTTATACAGATCTCTATATAACCAAGTTAGTACATTTTATACAGATCTCTATATAACTAGGTTAGTACATGTTATATAGATCTCTATATAACTAGGTTAGTACATTTGATACAGATCTCTATTTAACTAGGTTAGTACATTTTATACAGATCTCTATTTAACTAGGTTAGTACATGTTATATAGATCTCTATGTTACTATGTTAGTACATTTTATACAGATCTCTATTTAACTAAGTTAGTACATTTTATACAGATCTCTCTATAACTAAATTAGTACATTTCATACAGATCTCTATTTAACTAAGTTAGTACATTTTATATAGATCTCTATATAACTAGGTTGGGACATGTTATACAGATCTCTATATAACTAGGTTAGGACATGTTATACAGATCTCTATATAACTAGGTTAGGACATGTTATACAGATCTCTATATCACTAAGTTAGTACATTTCATACAGATCTCTATATAGCTAAGTTAGTACATTTGATATAGATCTCTATATCACTAAGTTAGGACATGTTATACAGATCTCTATATAACTAGGTTAGTACATTTTATACAGATCTCTATATAACTAAGTTAGTACAGTTCATACAGATCTCTATATAACTAAGTTAGTACATTTTATACAGATCTCTATTTAACTAGGTTAGTACATTGTATACAGATTTCTATATAACTAGGTTAGTACATTTCATACAGATCTCTATATAACCAAGTTAGTACATTTTATACAGATCTCTATTTAACTAGGTTAGTACATGTTATATAGATATCTATATAACTAGGTTAGTACATTTGATACAGATCTCTATTTAACTAGGTTAGTACATTTTATATAGATCTCTATATAACTAAGTTAGTACATTTTATACAGATCTCTATATAACTAGGTTAGTACATTTCATACAGATTTCTATCTAAGTTAGTACATTTAATACAAATCTCTATTTAACTAGGTTAGTACATTTTATACAGATCTCTATATAACCAAGTTAGTACATTTTATACCGATTTCTATATAACTAGGTTAGTACATTTCATACAGATTTCTATCTAAGTTAGTACATTTAATACAAATCTCTATTTAACTAGGTTAGTACATTTTATACAGATCTCTATATAACCAAGTTAGTACATTTTATACAGATCTCTATATAACTAGGTTAGTACATGTTATATAGATCTCTATATAACTAGGTTAGTACATTTGATACAGATCTCTATTTAACTAGGTTAGTACATTTTATACAGATCTCTATTTAACTAGGTTAGTACATGTTATATAGATCTCTATGTTACTATGTTAGTACATTTTATACAGATCTCTATTTAACTAAGTTAGTACATTTTATACAGATCTCTCTATAACTAAATTAGTACATTTCATACAGATCTCTATTTAACTAAGTTAGTACATTTTATATAGATCTCTATATAACTAGGTTGGGACATGTTATACAGATCTCTATATAACTAGGTTAGGACATGTTATACAGATCTCTATATAACTAGGTTAGGACATGTTATACAGATCTCTATATCACTAAGTTAGTACATTTCATACAGATCTCTATATAGCTAAGTTAGTACATTTGATATAGATCTCTATATCACTAAGTTAGGACATGTTATACAGATCTCTATATAACTAGGTTAGTACATTTTATACAGATCTCTATATAACTAAGTTAGTACAGTTCATACAGATCTCTATATAACTAAGTTAGTACATTTTATACAGATCTCTATTTAACTAGGTTAGTACATTGTATACAGATTTCTATATAACTAGGTTAGTACATTTCATACAGATCTCTATATAACCAAGTTAGTACATTTGATACAGATCTCTATTTAACTAGGTTAGTACATGTTATATAGATCTCTATATAACTAGGTTAGTACATTTTATACAGATCTCTATATAACTAAGTTAGTACAGTTCATACAGATCTCTATATAACTAAGTTAGTACATTTTATACAGATCTCTATTTAACTAGGTTAGTACATTGTATACAGATTTCTATATAACTAGGTTAGTACATTTCATACAGATCTCTATTTAACTAGGTTAGTACATGTTATATAGATCTCTATATAACCAAGTTAGTACATTTTATATAGATCTCTATATAACCAAGTTAGTACATTTTATACAGATCTCTATATAACCAAGTTAGTACATTTGATACAGATCTCTATATAACCAAGTTAGTTCATTTTATACAGATCTCTTTATAACCAAGTTAGTACATTTATACAGATCTCTATATAACTAAGTTAGGACATTTTATGTAGATCTCTGATAGTTCACATTATTTCAATTCGTTATTGGAATAACGTAATTATTATTCAGTGCTACGGAATATGATAACGTACAATTTGATTATAATTTAAATCATCAGTAATATAATAAATGTATTACGAGGGTTGATTGATATGTTGTGATCCTCGTATTGAAGGAGGTACTCAATGATGTTCTCTTTAAGTCCTACTATTCTCTGACTATATAGGGCCGTGTACCCAAGGACTGGTCTCATTTGGTTAGTTTATATCGACGGGGTAGCACTCTAAAGTAAACAATACAAGCGACTTCTGCAAATTCGACAAAATTGGTAAGGGTTAGGGTGAAAGAGTCTGTCATTGCCATGGCTGCCATTCATGATTGTGGCTTTAAATTGATTGAGCATCCACCTTATTCACCTGATCTCACTCCATCAGACTTTCATCTCTATTTCCAAATCTGAAAACAGCTATTACAGGCACCCTAACATACAGTGGATGACTTTCTGAACAGCCAAGAAAAGGAGTTCTATAAAAGGGGCATTGAGACCCTTAAACACCGCTGGAAAAAGATACTGAAGGGGGTTATATTGAAAAATAATACAATATATCCGGCAAAATTCAAATTCTTCAATATGAGTCTCAAATCTTATCAATCAGCCCTCGTATCATCAGATATATTTATCTAGATTGAATTGTTAAGTGTTTTGTTAAAGGTTTCTAATTTAAGTAAAATTGATCAACCAACTGTCCGGCAGCTGATAAAAGTTTTCTAACGTAATTATTATGTGTAAAGACATTTTACAATTAGAGATGTCTTTTCAAATCCAAAGGTATGGCTAGAGGCCGCACTTCAAGTGTTTTACTCACTGTGTCCAGCCTGGGGACCGATCATTACCCTGGCTAGTTATAACAAGTTCAACAACAACTGTTTCAGGTGAGAACGTTTTGAAACCCAGGGTCGTGTATTTCTTATCGAAGTCTTTTACAAAACAAATGTTTTAAAGGGATTTTTCTTAAACTATATCTTTCATTGCGATCGTCGTGTTACTTGCTAGAGGTTATCTTATAGCAAGATATTTTAGGACATTCTGTCGTTAATTAAATGTAGTAATAGCAGTTCACATCAGAGATGTTACTGCGCCGAAAGTGGGCACACTCCTTACCATGAAACATGCATAAGAAGACACCGACGGTATAGAAATTTGTCAAATGAACACCAACCAATTGAGGAAAATAACAACTTTCTCAAAAAAAGACCGATAAACTAACAAATTCCTGCGGGTTGCAACTCATAAATTCATTTTATATGTGAAGATAAAACAGAAATATCTGGAGAGTATTAATAAAATAATCAAAAAGTTTTTAATATTTTTTGTTTTTAATCGTTCGTTATCAATCTTTGTCGGTGTTGTATTATCTGAAAATTATTTAATTTTGTCAAATGATTAAGAACTAACATGATAAAATAATATCAGTTATATAAGTCATCGGGCTTTTATAAGCTATACACTTCTCGACCTCCCTGATTTTGTTTCTTCATGATATTAGAGAAATTATACCACACTCCCTCAAAACAAAACGGGTACTTCACCAGAGTAACCAGATGCCTTTCATTCGTCAGGGATTCCATCATGTTGACGTTTATATGTGAAGGGACCAGTATATTTGGTGGATTCGTAGTGTTTGCTGTAGTTGGATTCATGGCTGAGAAGAATGGAATGACCATACCGGAAGTTGTCACGTCAGGTAACATTTCTTAAATTGATCATTTCGGGTATTTTGATACACTTAGTAGAATGCATTGCTTGCGTTAAGACATATGAACTTAAGGAGTATGTCCGATGGAGATTTTACATCTGCCTTGTAAATAATTCATTAACATGAATATCTGTTGGTTAGAAGTACTTAAAATTTATATCAGTCGATTTTTTGTTGTTTTCTATCAAACGAACGAGGACTCGTTCTAATAATCCGTCCGTTGTATCAATTTACGTCCCCTACAAGTAAAAATGTTCAGCTGAGCAAAGCACTGATAATTACCATTCATGAAATTATAGTTATCTAAAGGGTATTTTGTTTTGCAGAAAAATATTTGTATGCACGACACATCAAAAACGAAAGTCTCAAATATTATCATACGAAAATTGTATCACTACTAGAGATGCGGAGTCTTCAGGATTTCACAAGAATGAAGGAGGCCAGAGAGGAGTAGTGTTTTCCACAGTAATTAGTATAGATAAACAATACATTTATACCTTAGAAGTTTGCATGCTTATTTGGTGAAAGTAAACATGACTGTTATTATACTGCAGGACCAGGTCTAGTTTTCATGGCCTATCCAGAGGCACTTGCTCAACTTCCACTGCCCAATGTGTGGTCCGTGATATTCTTCCTAATGCTGCTTAGTGTTGGACTGGACACTCAGGTAGTTAGTTATGATGGCATGTTATACTGATGAGAACAAAGAAATAATGATTAAGCGATTAATGGAATTAATGGTGAAATTACTGTGATAATTAACAAAGGTTTACATATGTAAAATGAAATGATAGTGAACTACAATGTCATATTGTCAAGGTAAAGTTTATCGTCAACTGCACGAAAGAAAAATCATTGGTACCGATTGGGTATTCTTTGCAGAAGGTGAATACATTTTCTTATAGAGGATAAAATCGTGACATCCCCGCCGTTGTTACCATAACCTCGGCGTGATGCAGTCTAGATCACATGACTTGATTATTACATCATTTTGATCAACGTCACGGAAAGGCTTAGTACTACGATACGGAAGAATCAAACGCAGCAATGATACGTTTAGGACAATTACATTATTATGATGTTAGTTTGGCGCTATGTTGATCTTAGTTACGGCGAGGCTTTGTACTGTGAACACTGATATGAAGAATTAACAGTAGATTGCTAGATTGAACGACAGACACGCACTGTGAACGGTAAATTGTCATAAATTAACGATTTTTAACGTAATTGAACGGTCTAGGGCCCTCTGTGTGCCCAGATACAATGTATGTTGCGAATCAATCACAGTAATGAATTCGATTTAAAGATGCTATCCTTTCAAATAACCATACAAGGAAATGGATGGCAATAAAGTGTGTTTATTAAATAAAATCAGAATTCAACGTATGTAAATACAACAATTAAGCGATTGTTAGATTGTATTTAATGCCAATGTAAATGTAATCTGGGTGACAGATAAATATCCATGTAACCCTAATAGGCGCCATTCTATTGACGGGTTACCCAGACGGCATTTATTGTCAGTATAAACGCAATCTCACACAAAAGTTTAATTATTAGATTGAAAATCAACAAATAAAAAATATCGCTCCTTAACATTGATAATGTGTCGTAAAAACTAAATGATCTTGCTAAAGCCTTTTTTTCACATTTATTTTAAATCCAACTCGCATTTCGTTTGTTTATTTCTTGTTTCATTCTTTTAATGATGTCAGTTTTCACACATGGAAACGATAGTGACAGCTTTGCTCGACCAGTTCCCTACCCTGAGGAGGAAAAGAACTATTGTACATGCCTTAGTCTGTGCCATCTGGTTCTTGCTTGGACTTGTTTTATGTTCCCAGGTGAGCATGCAATTATAAAAAGTAAATACGAAAAGAAATAATTTCATTAATATTTACCTCGGGATAAAATTCACGCTTAATTGTCATTGGTTAGTTGACGTCACGTGGTGACCGTATGAATTTCTGTAGTCGGCAGCGTGGCAATATGGCCGCCGCGTCATAATGGTTAGCACTTTGAATGTACATATAAATCAAATGAGTTGTTGAGCGTTTTTGCCAATGAAATACAGTATAGAAAACGAGCATATACTTTGGCTAATTTCGTTTCTTGCTTGTTTTAAAGAAACTTTAATCCAAATAAACCCCAAACAATTGTGTTGAAGCTAATGCATGTCTAGGAAACTACATGTACGTGTATAGTGGCAATATTTGTAAGATTCTCGGCGAATATACTGTGAAGATAATACAATCAAATATGTGCACGTGCTCTTTTTATATTTTAGGGCGGTATGTACGTGTTCCAGCTAATGGACTGGTATATCGGTCTGTCTATACCGGTATTTGGTTTCATAGAGCTTCTTATCATTGGTTGGATATATGGTATGTACTTAAGTTTTACTCTTGTTTCTTTCTCTTCCTGTGATGAGGTTTTCAATCAGCCGTGGCTCTATTTAAACATATACCATCATTTTACATTACATTTTTCTATATCACCACGATCAAGGATCATAGAGTTTTGTGGTATGGCTTCATTTTCAGTTTCATCTGTGTGATGTGTTTGTATTTGTTTTATTACTTTTTATCCGATACAAGAATGAATACTAACGCAAACTAATGATTTTCTGTAGTTTTCATTGACAAAGACAAATTTGAATATTTTGAAATATAATTGTTATCTTGTTTTTCCATTAAGGAACGGAGCGGTTCTCCCGTGACGTCACCATGATGATAGGATATGGAATCCCTGTGGTGATGAGAATTGCTATCATTTTTGTAGCGCCGGCTGCACTTCTGGTATTTTTTTATTCATTATTTTCACTTTATATTGCATGAATACAAAGATTAACAAAAACATATATCTCGCAAGTGTAAAACTACGTCTTAAATAAGATTTCAAAATGCGACAATGAAATTGAAAATGTAAACTAATGTTGGAACTAAATGAATGGAAGTTGGATAAAACTCGATGAAAAAAAAAACAACAAACAAACAAAAACAAAACAAAACAATTTTGACTTCTTTTTACAGAAATGTAGTTAAAACCTGTTAAAACTTATATTTTTCATTTTTATTTTTCCTTTGTCATTTTCTTTATTTACAGTTTGTGTTTGTTTTCGCGTTTGGTACATATGAAGCCCCATCTTATGGGGCCTATAAATACCCCACCTACGCCACTGCAGTAGGAGTATTGATAGGAACAGTCCCACTAGTACCTGTCGTTGTGATGGCTTATGTAGCCATCAGGAAGAGTCAGGGTAAAACATTCACAGAGGTATGCGTACTTACATCTACTTCCAGCTGTTCAATATTGATATCTGCCTATCTAAATTATTCTAATTGATTCACTAACACTGTTATATGCGTTCTGGCAGATTGGAAGTGTAACAGATTAGGATGTAACATAATATGCACGAATTAAAAACGGATGATTATATACTAGTACTTTGTTAGGTAAGGGGCTCCCCAACCACTTTGTACTGGTAATATTGTTGTTTAAATTTAGTAATAATAAAGAATATCCGGAATGAATGAATGAATGTATGAATGAATGAATGAATGAATGAATGAATTAAATGAATGAATGAATGAATGAATGAATGAATTAAATGAATGAATGAATGAATGAATGACGTGTGAAAGCCCTCTTGTATGAGGTCATTTTTGTAACTGTTTCTCAAAAATAAAATTTATTGGAAACTGAAGAAAAACACGGTAATATGATGCGTATGTTAAAAGGGAAGAGAGACGATAAACAATTATCAGATGTTGTCGATATACTGTAAATGAAATTATTTCGGCGTGCTCAATTTTAGCGCAAAGCCGATATTAATAGAAAAGGTGAATAAATCCACCAATAATGCTTGCCATATAAAACATTGTAGATAAACTACTATTACCGCAGTCATAATTTAGCGAAATTCTCCCACCGCGAAAATCGCTAAAATAGGATTACCGCTAAAATATGTACGTTGACAGTATCAGGTATAACTATCGGATGGTTTGTTTCGCACAATTAGCTATTCATTCTTTCATTTCGTTGTCTATTGATTATAATATGTTATCGGCTATTGACTATCGATATGCATTGTTTACCACTATTTACTGTCTCGGTCTGATTTCGAGATACATAAGCATTGCCGTAAAATGAACATAATGATTACAGTATAGTAAATACAAAGGTGCCAATTGTCTCAAATGACCGTCTGCGGGATTGTGGGTAAAGATCCACATGTATTGTTCTTTTTAAAGATAATGCTTTGTACTATTTCTGTGATAAATAGTTGATTATGATTGATATTTGTTCATTCCAGAGAATCACAAACGCATGTAAACCCTCTCAGCACTGGAAACCTGCGTCAACAGAGCATGCGCAAAGTTACGTGTATCCTGAACTTCCGGAATACAAAACATTCTGGAGTCGACTCAAAGTGAATATTCTTGGAACAAATGATTACAGACCATAATATGTCATTGTAAACATTATACATTGATATTTGCCGTATTGTTTGCATTATGACTTTAGATAATTGGAAATATATGCATTAGTTATAACAAAACAACTCTAAATGACGTGAGAATGTATTTAAAGTAGTTATTACTTAGGAATTTATTATTACATCAATTTGAGGTGAATGTTTGTCATATGTGATGAAATGGAGTTGATCTGAGTCTTAGCCATTTGTGATGAGATTGGGGTAATATTTAGCAATTTGTGATGTGACTTAGATGAGAATTGGCCATTTGAGATGTGTTTTAGCGCCTTGTGAAGAGATTGAGATGAGACTTTGCCGTTTGAGATGAAATTGAGGTGAATCTTTACCATTTGTGATGAGATTGAGGTAATATTCAGCATATATGGATGTGATTGAGATGAGACTTGGCCATTTCAGAAGATATTGACATGGTATTTGGCGACATGTGATGTGGTTGAGATGAGATCTTGACCGAAGTTTGAACATTTTATCTGCCTCAACATTACTAGATATTCCCCATGGAGTAGTTAGTTGTCAGTTACTGTTTATATATTAAATATATCGTGTAATTTATAACTGTGAATAGTTTTTATCATAGTGGAGACTGAAATAGAAATATGGAAGTCGCCAATTCATAAAAGTTCACATTTATAATTATTATTCAACAAGAGCTTACGTCAAACAACAATATATTTGAGTATAAGTGATAAAAAGAAAATAGAAGGTAACATGTTATATTATGATATTGTTCTTAAGTAAAGTATGCTGAAACTATTTTTTGCGTGTCGCTTCAAGGTGATTGGGGCTAATTAACATTCCTAGTACATAACAAATTTGATCATTCATTGTTTTTATTATATTATACTTTGAATATAAAAAAAAACAATTTTGTGAAGGTGAGTAATATCACATATGTATAGGAGGATAAAACATCTACTTTGTTCAAACCATGAGCAATATATCATGTTTTCCTTAATTGTGTGGCATAAAATACATATCAACTTAAAATTGTTAAATCTGTAAAGTTTGTTGTACAAGTACTTATCAATTAGATCAATTTGAATACCGATATATTTTCTAGTAGTTAGTTTTAATACATCTTTATCTTAAAGCTTAACATTTTGGACAAATTAACAAACAATGATATTGATCTTGATCTTCCGTACCACCAGCGTGGCAAACTCTACACAGTCGTTCATGCAGGGTACAGAGAGACGTTTTCTACTCGAACCAATTCTTTTACGTTTTGGTAAATATTTACATAAGTAATGATGCAGTGGTGTATCATCTACTAAATGATTATACAGAAAACATTTTGAGGAATTCTCCAATAATGCAAACATATCCTGCCATGCACTGTCAAGATATTATTGGTTAATACATGGAATGTCTACAGAAATATCTAGATTGTTTTGATTTATCAGCATATCACCAAGACCGAGTGAAAAAAGTTTATCTTTTACAAATGTTAACGAATCAAATATACCATTTCGCTTTGGTATATACATATCTAAGGATTTCATTCTTAAAACATAATAGCTTAATAACATTATGATACTGTGTACAAACAATTGGATATCTTACCTATATAATGGTATAATTTTCTTGCAATGTTCTGTTAAACTGAAGCGTATTTTATCAAATACAAACGCCACCGTCACACAATGAACGGTCACTTTAAAATAACAATGCTTTTACACAATGCACAACTATTAAAGGTTCACTGGCGATTGATCATTTAACAACTTTCCTTTAATTCATGTGCAAAAACAAAAGCAAAAAAAAAAAAAGAAAATCAAAATAAAAAACAAAAACAAAAAAACAACAACAACACAACAACAAAAAACACGAAAAAAAAAAATATATATATATAACATAGTTACACAAATGACGAAGGAAGACAACATTTTGACTCGTGCCCTGACCGGGCCTCGGACTTACGATCTACGGCACCCAATCGCCTAGACAGAAATACCCGCTGCGCCACATCGGCGTTCTTAACTAAGAACGTTTCAATGGCGCAGTGATGGTCGGCCCGATACCCTGACATGATCATTGTGGGAGTCATCTATAAGATGATATGAATACCTGGATCCCAATGTTTTTACCTACATGGATACGAATTGTACATATATTATAAATATTTCTCTCGGAAATATACATATAAAAGAAAAGATAATAACATTAAGATATGTGCATTGAAAAAAATACAAACTAGTTTATTACTATCGGTTTCATTTCCAAACAATGTTGGTGGTTGTTAATTTTTTTAGTGTCTTCCTCCTTGACGAGATTTCTGTGGTTAAAACAGTCTCTGTAAAATGACGTCACACTTTTGGGCGTTACACAACCATGCGATGGTTACGTATGAAATTAAAAATAATTTACGCTTGAAAAAATCCCCTAAAGTTTACGGAAATAATGTTGTGTGTATTTTCCACTTAAACAATTCATAAATCATTTGACCACAAGCTGATTGACAACAAATATGTCAACCACTAATGAGCATTGTACTTTTAATTAACTACTCATCACGCGGAGACATGTTGATAGTTCAAGGAAAACCACATACCATCTGACATTGCGTTAAGAGGAAATTTTAAAATGTTTGTTGACAATTTGATTTCATCCTCATTCAGATGTGAACATTGTCGCTAACGTAATTAGAAACTTAATTAAAGATAATATGGAAAATTTCTGTAACTTATTAGACTTTTAGATTTTGTTTGTGGTTGATTACTAAATGTTTTGATGTGGTTATTAAGGTGCGATGGATTTCTTAACTAATTTTATTCAAAGAATTTAAGTTGAGTATTAGCAATTTTAACATAATTTATTCGCTTGTTATTTTTATCTATAACATCATTTGATACACACATGAATATAATGAAAGTTCTTATTATAAGCAATACGACTTAATTGACTTTAAGCAATATTTTATAATTCAATTCACTCGCTAATTTGTCTTTATATATAGGATCATGTGATATATAAATATGGCCGTATAAGTTGTCTCGAAAAAAACAACATATTTTTGAATTCTTTATATTGATCCAACCCTTCGGTGTGTTTATGAGGCCTATGACGCGTTTAACAAACAAAAATGCGATAATATTTTTTCAAGAGAATATTAAACAATCCAGTGTTTAAATAACAGAATTAATCTAAATAGCACAGGTAAGAACGATCGATTCACTGAATCACTGACATAAAGGATTGTACAAAAAACAAGACATTAACAACTTTCAATACAAATAGATCAATACAGAAGAACTAAAAATAAATTCAACTGCATCATACACCTGTTTCGGCCTTTTAAACTCGACAATGATGGCTTGTTTTAAACTATTTTATTGATTAGACACAATTGGATTGAGCACAAGTGTTTAACTTATAAAAGCCCTCTTCATAAAAATATATTACAAAGATGGTGATAGCGACAGGGTATACTTATAATGATTATAAGGAAAGAAAAGCAAAGAAGAATGACAGAATGAAAGACAGAGATCTAAGAGTAAGATGAATGTTGCTACATAACACAAATTATGGTTCATAAACGATGTACACAAATGATGCTAAGGGCTTAAAGTGTTGATCAGATGAGGCGACAGATAAAAACTCGAACTAGGTCAAATGAAATGTCAAAATTTGGATGGAGAGTGGCAAAGGCGCATTATTCAATAAATTTGATCATTTTCTTTGATGGATTTCAAAAGACTGTTAAGTACATGTGTATAAATTTAACACTCAGCGGGTTACAAAAAACCTCAGAGACCCAGTGACTCAAATAGGTATATAACTTTGAAAGAATGACCGTAGAAGCAATCTTTTGTTATTCACACAATAGCCATCGTCATTGCCAAAGTACACATTTCCACAGATATCAAATTATATGTAAAGATGGAAAACTCATTTCAGCGTTTGGCTTTCAGTATTGTTGATAGAACTTCTTTTTCTCGGATGTTGACAATTTGATCACGGCCACGTAAAAGTCGGTCAAGTTACGGTAATTTTTATCGGCGAATAGTTCATTCGTTCATCACTTAACCACAAAATGAATGAAATTTGTGTTCAAACATAGTTTGCCAAAATAGGGTATGATCTTTCAGAATATCCCAAGTATATTTAGTAAAAACGTCAAATAAAGAAATTAAAAAATTGAAGAAAATGGATGGCTGAGGGACACTTTCGCCAGAAATTCGGTAATGATATGAGAGAAAAAGACTCTTTCATTATGTTTGTATGTAGGATAGGGATATTCCACCCTCGGGATCACAAAATGTGGTAAAACCCTCGGCAAGCCTCGGGTTTCATCACATTTTGTGACCCCTCGGGTGGAATATCCCTATCCTACATATACACATATGAAAGAGTCTTATAATATATATAACATAGTAACACAAATGACGAAGAAGACAACATTTTGACTCGTGCCCTGACCGGGCCTCGGACTTACGATCTACGGCACCCAATCGCCTAGACAGAAATACCCGCTGCGCCACATCGGCGTTCTTAACAAAGAACGTTTCAATGGCGCAGTGATGGTCGGCCCGATACCCTGTCTGACATGATCATTGCGGGAGTCATCTATACGATGATATGAATACCTGAATCGCAATGTTTTTACCTATATGGATACGAATTGTACATATATTATAAATATTTCTCTCGGAAATATACATATAAAAGAAAAGATAATAACATAAAGATATGTGCATTGAAAAAAATACAAACTAGTTTATTACTATCGGTTTCATTTCCAAACAATGTTGGTGGTTGTTAATTTTTTTAGTGTCTTCCTCCTTGACGAGATTTCTGCGGTTAAAACAGTCTCTGTAAAATGACGTCACACTTTTGGGCGTTACACAACCATGCGATGGTTACGTATGAAATTAAAAATAATTTACGCTTGAAAAAATCCCCTAAAGTTTACGGAAATAATGTTGTGTGTATTTTCCACTTAAACAATTCATAAATCATTTGACCACAAGCTGATTGACAACAAATATGTCAACCACTAATGAGCTTTGTACTTTTAATTAACTACTCATCACGCGGAGACATGTTGATAGTTCAAGGAAAACCACATACCATCTGACATTGCGTTATGAGGAAATTTTTAAATGTTTGTTGACAATTTGAATACATCCTCATTCAGATGTGAACATTGTCGCTAACGTAATTAGAAACTTAATTAAAGATAATATGGAAAATTTCTGTAACTTATTAGACTTTTAAATTTTGTTTGTGGTTGATTACTAAATGTTTTGATGTGGTTATTAAGGTGCGATGAATTTCTTAACTAATTTTATTCAAAGAATTTAAGTTGAGTATAAGCATTTTTAACATAATTTACCCGCTTGTTATTTTTATCTATAACATCATTTGATACACACATGAATATAATGAAAGTTCTTATTATAAGCAATACGACTTAATTGACTTTAAGCAATATTTTATAATTCAATTCACTCGCTAATTTGTCTTTATATATAGGATCATGTGATATTTAAATATGGCCGTATAAGTTGTCTAAAAAAAAACATATTTTTGAATTATTTAATATTGATCCAACCCTCCGGTGTGTTTATGAGGCTTATGACTATAATGCGAACAATTTTTTTCAAGAGAATATTAAACAATCCAGTGTTTAAATAACGGCCTTATTCTAAATAACACAAGTAAGAACGATCGATTCACTGAATCAATGACATAAAGGATTTTACAAAAAAACAAGACATTAACAACTTTCAATACAAATAGATCAATACAGAAGAACTAAAAATAAATTCAACTGCATCATACACCTGTTTCGGCCTTTTAGACTCGACAATGATGGCTTGTTTTAAACTATTTTATTGTTAAGACACAATTGGATTGAGCACAAGTGTTTAACTTATAAAAGCCCTCTTCATAAAAATATATTACAAAGATGGTGATAGCGACAGGGTATACTTATAATGATTATAAGGAAAGAAAAGCAAAGAAGAATGACAGAATGAAAGACAGAGATCTAAGAGTAAGATGAATGTTGCTACATAACGATATACTACAAATTGGGGTTCATAAACGATGTACACAAATGATGCTAAGGGCTTAAAGTGTTGATAAGATGAGGCGACAGAAAAAACTCGAAATAGGTCAAATGAAATGTCAAAATTTGGATTGAGAGTGACAAAAAACGCATTATTCAATAAATTTGATAGTTTTCTTTGATGGATTTCAAAAGACTGTTAAGTACATGTGTATAAATTAAACGCACTCAGCGGGTTACAAAAAAACCTCAGAGACCCAGTGACTCAAATAGGTATATAACTTTGAAAGAATGACCGTAGAAGCAATCTTTTGTTATTTACAAAATAGCCATCGTCATTGCAAAAGTACACATTTCCACAGATATCTTATCAATATGTTTCGGTTTAAATATCACAAATTAAAATACACCTTTCCTTAATGATATTACTTTTCACATACCTGGTATATGTTTGGTTGTAACGTTTAAGCATTACATTTATCAGATTTTGTTTAAACCTAGAATTTATTATGCCATCAATCAAACATTAACATAATGTGTCATGCAAAAAATACATGTGTAACATACAAAAGTTATCAAACAGTTTGCACGCAATAAATAACAAATATATGAATAAATAAATACTTTGATGAAGCATTCTTTGATAATTCATTTAAGGAACAAATTTTATTTCCGGTGACGTCAGCATAACGACGGACGACTAATACGTAGATGCCTATATAATATTGTCGGTGTTTTTTTATGATTTCACCTTTGTGGTGGCTGAATGAACATTTTCCTTGTGCGACACATCGCTGTGATGTTGGGCCGCCTATAAATATCACTGTGCTGATAAAGACATATCTAAAACATCGCCAGGATCAGCAAAACCTACACACCTTAGACGCAGTAAAAGGTAGGATTAATATTTTTATGTCAAAGATCAATGTTATAACACTTATTTTGTTTTTTTTTCTTATCTATTTAATTTATGTTACCATCTTTTCCAAAAAATAACAAAATGCAGATCAACCTGATGCAAATATGTTTGTAAATATCCAAAGTTATTAATTGATAATCAAATAATCATTAATTTAATGACCCACTTCTCAAGTATTTATAACGTTTAATTTTTGTATGTAATATATATATATATATCTGAAGACCCCTCAGCATGATCTTTATATTTTACTGTATTTTTTTCTGGTAATATCCTTAACGATAAAACACCATTCCTGAAGTCTGACAGGTCATGTAAAACGCCTCCCCAACTTGTCTTAGCATCGCAAGCTTCACGAATATCATCCTAAAATTAACATGGTTAAGAATCAATATGGCGTGTTTCTTATTTTCTTTCAAATTTTTATCCTTAAAATGTTTGTAGTCTGCATGCTGAAAAAATTTGTAAGATTATTACATTTTTTGCCCAAATATCATGATTGGTAATTAACTTATTTAGATGTTCGTAAGTATCGAATGCTGACTTTTTAAATTGGCTTTTGTCACTTAATGATGTTATCTAACAAAAATAGCAAATGTAAAACATCCCCACTGGAAAACAATAAACTCACATTAAATTTGATGTATGAACTGAAAAAAGTGTGTCAGTGTGATCGACTTTAACGAATGGCTGGTTAGTTTCAAATAAAGAAAACCAGGATGTCCAACAAATATCTTTTGATGCATAATTATTAAAAATACATTTTTTAGTATTAGGAAAAAGAAGTGATTTTCGATATCTTTATCAAGTATTTGATTGTGTTAAGTTGTGTGACGACGCGGTTTGTATGATTATTTCAAAATCCCACCTGAAGTAAAAAAAAAAAAAAAAAAAAAAAAATTAAAACGACAAAGTCAATTACATATCTTTTAATATATGTTATACATAAAGTGATGTACATGCAAAAACAGACACAATATATTGAACATATGATTTAGTGTGAACATTGCTACCATCAGGAAAGAGATATGACATTGCATATTTTTTCTCGTGTAAGAAAATATCAAAAGTGCATACACCAAATATTTGTCCAGTCAGTGATAAGGAAAATAATGAGCATGATGCTTCCATGCTAGACCGCAAAGCTACATCCACTGTGTGTTGTGTGAGATTACATCTTCTTTGTCAGGACCGGTAACTGTTAATGTAATAATGAAATATTCATTTCTTAAAAAATATTATAGCACAAAAATTATTTAATGGGCAGAAATGATTTTCCGATTTCCATCATTATCGCAGATGGGAGCTCTTTCCCTTGTGCAGTTTGCCTTCTTCGGTTTGCTACTCCTGTCTGGCCTTGGGCATGCGTACATAGAAGCGGAAACCATTGACAAGGGCTTGTACAACTGTCTGGAAATGGAGACAAGGAATATGACTGTCGAGGATTATCCTGCCGCTGGAATAATGCATTCGTGTGTGCAGAGTTTTTTGGCATCGACAACTCATCTGAGATATCACTCCAATATCACTTCGGAGGAAGTGGCATGGGTTAGCTCCCTTGTACGGAAGTACGCTTCCAAACGTCACAAGCGTCAAACTGGGGTACTTCGAATCAGACAGGAAATCAGACGACTTACAGATCCCCAAAGAGTAGCTCTGTTTCAAGCATTCAATGTCCTTAAGCAGGTATAAACGTGTATCATATTGTATACTCATCACAATTGTTCTTTATATAAGCCTTGTTGTTACGTGTTATCTTCTGCATGCTTAGGCATTTTTCTTAATGATTTTCAGTTATCTCTATCCCTTGAATTAGAACATCATTGCAGTTAAATGTTTAGCAACCTTATTCAAATAATTAGGAATAAATTATCGATTCTTATTTTCTTGCATGTTCTAGTTTGATTTATATTCAAAACTTCAAAATGTTGTAGGATAGCACGATATCGCTTTCGATTATGTTACAGCCATCTTTGATATACGAACAAAACAAGTTTATAGACAAGTGTACTGCATAAGGTTTACAAGACGTGCAAAATAGGTCCGACTGGGGCAACAGCGAATTACATGCCCCGTAGAATTAACATGGAATAATATGTGATACGTTTCATTGTATTTTTATGTTTTATTGTCCTTTAGAATGGGCGTTATGACACTTTGGCATCATTTCACCAAAACATGGCCATCACCTCGGGACACAATGGCCCAAACTTCCTCGGCTGGCACAGAGTCTACCTGCTTGCGTAAGTTTGAATAAGTGCCTTGTTTTAATATTTCCTCGCTTGGCTTAGTAAAAAGTTAAAAAAAAAAAAAAAAAGAGAAAAGTTTAAACTTATCATAATTAGTAAAATAGAAAATATGTTTTAAATTTGTTATCCTCTCCCTTGGGGGCCGCAATAACTCAGCCGGTCAGAGCATCGGACACGTAACGTCAGGTCAAAGTCCGTTGGGCGTGGTTTGACGCTTCCTACCCGAGGCGATTCGTATTTCTCTGGAAGCCGAAATATAGACCGGTCTGTGTTGTCGTGGCTGTGTTTTTGGGAAAGACTCCTTACCATTATTGCTCTGGATGACATGTGACGGTTCTCCGATATGTTGTTCAGTGAGGAAGTCACCAACTACTACAAGGAGACTCCCCCTCAAAATGAAACTGGTTGTTAATGAGGCAGTAAATCCAGCAAACAAACGACCGAATCTCCCGTTGAAAGTTTGGAAATACTTATCGGGGGAGCTAGTAAGAAATAAAGTACTGATTCATATATAAATAACTAATTATTTGTTTCCTTAATTTTTTATAGATTAGAAGAAGCTCTGATGGAGGTCAACCCATCCGTGACCTTGCCATACTGGGACTCTAGTATCGACTTTGATATGAATGATCCCATCCGTTCAATAGTTTGGTCATCTCAGTTCTTTGGTAATGGTGACGGTGTGGTCAACACTGGCCCTTTCACGAACTGGGTTGTTGAGGGAGGTGGCCTGCTAACCAGAAACATCGCTTCATTTGGTACTTCATTGATGCAGAAACGTCTGATCAACAACATCATCAACCCAAACAACAACATTCGGTTTCACTGGCAGATGATCGTGTGGTACGGCCAACGACCATGGCTTCGGCAGAACGTTCTTGAACGACAACACGACGGCGTGCACGCTTGGGTGGGTGGATTGATGAGAGGTTTGTCGACATCGGCACATGATCCAGTTTTTTTCTTTCATCATTGTTTTATTGATTATTTATGGGAACAATTTAGGCTAAAACAAAGAAATTTGGGAATAGATTCGTCCAATGACTACCTTCCAGATTTTTACCTCAGAGACCGACCAGCTCACTTCAGGAATCGTTTGATGGATGGATTCCCTGACTACAGGAATATTGACGGTTACAGTGATCGATTTACGAGGGATATTTACGGATACGAACGCAGCCCGGTATGTCCAAATTGTGGCTCCCCCTATTTGTTCTGTGACGTCAGACGTGGAGTATGCGTACCAGTCGATCCTTCTGCTATAGGTGAAGCGAGAGCTAGCTTCGGAGGGGTCTCAGTAGCATCGCTCGCCGCACAGGCGCAGGGACCGCTCGCCCTTGGAGAAACGTTTACGTCATCGTTTGCGGATCCAAGGGCCAGGAACACTCCATTGCCTGCAGGACCACGTGCTGATGGAGCGGGAAGTGCCTTTGGGGCGTTTACTGATGGTGGAACGGGGACCGCAACGAATCTCGCCACGAGTCTTTTACGTACATCATCGGCAAGAGGCCAAGCCAACGCTAACGTAAGGACAGCAATGATGAGTGCCATGAATGGAAATCAAGGTCATTCGCAAGCTCAAACATTCAGGGGACTCTTTAACATAAACCAAGCAGCAATGAGCCCCATTCAACATTTACGGGCTAGACAGGGCGTGTTACCTCGACAGGTACCTCATAGTGCAATGGGAACATTTGCTCAAAATGTCATACAGGCAAATGCCCAAAACAGAATGCAAGCCATGAACCAAAACGGTATGCCATCGATGTCTCAAAACAGTATACCAACAATGTTTCATAGCGGTATACAAGCAATGCCACACACCGGTACATCACCGATATCGAATCAGGCTGGGTTTGTCCCCCATTAGGAATATGCCCCCACAGACATTAGCGTTTCAGTCAAACTTTGGTTTTTCGTCCGCAATCAATCAAGGTATTCAAAATACGTTTACATTAGATGGAGTCTCCGACGTCAATCGCTGGGCCTTCATGCCGGTTAGAGTTGTGTATCGTCGTCCGGAAGGATTAACATTTGACGGGAGAAATGTCCGCCAGGGACAAATCCAAGATGGATTTGACATGTATAACCCGACGATATATAATCAGATGAAAAAGTACATGCATCGAGGAACACCGGCTACGTATCCTAAGTGTCCTAAATACAAATCAGGAGCTGGAAAAATATTCATTGAAACAAATGGTATAAACTATGCTGGTACTTATAAAGACTTTGCCATGATTGACGCCCGCCAGCCAGTAACGGAATCATATACCTATGTCGGTTTCAGAAACCCTTCTCTTGGACCAAGCAGGACATTTGTACATGCTTATGATTCATACGGTCGAGTGTGCCAACCGAGATGTATGGTTCGTCATTCCAACCCACCCCGATACGTTCCCTGTTCAGGGGCGATAACTGCAAACACCCGCACGCCTCGGATGTATGGCAATACCTTTGGTGAGGCAGTTCTCGGTCGATGGGATTTCAAATCAGAATACTGTCCCCAGTCTTTTAACGGGGAAGTATTCATGACATTTTACTGTGATTATGCTAACGGGTGGCCATGGAGAGACTGTAACAAAAATATCAAAACACCTCTGATAGTTCGGACTGACAAACCGTCTTTTCTCACAAAAGTCATCGCAAAGGTGCAAATAACGTGGATATATTCATATAATAATGATAATTCAAAGGTTTTTTTAACCATTCAATCAATAAATCCATATCAAATAATACAAAGTAAACAGTATAACCTTTCATATTAATTCATTTAGCTTTATAACTAAATTTTTTTTAATTTTTTTTTTGGTTATAGTATTTTTATTGGACATGCATGGTGGTTTACGAAAACTGTAATTATAACTCAATACTGATAAAACCGAGTACAAAAAACAAAAAAAAAAAAAAAACCGTACGACATATAATATATAGAAAAGCAATTAAAATTACAAGGAAAATAAGACCGCTTGTTTCTGAATGTTAAGCGTCTTCGGCTTCTTTGCCAAATTCAGGTAATGACTATTCTTTAAAGATATTTTAAAAGGTGGAACCCGATATCTCAATGACCATCGTATACACTAAGTCTGATTTCACACAAAGTAATGAAATACTTTCCGATGAGATCATCGACAGAGAAAGATGATAAAACTTATAGGGGAGATGACTCTCCTTAAAGGGACAGAGAAAAGAAAACTACAATGTGTAGTATCATTTCAATTACCGTAAAAGTCATAATTTTTTTCTTCAATAATGTTAAAACAGGTTGTTTTTTTCATTTATGACAAAATGAATGTGGAAAAAATGTCAAAATTTCTATATGCTTTCAAAATGAAATATTCCCGCAAAATTACATTCTTACAAATAGATTTTCAACTCCAAACGACAAAATCCCTGTAACCAATTATCATTTACAGAGAGCGGTTGTGCACTTTTTCATTCTTATTTTTGGGAGTCTTTTTTTCAAAAAGCATGTTTTTTGTTTTGTTTTTTGCTTTCAAAAATGTTGCAAATGGTGATAAAATATCACTAATGTCAATTTCGATGACAATCGGTTCATTATTTCCTGACCATATCGTATCTCCTTAAGGGAAATACATTGAATATTATTAGACCTGCTATCAACCGCGCGAGAGATGTTTCCTAGAAACTAGAAATATCATGATAGTCAAATGGAATATAATTATGTTTTTTCTTAAAATAAGGCTACAGAAATGTCTGAAAATAATAATAAAGTGTATGTTTCTAAAGTTTTTATGAAATTACCTTTATATAAACATTTTCCTATTCTAACTTCATTTCAGGATCTTGGGAGCTTATTTCCGTTTAAAACACATAATATCATGTCCCGTGGTTAATTTCTGATTGAATCTTTTATACATATGTCTATTTCTGTAAAAATGTCTTACTATTCCTACCTTAATTCTGGAACAACTCGTCAATGATAGTTATATATTCATCAAAGTGCATCTTTCAATATCCCTTGGTAATTTCTTTCGTGATTAGTCGACATCAATCAATGAAATCGTAATATTACAGCAATGCAAAAAATGTCGAATCAACTAGGACATGTTGGTTCGAGAAACAGAGATACTGCTATGTAGAAATGGAAAATTAAACAATGGAGACATTCTATGGAGTTCATCTGGAACAGCTCGTTGATAGCAACGATTTCCTATTTTTCAATTGTAAATTTTCAATTTATGCTATAACGGTGAGTTGAATATATTTATTTTACACCAAATACTACTTGTCCTGGTTGACGTATATCTCATTATGATACAGAAGTCACAATTTAATATCTGCTAACATGTATCCCGGGTGTAACTGGGAGACGGGATGTTCTCGTGCGCTATTACACTGCTAAACATGTGTAATAATTAGGTGTCTTATAGGTAAATCTTACGAATAAACATGCTAAACTAATAAATCAGTGTTGTAATTTCTCAGGGACCATTAACCAGAACAGCAAGGTATATAAATCAAAGACGTTCGAGTTCGTATGTGTGAATAGACTGAATACACCACGTGTTAAATTCGTACTGTTACCTCCAGTATATTTCGTAATCATGAAAATCATCAAATATATCATTCATCAAAATTTGGTAAGCTATCTTTGCAGTATTTCGTTAGAGACACTTTACGATTCTAAACAAAAGAAATAGTCTTCCTATTGAAGTATGTTACATGTTTTACAGCAGTAGTTCTAACATCCAATGTATTATGTTAGAAAATGTCTCTTATCCAGAGGAAATATTGTTTCAACGGAAGCATATTGAGTACTTTAAATACGTAATCTTAGCATATAATGTTTAATGTTAGAATTTGTATTAAATTGTTTGTTTCATCAATAAAATATATTTCAAACAATGTTTTGCCTGTTTCAATATTCTGTGTAAACACATAAATACTTCAACGGACATCAAACTATCAAAGAGAGTTATGCATATAATCGTTGGTTAACATTTTCCATTGCACAAATAATAGCATGCATCTTATAATCACTATGTTTTCATGTTTTGTATATAGATGTTTTTTAATTGGATTTAGTAAGTAGTAACGACGGTGTAATCTAATAAAGGTACTGGATCCTAACAAACAGATGCTCGCAGGATGCGCATTACTGGGAATAGATATTGGTCTTGTAGTAATAACAACAGTACAGTAAAGTCAAATATCGAATTATCGAGGTAATCCGCCCCTTTACCAAGATATAATTGAATTATAAACGATCACATACAAACATAGAACTCGATAATTCATCCACCGAATGTTTATTGTCATACATAAGAAAACATCTTTGGTGGTGAATAGATGGATGTAAATGAAAAATTCTAAAAGGGTTTAATAAGTAACAGCTCAAGTTAAACAGAGGTGGTAAAAGCTAGAGCTATGTAGCAAAAATTGCTACTAGTAGTAGATAGTAACCGTTCTTCGGCAGACGAACAATGCACAAATTAATATATATAAATATATGCCACCGTATTATACACATTTTAATGAAGACGCGTCTTACATAAAACATCACAGCTGACCGGTTAATACAAGTGTCAAGTGATTACAATGTCGTTAATATATAAATACAGCTGTAGTTACGATAACAGAAAACAGGTCATTTTGTAAAATAGTTATATGTTTCGGTAAATTGAATAATTCGCATCTGAACCGAAAATTAGGATCTATACTGTAAAATTAAGTTTGTACTTGGTTTATTGAGATGTCGTTCTTATTACGAAACTTTCACTATCGAAATGCCTTCGAGAAGTTACTGAATGTTGATATGAACGGATACCTGTTTTTATACGGATCGACAGTACGATTCCATGTTATAGATATCCTAGAAGAGCAAGCGGGCCTGCTGCATGTCATTTTGATTACTGGTTGATTTTATATTTCGAGTGGCATGAGGTGGAAATGAATTATTGTGGAATGTAGTATTATTTGTCTATTTTGATCCGTATGTTATCTTTAGTGACTAAATTTTAGACAGATAATTTTCATTATAGGATATTAACAATAGTTAAATGTCTTTAAGGACTGGTATTGTTTTATCTATTTTCTAAACTATCAGATTGTAACGTAAATTGACGAGACAAAATATTCCCAAAATCAAAATCGGCACGAACATTTTTAAAATGGCCAAGCCATGTGAGAGCCACTTTAAATAAGTATCATTTTTAATACTTAATGCAGCATTATCTTGCGCTGACATCTCACACCATATTAAATATACATGAAATAAGACCTACTCTCGTCAAGGTGAGTTAAACTGACAGCACAGGTAAAGAAGAGATCCATAAATACCGTTAAAGCCTTTCTTTATTTCCTCTAAATATCTCCTAGATGGTTTAAAGAGTTACATTTATATACATTCATGTTTTAAACTGTAACGAGAAAAAGTTGAACTCGAGAAATAGCGTTAGCTGTAATATGAAGGCTAAGTCATTACATTGGGTTGTATATGTGATTGGTAATCTAACAATGCTTTGAATGAGGTGTCCAGCATTTATGACATCAAGTGATTAATTGCCCGTGTCTAGACTTGCGGACACCGTGAATGTTTGATCTACTTTCTCTTCTTAGAACTCATAATAAAAACAGGAGATACAATTATTTACTTCCGGGTCTTGACTGACACCACTGTTTTATGTCATTTAGAAGTACATGGAAAAACATGTGTAGTCGGTTGTAAGAAAACATTAGTAGTTGTTCGACAGACATTATTTCATTAAAACAAGTAAAGTGTACAACTACAAAAGTAGGTCAAGTCAATGTCTCAACCTGTTGACAGTACAAACTATTACAATGTATATAAACGTAACACATAACTTAACCCTCTATAAATTGAATAATAAATGTAGATGTTTTGTTGGATTCCTGTGAATATGGTTTGGCATACAAACAACAATGAAAATGAACAAATAAATATGTAAATAAATAAATAGAATTAAATAAATAAATGATAAAAGAAATAGATAAATAGATAAATAAGTCAAAATAAAACGAAAGTCTTTGCTCAAAAGTTTGAATCTGGAATGCTTTTAGCAATAGTACTACCCAACCCCCATCGCCAATTCCTAATCTTCATACCCGGCCTATCTGACCCGGCCTAATATCTATCAGAAATCGTCCGTCTGTTCGTCCGTCCGTCCGTCCGTCCGTCCGTCGTCCAGAGCTATGTTATTCCAGCTAGTTTTTGTGACAGCATTTAGTGTTGTTTTTTTTAATTATCCAAGTTTATCCAAGTTACTAAATTGATTAAATTTTAAGGATAAATGGCATCTTCTCTGTTTATGATTATCCTGACTCCCATATATCATTACGACTTCTTGTCCCGTGGTCACGGATGAGTCATGGAAGTTTTTTGCTTTTGTTTTCCTTCTGTCATACATTTATATCAATTAACACTCATCTGTATATATTATTAATTAATGGAACAATAGGTAAAGACGTTATTCATGGTTTATGATAGTAATATATTTTAATGAAAAGTCCCGTTGGTATGTTTATGCATTAGATATATGACATTAAGCTTAGGCTTTCAAACAAAACTCCCATTTACCAAAGTAAATAACCCAAAAAATATACATCTGTATATTTATCTAATCTGAACATGAATTCAAAATATTATAACACCCTCGGTCTATTATTATCATTCTAGGAATAAACAAAACATAATACAGTAATACATAAGCACTTCCGAGAAATTCTGTGCGTACATAATTATGAGATGGACAGTTATTTTCGCGCTATATTTAATTATCAAGAATTCATTGAAATTAAATCCTTCGCGAATATTATACAGTATACAGTATGCTATTTCTTCAAGCAACACATTTCGACGAATTCAATGGCGTTTTGACACATGAGGGAAAGGGAGAAAATTGATTACCCTGAACCGCAGTCCTGCATCCTGCAATGAATTGATCGATCATGTCAAATGGCGAACTTAATGAAGAAACCGCTAATCTTTAACTGTTAACTTATTACTAACAAGAAAAAAAAATGACAGACGGTACCAGTCAAGATAGATATAAATGTAGCCAGTTTTTGATTTAACAGACATTGTGGTGTCAATGCGGTTTTGGTGGCTTGCTTCTGCGAAATATCATATGGTACATGTTATACAATTATATCAATGGCAATCTGTCTCCTTAACCTTATCTAGTCAAGGCGAAATTAAAAACAATTTTATTACTCAATAACAGAATATTTTCAAATAGATTTTTGAGAACGATATTTCATATTTTTACTATTACAAAAATAATTTTGAAATTTGCAAGATACTGTTATTGTTTATGATATAATGATTATCCTTTATATATATGATTAATAAACAATGTGGTTTTGAAGAGTTTCATCAGTTTGGTATCAACATAATTTGGAAAAAATGTCTTCTTTAACACAAACAGCGAAAAAAAACTATTAAAAAAGGGTCTTCGAAGAACAGTGGTTTTATAAAGCTTACAAACACTGTTTTCAATCATGTTTGTTTGTGTTTTAAGAAAAACGTAAAGATTCCATATAATGTAGTTTTGGTGTATTTGTGATTTACTTGATTAATATTGCGTTGTCGATAAGTTAACAAATGGACCAGACTGACATAGGAAGTTATGTGCAGGAAGTTGTAAAAAACATGATTTATTCAAATTATCAATTAAAAAATAAAACTGAGATGAAAGAAATCATCAGCTTTTTAAGGTTTATACAAATTATCAATTATCTGAATTATCTTAAATTTTGAATTATTTAAAAAAAAATTCAAATTATTTTAAAATTTCAAATTATTTTAAGATTTGTTATTAATTAAACTGACCTAAAGACGAAATGACGACTAAATTGAAAGCTGCACAACTTCTTCCTACCATTAAACAGATAAACACCTAACCTTCTTTTATTTTAAACGTAATCGGCCATATGTCATTTCGTAGAAATGTAGATTTAAGGCCTTTTATTATCATGTCCTGTGGTGTGTACTAAATTCTTAAATATCGATAATCCTGTGGACAGTATCTTCCTTTTTCGGAAAGATGACACGGGTTCGATACCCAGTCGGACGTTGAATAGTATGCTGATACAAATAGGGTATTCCAACATTTCGTGGAGTTTCTATGGAAATTCAAGTCTGTTTTAGTGAAATATGCTCAACAATCAGTATTAACATAGCTCTGGTATAATAGTTGTATGTTGCAGAAATGATATGGCCAACAGACATTTGACTATGGTGCATTTAACTGCCATGCCATCTGTAGACACCAGGTCGGTTCTGCACGAGACACAACAATTAAATTCTGTGATAGAATGCTTATTTCTGAACAGATTTTAGCCGATGTTTCCCATGGTTATCAAAATACTGACAATTAAAGGTGATGTGCTCCGTTTCAAACATTCTTTGCATGTAAAATGATCGTATCTTATTTCTAGTTGTTTGCTGTCATCTATCAAATCACTCTTAAGCAACTTTAATATTTTACATATTTATGACCTATTTTTTGTTGTAAACCAAAACATAAATTTTCACATGAATACCTCAAACAATAAACGTATTAAATACTTACTTATATATATCTATTGATTCTCGCCATATTCTGAGGTTGTATACGTTTCATATTAAATGAGGCTGCGGTCATTTAAATCCAAATTCATTGTTTTTTGTTGTTGTTTTTTTTGTTATAAAGAAGAAAAGTATACTAAAATAATACAGTTTAATTAATCTTATATCATTAAACAAATTTATTTTAGATTTTCGATCAATATATTTGAGTAAAAGGCGAGTGTTAAGAGTGAAATAATGACCCGGATGTCAAGTGTTATTTTAATGGCTGTTTCAGTTATCTTTCAATTATAGATGGTCTTGCCATTAGTCAGTGCAGGGAAATATTGATTTTATAGCTGTCAGGGCACCGGTCTCGGTGGCCGTTTGTATATGTCAGATAAGGTTAACTGATGACCCCTCTGGGGTCAGGGGGGCACAACTTAGCTGCATGCCTATTTGCATCTGATAATTGTTTAGTTAATCATTTATCAAGTAAAGGTATATTGGGAGTATCCTGCATGTAGCTGATCAGTTCTCAGAAGATTTCGTAGCACTTGACACGTTCATGACCAGCAACCTTATAACAACCGGTTTTTAGTATTGGAAATATGTTTCCCCACCAACCATCCCCTTTACACCGCCATATTTCAAATAATTTTGTATTTCAATTTCAAAGTAAGATTTACATGTATTTAAAGTAAGGTCTCTTATGTTGTAGTAATAGATGTGTTTACCGTTGACGGTGTATAGGTATCTGTGGCTGATGTACAGATACAAAGTTATACGCATACATTCAAGTTGATATTTAATTATTACATAATGCACTTGAAAGTAGAACGTTCTCGTATTTTAATACCACTTTTCTGCTGTCGAGTTTATCTCTTTCAGTACTTGATTATTGTGGACACATCATCAGGTTGACATGGGCCTTGTGTGTAACAACATTTCCCGTGAAGTGTTTCCAATCAGAAACGGTATGAGATCAGTGTATCTCGAGTGACTTTGGACTTTAGACTTTTGTGAAGGGAGACAATTACATTCCGGCATAAGGACTCGAACTAGGGTCATCGGGTTTGGAATAGTGTGTATTGGACTACGATCGCGAGTGCTGTACTTTTATGCTGCAGTCTTTATTTCAGGGCTGGATATTGCGGGCAGGCATATAAATATAATTTTTGGTGTCATATTGTTTAATTATGGTGGTATTAATTATAGCAGACTGTGCTCTGGTCTGCCAATAGTCTTGCTATGGTTTACCCTGGGGAATTAAATCTTGCTACTGCATGGGGTATCCTAGGAGTTTCTGGCAGGCCAGTGCTAAGTCTAAACATAATAATCCTGATCTTGTAATGCTTGCCACATGATATCCTGGGAGCTAAAGGCAGGATTATGGTTTTCTCTAGGCTGGAAATGTTGGTTCCTCTTGCGAGAGGTGGTTTCGGTTTTTTACAAGTGCATGCAAAATCTGCTAGGTCAGAGGGCAAGGGTCTTTATGTCCGGGAACCTGCGGGTAGACTCTTAGCATCATCGGTCCTTGCCTTTGCATGCACATGTAATACTAAGTTTTGGCTGCGGCCATTGTCATATTAATTCATAAATGGATAAGCCTGCTCGCCATATTCTGAGCTTGTATACCTTTCATATTAAATGAGGCTGCGGTCATTTAAATCCAAATTCATTGTTTGCCTTTTATGTTATAAAGAAGAAAAGTATACTAAAATAATAGTCTCTGTTTGTTTACAACATGTCACTCTGTGGTGGTGAAAAATGTTTAAAATAAATGTGTCTGATTTCTTTCTTTTTAAATGTGTTAATGTTTTAATGTTTTCGCTGCTACTGGTTATGTCATAGGATATTTGCAAAGGCGTCAATATGAAATAAGAATGTGGTCGATATAAGTAGTATGATGTGACATAAATGAATATATATATATGTGCGTAGACAAATTACAACCCCTTTTTGCGTCCTATTACATGTCGAATAATTCAGACACTATGACAAGGATTTCCCAGCTCTTTTTTTTTATCAATTTTCTTAACCATAAGCAAGCAACGAAGTCCACGTTCATGAAAATTCGACGACACATGGAATAAGTTTGTGAGGAAATACAGCCTGATGTTAAACCCTTATCTTTTGTATTTTCAAAGTTGAGCAACAAAATTGATGACATGATTATTAATTTTTTTTTAAACAAATATTTTATTGAATTTTAATTTTATCAACAACACATTACAAATACAATACATGTCCATTGAAACTTACAAACATGCACCATATCCATTTAAATATAATTCGATATGTTCATACATGTATTAATATAATATGGTTAGCCATTTTATATGTCTTTACTCACTCACTCACACACATAAAGACAACAAATCAAACATACACATCACAAACATACTGGGCAGGGGGGGGGGGGGGGGGGGAGTTTCTTTTGCAGCCTCGGACTAATTGTTTCATTACACACAGGGTAAATAGTGTATACAATTTACACATAAAAGTATAGACATGAACTTTAAATTGACAGCACAAAACTGTTTCATTAAATAAAACCACACCATAGAGATATTAAAATCATTAAAATCATATGTTAAGCCAGTTTTCAAGATTATTTTGTAACTCATCGTTGTTTTGGTATGCCTTATGCCTAACTATCATCAGCTTATCAGCTTTCAGTTCAAACAGTATATGGTTTTTGAAACTTATTAAATTGATATCTTTTCCTAAACATTTCATTTTAAACAAATATTGTTTAATCAATAGTAAAATAAGGTTATCTACATGTAATACCAAATCTGCATCACTAAAACTAAATTTTCCAAATATAAATTCCTGTTTAATAAAATCGACAAAAATGTTGTTAGCAGCAAGTAGTTGTTTTAATTCACGTAAAAAAGCACTAACTTTATTACAATCCCAAAAAATGTGTTCAATGGTTTCTGGAAAATTTCTACAGAATGTACATGAATTATCTTGTTTTATACCCATTTTATGTAGAATTGTATTTGTAGTTAAAATTCTATGATTGATTCTGTATTGAAGCCATCTTAGTTTTGTACTATTAGTGGTTTTAAAAACATTTGCATAAATGTCTTTCCATTGGTTTTCCTGGATGCTAAAAATTAAAGACCATTTTCTTTGTGGTGTAGGCTTTTGTGACTATGACAAAAGATTCTATAAATGTCATGTGTCCCTTTTGTATTTCTTAGTATAACTTTCAAATTTAAAGGTATGTTTGGTAAACAGATTACTGAAGAGAAAGTTTCCTGTTTACTATTTATAAAATGTTTTACAGCTTTAATAATACCATGAAATGTTAAAATTTGCTTATACCATATTTTTGTTGAAATTCTTCAAAATTATAAAATGAGCCATCTTTTTTGACAATATCAAATATATACATTACCCCTTTCCTGAACCATTCTTTGCAGAAAACAGGTTTGTTGTTTATTTTGATGTTATAATTATACCACAAAGGATTTTCACAAATTTTTTCATTGTAAGTATTGGACCCATCTATTGCTATATACCAAGCTTCCAGAACATCTTTCCAAAACAAATTTGTACATTCTTCCAAAGTAATTTTGAGTTTTTGAAGTCCACAATTTGCCAAAGCAAATTTATCCATATATTTATCTGTAATATACATCCAACTAGCATCATCTTTATAAATCCGCCTTACCCATATTGTCTTGAGACCTGTTATAAAAGATTTTAAATTAATCATCTTTAAACCACCTTCCATATAAGACTTAATTATAACATCACGTTTAATTTTGTCTGTTTTACCACACCAAAGAAATTCATATAATATATTGTTGATTTTTTTTTTATATACGATTCATTTGGGTTCGGAAGAGCTATAAAGAGGTGATTGAATTGTGAAATAAGTAGTGTTTTTATAATAGTTATTTTCCCTATTGGAGTAAGATTTCTTCGGCTCCACGAGTTAATGAGGGATTTCAGTTTAATAAGTTTCTTGTCAAAATTCAATTTTACTATTTTATGCAAATCAACATCATATTCTATTCCTAAAAGATTAAACTTTGTGCTTCCCCATGAAAGATTGTGTGCTGTTATATATTTAGTATTACTATACTTTTTGCTACCTATCCAAATTACCTGGGTCTTGGTGAAATTCATTTTGAGTCTAGAAACTCTGGCATAATAATTAAGCTGTTGTAGAGTGATATTTACAGATTTTTCCGAGCCATCAAGAATTACAGAAGTATCGTCCGCAAATTGAGAGAGAAGAATTTCTTGGTTGTCAACTACAATACCACTAATGTCTGAATTATTTCTTAATAATATCGATAAAATCTCTGCACATAGTATACAAATATATGAAGAGACCGGATCGCCCTCTCGGTTACCGCGCTCAATATCGAAATAAATTGTCAAGTTACCTCCTATATTGATAGCAGACTGACATGATTATTATTGATAAAATGGACGTCACATGACACTATTGAATTTTTTATTAATTGGAATGCTGCTTTAGTTTTATTGAAAATAACACACTTATAGAAGTGTATGATGCTATTCCTTAATCTAATCTATGTCATATTTCCATACTAAATGTTTTATTGTCTTATAATTTAGAAAAGTCGGGACAAGTTGTTTGGAACGTCCTGTATCTAACGTTATTAAAATACATAGTACAAAATGTAATTACATTTTCATAATATCACAACCTCACTGCGTGTAGTATATCTTTATCTATCCTATTATATTTTGTAGTATAGCCCACTTTAGACCTTTAATGGTTTAAAGAAAACATACATTATAACTGTCAGTAAAATTGGCAATGACCTAGATACAATTTTTTTTCCAGATTTGACGGTCCGACAAATCTCATGATGAGTACCATATGTGACTTCAGAATATCTTACAATCTGTACAAGATATTGTGTCTCGGTTTTCCCTCTGTTTGGATGTCACTTAACATTACCCTAGTCCTTACATAAGAGTTTAATGCGTTTTTATGTGTTGATTGTGTGGGATTTACTATTTTTTCTTTTTTTTCTTTTCTCTTTTTTTTTTTTTTTTTTGCCTGTTTTGTTTGTTAGTTGTTTTATTTTTTTGTATTTTTTTGTATTTTTTTTTTTTTTATCTATTTTACAAAACAGCCTCGCAAGTTATAAATATGCCAAGTATGAATGATGGGACTTACTGAGCGAATTGTTAATTATCGTTGCATTACTATTATTAATATTATGAATGAGGGGACTAACTCACACTAAAATTGTGAATTACCTGTTCTAATTTTTGGACTAACTGAACTTATATTGTGAATTATCTGTTCTAAATTTATGAATGATCGGAGTAACAGACACTAAAATCATAAATTATCACTTCTAATGATGGAACTAACTGACACTAAAATATTATGAACTATCTGTTGTAAATAATCTGTAAATAACGTTTTACTTCAGAATTCGCTTGTTTCTTTCTTAAAGTATTATGACCTTGAAGTGCATGGGTAATATACTGCCACATTACATTAAAAACACGCCCATGAAATTATATTTAAGGCAACAACAAATCTATAATTCGTATGAATAGCGTAGGTATGTTTGTACACAATGTTATAAGATAATTATGTCATGAGATTACACGTCATTAGTAAATTCTACCTGGTTTTACCTATTATGAGCCTTAAACGCATGCGCGATAAACTGTCACAACACATTAGCAAATGACAGTAGGTATATATGATGGTGGAGGCGGTTCTTCGAAGTTTTCGCCCTGTTTCCAGGAAACAGGATCTTCAGAATCTCCATATAGTAACCTTTAACAAATTTCCTTGTGTGGATTTAGAGTGATATATATATAATGATATACACGGAATTTATTCTGTGTTAGTCAATATTATCATCAATCAAGCAATAACTGTCACTTTCCTCCCCATAAACATGCACAGCCTGTTTATTGACATTCAGCTAACTACAAATTTCAAATCATTAATTATTAGCTTTAATTAGGTTTCATTTCTCTTCATTACAAACAAGATAAATGTATGCGGTTCTTTTTCTATCTGTCATATCCTTGATTTAAATGCCACATGCTCCTGACCGAGAAACGAAATGTCATTGTTATTTTATTTCAACTGTCGTGATATTTTTCTGTGGTCGGCTAGGATTACGAGGTAACCTTTGTTATTACGTTACACCTTTGAACTTTTTAAGAATATCGTTATGTAACAATAACAGGTAGGTTCTATCAAAGTGAGTTAGAAAACTGATTGTTCTTGAGACTGTTGTTTGACCTTATTCTTGAACCTCTTATAGTCGTAAAATAAACGAATAATAGCCGTCTGATAAAACAAAACTTCGGAAGAAGAAAAAAATCATAATGACCTAATTGGCTTCAGTTCGTTTACACCTTTTGCAGGATTAACAAAACTTAGAATTATCGACGCGTTTTAATGTCGTCAGAGATTTGTTTTAAGCGTTTTTATGCAACGATTCCTCCGGTAATGATATTATAGTCAAATGCATGGGTCTATAGTTTAGCCATTAAGACCTGCCAATTTAATACCAATAGTTCATCTCAGTGTACATACGCTTAACTGATCATTGTCCGATGAAGATGATAGAGTTTTGTCAACAAGTTGTGCTAAACGAAGTTTTCATATCAAACATATATGATGTAGTAAAAAGTGCAATTATCTTAAATAATGGGCGATATTGAGTAAAACTGTACAGATCATTAACTTTCACGGACATAACACGAATAACACAACACGAATAATAGCATAATGTTAATTAATCAATTTGACACGTGTCATTGGTTTGATGACAGACACATACAAATTCAAACCAGCTGATGATTACTATTTATATTCGTTTTGCCGGAGACGCATGAAATCAACGAAATATAACGAATTTTGTTTCCAAGTTTAAACCACAAAATTAAACCTAAGCGAAAAAAAAATGTTTTTTAGTAATACAGCATATACAATGCTCTAACCTCGTACTCGTCAACACTACAATACAGATATAAGAAATGTCACATCCTCAAAGTAAAAGTAGAGGCAGTAAAACTAAGGTTAAAGGTACTATAACTGATAACCATAATCACAATTCATATCACAGGGGATCTGTGAGTTTATCAATTCTGCAACAGACAATCATCTTTAATTATTTTAGTTAATAAAAACATCTTACTGATAATTGTATATTCAAATCTAATCACTTTTTCACACCTTGATTTGAATAATGAAATAAATCAAAAGAATGCACGACTAGCACATGAAGAGTTGATATATGTTGTAATTATTAGAGCGAGGTTTCCGTTACTATAAAGGCCTAATTACCACATTTAAATCAGTTCTTCGCTAATTAGTCCGGAGAGGAACAGGGTCTTTGTACTGAAAAGGTTACTGAAACAGTCATGGTAAGTTTGCTGTATACTTGTAAATTTTAGTTACATTTTTCATTTCAACAGAATAACAGAAATATAAAAACAATATATCTGTCCATTGATTCTATCATATTCCTACAATATATTCTAATTAAATATCGCAGGGATTGCGTGTTTTTTTAATTGATTGAAAATTAACATGAAATTTATGTTGAAAAAATATATCTCTGATATAGACATTTTTCGTCACACCAAACATTTAATTTAAGAGTACTAGAATGTATATCATTTATTAAAATTGACCATCATCTATTGGTAGTTTTAGTTACATTTGATGATGCATATCATTTCTTTATATATTTTGTAATGCAAGTGATTGGCAGTTGCTTTCAACCAAAATTAACAAAGTTGAAAACATTCTCTGCTGAGCAAAAATATAATGACTAAAACAAAATGTCAAAACTTATGATGAAAAGTGTTTAAGAAGTTATATTCATAAGCTGTTGAATATCGAAATGGTTTTTGATTCAGGTATTCTCAAAATTCTCTTTACTTACCAGATGAAACAAAAAGTGTTTTGCTCACGGATACTGTTAAAATAATTTAATTGAAGTGGTAGCTTTTATTTCTCATTGCATTTAGAACACACGCATGAAATTATATCTATACCAATATCAAATATATTTTCATATGAATTTTCGTGAGAATAGTTCGAAAATTTTACCTGATTTTTGGAAAGGTAATCATTCATTTAGATATTATATATATAATAAGTCAATTAATGCTTTGCAAAGATGAATCAAATATATTAAATAACAACTGCTTCTAACAATGTAAAAAAAGTTATAAAATATAATAAAATAATAAGGATCATGACATAAGACAGTGCTAGTACGCGTCACATTGGTCATTAGTCTGATGAAGGTGACAGTGTAGTCATCGAAACGTCACACTCTTAAATATCACATTTGTTGTGTCATATAACTATTATATTTACTTTCCAATCGTGAAGAAAATGTTCAAGAATATTGCTAAAAATGTAGTATATAACTCATTTACAAGAAAATTAACCACTGGAAGAATGCGACATTCACAATCTTTTGGGGTGTAATGTCATTTTTAAAATGACGGAACAAATTCGTTTCAATCGCTAAAATCAACAACTCTGTGATTTTTATTCGAGGAATGTCACTCAAAGGAGAGCAATTTCAATGTTTTGGACACAGTTTTTGAATAAATTAGTAAAATTTGTTTTCAATGCCAGTTAACATGAACCATACGTAAAATGATAATTTGCACTACGGATTTTTTTTTTTTTTTTTTTTTTTTTTTGGCTTTTTCAGGGGGTCTGCCTCCTAGGTTTCACAGTGGTTGTGAGTTTGATAGCCTGCTGCCATGCCTTTGTAGAACCCATTTCAATGCCCGAAAATTTACAGGAGTGCTACAAGTTCCGTACCGGGAATATTAGCATAACGGATGTCCCTTCACAAGACATAAACATGTTTTGCATCACACAGTTTCTGTATTCTACCAAGGATCTCCGTCCACAGCGTCCAATTGCGAACGAAACTCTCCTTTACGCCCAGGAGCTACTGAGACAACTTGTCCATAAGCATCAACACCATAGACGTTCCAAGAGGCAATCTAATCCTATGGTAAGGCGAGAGATTCGTGTCCTCAGTCGGGCAGAATGGAATGCGTTTACGACCAGGCTTAATGAACTGAAACGGAGACCAGTAAGTGATTTAACTTGCCTTGCTAATTGACATGTTGCTAACTTATAATTAAATGCATATTAATTATCATTATATTGCGCATGGTCAGGTGGCACAGTGGTAACGCACTAGCCTTTCACCCTAGACGGCCGGGGTTCGATTCCCCGATCGGACGTGAAAAGGTATTGGGTCACCTGCCCGACCTGGTTTTCCCCGGGTACTCCAGTTTCCTCTCATATTAAGAGCCTCGCGCGCTTTCAGCTGGGCAAACAAGCGCGGTTAATACAAGTCCATATGATTTTTACGCAATTGTTGTAAAATAAATTTACATTTTAATTTTCTACCTGGAATATGCCCAAATTAGTTGATGCTGTATCTTTTCTGCTATGGTTTGAATAAATTTAAACATACTTGTATTCATTATCGCAATTAGGCAAACCGATAAACCTAATTTGAATTTTTTTTTCAAAGCAAAATAACCCATCGGCTGATAATGGCTGTAAATCATTTTCTATTAGAATAAAAAAAATGTTGAAGACTGTTAACTGTGTTTACCGTTATCGCAATAAGGATGCAGTTTTTACCATTTTTGTTGCGTTGTTGCTCTTCTCTTCAAATATTAAAAAAAAAAAAAAAAAAAAACATAATATAAGTGACAATGTATTGATATACTGTAATAAGATAAATGAGAACATAGCAAAACTTGTTGACCTTAAAAGATGGAAATACAAATGCTTTAAATGCTGAGGTTAAGGGTCTAGGTTTTCCTTTCAAATTTTATGTGGTTTTACCTATATTCATTTTGAAGTGGTTTGTACGATGTTTACACCAGTGATTAGTGAAACAAAGCAAAACTCGTGCGTGTTTTTATTTAAATATAAATATGTATAGTTAAAATAGTATAAAATTATTTCGACAATTTTGCGTGTTTTTATGTAACGATAAATATGTATAGTTAAAATAGTAAAAACATTCCTTAAATTACAGAGCTATTTATTTGTTTATCGTATTGTATGTATTGACTGCAATTCAAATGATCTTCCCACAAAATACATCATGTCAAAAAATTGAAAGAGAAAAAAGAAAATAAAGATAGGTAACAATAAATACTTATCCAACGCATTCGTATTACGTCATGGAATAATATATACACATTCGCATGTAAGTAAATATACGTTATGTCGCAACTGTATGTGAATGAACTCCTTCCTATACGTTATTTTAAGGTGATACAAAAATGAATTAACTAAACCATCCATACGTCCATGTTTCTGTTTCAGGTAGGCGATATTTTCGGATATGACGCTTTGGCAGATATCCATAGACTAGTGGTAGACACTGCACACAACGGTCCGAATTTCCTTGGCCTGCACAGAGTTTATCTAGCACTGTGAGTTTCAACAACTTGAACATAACTCCATGACTTGGGTTGATAATTTTCTTTATTGACATAATAACCACAAAATACTTTACCTAAATATAGAAAAGACAATTTAACTTGGAAAATAGTTAAATAGACGTATGTTTATTGGATATGCTCTTGTTTGTCTGTTCCAGACTAGAGATCGCCTTAGGCATGCCAATTCCATACTGGGATAGTTCTTTTGATTTCTACATGGAAGAGCCTACGGATTCCGTCATCTGGACTCCCGAATTTTTCGGAAATGGCTTCGGTGCCTTGGATGAAGGGCCTTTCCAGTGGATGACGCCTGAGGGTGTACCATTAATTCGTAATATAGGTAATGCCGGAACCTTAATTAGTTGGGATGCCATTGCAGCAGTTCTATCGAGGAGGTTCAATGGTGAGATCGTAGAACCAAGTCAAAATCCTGTATTCAGTTTAGAAGCTCATCATAATGGTCCCCATTTATGGATGGATGGACAGATGTCTGCTCTCGCCACTTCTGCTCAGGACCCGGTGTTCTTTATGCATCACGCATTCATCGATTATATTTGGAGTATATTCAGGTCGCAGCAGAGAGCAAATGGTATTGATCCTTCCCTTGATTATCCACAAACCAACGCTCCAGGGCAGCAACCTTCAGATCCAATGATACCATTCGGGTTGCGTAACATTGATGGTTATAGTAACTTCTTCGAGTCTCTGAACGTTTACGAGCCATCACCTAGCTGTCCATATTGTGGCGGAAGTCAATACCTGGAATGTGTCGGCGATCGTTGTCGATCCAGGGTTGCTCTACGTTCATCGGGTGCAGCTGGTTTTGCATCTGGAGTTCCAAGCAGTTTTGGAGGTCCAGTAAGGTCACAGGCCACAGTTCAGCGTACTGGACCTTTGCCAATTGGAAGACGATTCACGTCATTCTTTACGGATCCCAGAATTAGAGGCGATACAATGCCTAATGCACCTTCAAATAGAATGCGAAGAAGCGTGCTCTCATCCAACAACACAAGAGCAACTAAGAATATTAAAGACAGCACACAAATTAACCGACCATATCAGAATACGTTTGTATTGAACGGTGTAAGTAATGTTGACCTTTGGGCTTTTGTACCAGTCCGTATTATCTTTGAGCGACCTCCTGAAGTCCAATTTGAATCTTATTTGATTCAAAACGGGACGCTCGTAAAAAGCTCTGATATGTTTTCTCCGGTAGAGTTCAAAGGCCTGAAAGTTGAAATAAAAAGAAAAATGCCAGCGACATACAAGAAATGCCACGTTTCCGGTTCCGGCGCTTCCAAGGTTTACGTGCAGACCGACGGTATAGACTATTCCGGTCGTTATAAAGACTATGCTGTAGTAGATGAGCGATTACCAGTCTCGTCTTCTCTGACGTATGTCGGTGTCAAAAACCCCACTGAAGGTGCAGCACAGTTCTACATGACCGCGTACGACTCCTGTGGGCGTGTATGTACACCCCAATGCCTCATTAACGGGATATACCAACCATGCTCGGGCGCTTTTCGCATTACGTCATCATTCCCTAAAATGTACGGAATTACATTTGAAGACGCCGTTAAAGGAATATGGAAGAAAGGGAAAGGTTTGCTGTCCGAAGCGAATGCAGCAGAGATACCTGTAGCGTTTCTCTGTGAAATACATAGTACATGGCCGTGGTCCTTTGGTATCGAAAATTTATCTTAATCAAAATCTTATTTAATTCTTTTCAAAAGAATTTGTTTTAAATGTCTAGGTATTGAAGAAAATTAAATGTATAATAAACTAAAGCATTTGCAGAAATGGGTTGTTATTTTTCACAATATGTTATGATAAGCATCAGTAAAACTCTAGGGTAATGTTTGGATAGGGCTTAGTAGTGTAGCTTTGTGTCTAACTAATCGACGAGAGAACAGAATCCCCTGTTTAGTAACCGTAATGCGGAAGTGGATGAGCGAGTATTTGCCATTTATGCTGGTTTGATGATACTCTGCCAACTTATTTATATAAATACAGTGGAACTTCGTTAACTCGAACTCGACGGGACCACGAGAAAACTTCGAGTTATCCGAGTGTTCGAATAAAGCGAGTTGACATTTTTGGTGGAAAAGTGTGGTCAATATTTGTCAACATTGTATAATCATTATAACTCCGCTCTGTCACTCATCAGTTCAGTGTAAAGACTGGTCAATACATGTAAATGTATAATATGTAATATTTCGTTCTGTCACTGGAAGTTTGGTGTAGTTTTGCCGATATACAGTCTCAATCAAGTTTCTTTCACTTAGTCACTTCAATAACGATCTGATGTTCATGTCATGTTTGCAAAAGGAATAACGATAAAATGGACTTCAATCGAATAACAATTTATTAATGTTATATCAAATAACCGTTTAAACTTAACACAGATTATATGTAAAACGTAACAGAACCATTACCTTATATTGAACATATAAAATACTGTTTGATAGGCCTACTTACGTTTTACTGACAACCTCGCCATTTCCATGCGTATTAGCACAGGAAGTTGGTACTGCGCATGTGCGTATAAAATGTTACTGTTACTGAGTTGGCGTTTTATCCGATTTAATAGACAGCGCTGACCGTTACAGTCGTACTCTGAACACCTTGGCAGTAATTACGCTATTGTTTCAGCAGTTTACAGATTTAATAGGCATCGGTGACTGTTTCATTTCTACACCTGTAAAAACATCAGCCGAGTAGATATACTGGTGTGTCAGAGATTAGTTCCGCTTGAGCGAGCGGGTAGATGAGTTGACTATCGTGTGTACTATTATCGGCGACCGCCTTAGGAAATTACCTGATGTAAGTAAAACAGTACTTTTTATCACCGACAGTTGTTGTTATAAGATTCCACCGACAATTTCTTTCATGAATTTATGAAACACTTATAATCGCGTATAATAATCGGTAGAATTCTAGTGCCGATACAAACGGAATTTCGATGTTGAAAAAATGTCGGCGTTTACAACCGATCGTTGTTGGACACAAACATGATACTTCGAGTTATTCGATCATTTTAAGTAGGATTTCTATTGTTGGGACCAAAGTTTCACTTCGTATTATCCGAGTTTTTCGAGTTTTCCGAATCCGAGTTTTCCGAGTTTTTTTTACTAGGATAAAGAGAGAATTCGGCCGGGACTGACGAAGTACTTAAGCGGGGTATTCGAGTTTTCCGAGTTCGAGTTAACGAAGTTCCACTGTACATACAAAATCAAGTCTTGCGGAAGTCAGCTTTCCATGAGTAATATTAGGTTTTCAATTTGTTGTCTCTAAAACTTGATAACATTGGGGGGGGGGGGGGGGGGGGTGATATAAAGAAAAGGGAAATAATATATTAGAACAGAAACAAAGAGATAAGGTTATCATGATCTAATCTGCGATAGATCTATGATCAATCGTTTCAGGCCCCGCCCATCGCGCTTAAGCCCTGCCCCGTTTCTAACGAAAACAATATGGCGTCAAGTTCGCCTTTTAGCGAAACTCTCTAATGAGTCTTCACTAAATCATCATAATGCTGACAGATCGGAATCGCAAAAAAGACAATACTCTGACATTCGCGGAGGTAAAGGTGTTGAATATCAGAAACCATCACGTTAAATGAATTAAACAAAATAATGAATATTGTTTCTACCGTCTTCCAAGTGCACACATCTTCCTATACCAGTGGGGCCTATAGAAACCCATCAACACTGATTTTGTCGAAACGCACATATTGCTATGCATTCTACACAGTAATTCAAAATATGCCGTTAAAGCTTCGGTTTAAGGCCTTTCACAGCAATCCGAATACACCGCTTCGTCAACATACATATCTTACTTTCGCTAGTATGGGCGTGGCCAAACGACTGATTTTGAAAGCTTTTTTTTCTGATTGGTCAGTCCGCTACAGTATTGCACGTCACTAGTGGAGGGCACATAGTACTTACCAGCGTACTTGTAGCGATGTAAAAAATGTTGCTAAATGGATTTAACAGTACACGTGTTAGGATGGGGATAATGCGTTGTTTTTCATGGCTATACTGGCGATTAGAACAAGAAATTTGATGTAAACTCTTCGACTTATCGATCTCTTCTTCAAACTTAAGGTGTGGTTTCAAAATGGCATAAGAAGCAAATATGATAGCTTATATGGGATATTGGTAGCCTCCGTAGTCCTACGTTGACAAATAGACACGTATGTACACACCAAAGAATACAGCGCCCTATAATACAATATCAATTATTATATTATATAAATTGTCATTATGATTAAATTAGTAGTATTAATATGATATTTACTTGAAATAAACGTAAACGATAATATCAGAAGAACAATGACATTTGGGTACATGTGGTAGATTTATTTGTAGATTTGCTTCGTGTAATATCATGTAATATATCGTAATTAACGTCCTAATTATAATTGACAGCGATGGTCATGCAGGGATGTGGTCTACACATGTCGGCCGCACTTGTATACGTATTAGGAAAAGAACATGTGTGAATTAGGTTCGGAGTGTTACAGGGTGGTCTGTTATGTCCATTGTCGTTCAACAAGTCAATGGAGGTGACACACATCAAAGCCAAAAAAGAACTTTTTGCACAAATGGTTAAGTGTTGATCTTTGGGCTGGATTAAGTGAAAAAACCCTCTATGCTTGGTTTGGTTTGTTTTTGTTTAACGTCCTTTTAACAGCCAGGGTCATTTAAGGACGTGCCAGGTTTTGGAGGTGGAGGAAAGCCGGAGTACCCGAGAAAAACCACCGGCCTACATTCAGTACCTGGCAACTGCCCAACGTAGGTTTCGAACTCGCAACCCAGTGGTGGAGGGCTAGTGTTAAAGTGTCGGGACACCTTAACCACTCGGCCACCGCGACCCCCCTCTATGCACTAAATTATAATTTTGAATGGACTGAATATGAAAGACATTCAAAATGTTATATGCTCGCAAAAATTGTCTTTATTTTCGCAAAATTCTTAAAAATACATATCAGCGGTATACTTCCTAATTTAGTATGTTTGTATTAAGTCTAATATTCAGACTACGTTTCAGGAAAACAGTTTTTACCTGTTTTGTAACAAATGCGTTCTTAGTTTAGTAATTGAGTTACGTAATTAGTTAATTAGGCCAGTGCATCATCGATTAATTTGGGTTAAATGTATAGCCGTTGGATCCATGATTGATGGCACAAAGCAATGTATCGGTGAATGGTCTCTAATTTTAAAAAATCTTTAGACAGACTCAAATTTGAAAATCAACATTGCTGAAATAAAACATCTTTCGTCAAAATATCAGCTAGGAAAGTTGATTTTGAAATAAAAATAATAATAAATGAATGAATACATTGATAAAATAAATAAATACAATGTAGATATAAATTTCAAGCACAAATAAAAATAAATAAATAAACAAACAAAAATCAAATCAAATCAAGACATAACAACCAAGGATATTCAAACTTCTTTACGAAATGCAAATATCACTCTACATTTCAAATTTAATACTTATCGATTAAAAGGGTAAGAAGAACTTTGGACAAATGTTAAATGTGAGATTTAATAAAAAGATAAAAAAAAAAAAAGCACATGCAACTAGATTTGATCAAGATAAAAACACGGGATTTCCAACTAGAAAATGATCGCAGACATATTATCGTTCTGGCAGACAATTTTATACGTTCTACCTACGTTTTCTCTTCTTTTTCTCTTTTTTTTTTCTTTGCTTCCCTTCTTTAACCGATCAGTTGACTTTTAACCGTGTCTGTGACCTTGAACTTCGAAGGTCAAGGTCAAAGATATACCTACCTTTTGTAGCCAGTCATTCATGCTATAGATGTGCCAATTATCAAGTCTGTATGTGTCAGAGTATTGCAAGAAAACATTTCAAGTGTAATTGTAGAATAATATTTAATTTCGGCAGTTAGATGTTTTCGAAAGTGCTTTTCCTGAGATACCTTTGATGATTTGACATTGAAACATCTTCAAAAGAACGTCTTTTTCATATATGATGAAAATAAACCGTTTTTAACAGAATTTGAAATTTTCGATTTTTTTATCATTTGACCTCCATAACCTTGAATGAAGGCCAAGGTCAATGAAAAGTAATAGAATTTGTCGGCATTTGTACAAGCTATCAATGTACCAAGTGTCAAATCTGTATGTGTAAAGATATAGGAGAAGAGGGAAATTAAGTGCATTTTTGGGACAAATTTGAATTTTGGCGGGATAACGAACATTTGTCAAAGTGCCATTTCTACGTCATTTTTCATCGCAGGACCATACAATTTGCACAGTACACCTTGGTAAATCAAGCACCTTGTAATGCAATTGAAAAACGAACTCATTTTGAATTTTTGACCTTGAATTTACCTCGTGCAACCTTGACCTTGACATATTTTCTGATAACATGTTACAGAGAAAAGTTAGCCCCGACCATGTTTTTTTTAATTAATTATTTGTTTTGGATTATTTGACCTTGAATGAAGGTCAAGGTCAATGAAAAGTAACTTCTTTTGTAGCCACTCTCACGTGCTATAGTTGTGCGAAATATCAGGTCTGTATGTGTATTAATGAAGGAGCTGAAAAAATAAGACATTTTTGCTCAATTTTGGAATTTTGGCGGGGAAAACTTCGAAATTTTCAAAGTGCCTTATCTCCCTCATTTTTTATCCGATGATCAAAACATTTTCACATTCCGTCTCAGTGCATCGCATCACACTCTTTCATTTGCGGTGAAAACAGGACTTTTTTCCGACATTTTCTTTATGCCATGGCGAGGTCATGACCTTGACATATTCTCTGATAAGATGGCATGGAGAAAAGTTAGCTCCGTAAATGATCTATATGACACACTGAACGTGAACGAAATAGAACGATCCTTTATGAAGTTATGGTCGTTCAAAAAACGTTCAAAAAGTTCTATTTATAGATCTGTGACCTTGACCTTTGAACTTATAAACATAAAATTATTACGGGATCATCGGCTTGATGTTCTCTATCATATACTAAGATTTGAACGTTTTATCTGTTTTTGTTTTTGCGAAAAATTGTTCACAAAAAAAGTGTTAATAATAATAAGAAGAAGAAGAAGAAAAAACAAAACGAAAACAATAGGGATTTCCATCGGATAGACTGGTCTTATAGAAGGAGCAGGGACAAAGTGGCATGGTAAAACTCCCCTACCCACGGCCTTTTATGTTTAACGCAGTTATATATGTATCAAGGATAGTAACCCCTCAGAACAACATACCGTCCATTTGTTTTCTTATTGATGTTTTCATACTTATTACGGGACTTGAATTCTACTTTTTATATATTTACGTAAAGGGAGATTATTTCCAAAAGGTGTCGACATGGTGAAATTATCAAGTTACCACAAACTGTATAGATAATGCTATGTAGACTATTGGTAGCCGATCATCAGAAGCAAATACATTGATTTAACTCATGTGGTGACGCTGGGCGTATAACAATGCGTTCGCAAAATAAAGGCTTTGCGGTACGGTACTCTTGAAATCATCGATTCATGAATGTTTTTGCATGATGCCGCTTTATTTAATGGAACGACTTTATTTATCGCCTAGACTGTTTCGATATGACAAAGTGATGTACTTTTTCCAATGGGTACATATTCACTATTCTAGGTTAAAGGGACATTTCTTCGTTTGAATAAAGTGTATGTCGCTAGAATGAAAGTTAATGTGAAATTTGCATTTTCAACAAGTAGCAAAAACTGTAATCTTTCAATTGATACGACAATTTTACTCTCAAGGGAAATCAAAGTATCTTATGATAACAATTCTCAATAAGATCCGAAGTATCACTAATTACCGCAAAGGCAGACGGTATCTGTGAACAAAACGTCATTTTTCTGTACATTTCGGCGTTACTTTCATTACTGGTAGGCACAAAAACTCATATAATCCTCATTCGGGCATAAATTTTTCAATAGAAATTTTGCACCTTTCTGACGTCCGAACGAAGGAATGTCTCTTTAACAATATGACTGGAAAAGAAAACAATATTTGTTTTCATCATGAAGACTATATTTCACTAATATTTAAGACACGGTTAGATTGCATAATTGTAAAAGTCAAAGTAACATGATAGTATTAGTCAAAACTATCTATAGTTCTTTTACGATATTTATAAACTGTTGTTTGACAATATCAATAAACTGCTGTATATAAATGATATACAAAATTGATTTATAAATATTATAGTTTGAACAGCAAGGATGCTACTATAAAAAAAAGTTCAAAAGACGGGTAATACGATTATGTCTTCTTATTGCGCAATCATTATGTTATGCTGTAATTAAAGATCGAAGTATAAAATTGATCTCATCGAATAGATCACCATATATTGATAATTTTGCATGACATGATATTTGAGAAATATCCCTCGTCTTAAAAAGGACGCTTTATTGTCACAATCGAACTCACCATTTTTTTTTACCAGAGATATACTTTTCTCTCATACACATATATGCATCTTCACAAAACAGTGTTTAAATATATAATCATTTCAAATATTGTAAAACCTTCCTTTTTAAATTATTCATGTAGAGAACGTACCAAAAACTTTCGCGAAAGGGACGTAGAAAGCTCATGTATTATACATTGTATAATGGTTATGTTGTTCATTTACAGTAATCATATAATCTTTCGTTGACCAGTGATATTATCTTTTGATGCTATCCTCTTTCTTGTCAATTGCAAATGGAACTGAGATTATCGTGATTTTTTTGTTTGTTTTATTCTTTATCTGTTTGTTTGACTGTTATTTTTCACTAGCCAAAACAAATGGCAGGCCATGTTGTTGCATACTTACACAATGTCATATAAAAACGTTTTACCTAAGCTCATTAGGTGTTTAGGTGACGAAAGTTCTTTGTGTTTAGCGACATACTACCACAGCCAGCTTTGTTGTGGGATAGGCCTTAGCCACATTAAAGTGAATGGGCGGATTGTTGTGTTTTTATCAAAACGTAGATCTAGGAAATACAGCAACACGAAATTGCACCTTGTCGCTGTCAACGGGCGTCTAAATTTGTTTACGTTCAATGCGTTGACATACAGGTGATGGATCAGGTCGCTTAATTAAATTCAGGAAAATATATGGAATGTACCACGATTGTGGTAATAAAATGTTTGCAACCTTATCATTTTCGTATGGAAAAATGATTGTAAATATTGAAAAAATATACACAAAACTAAGGATGAGTAATTGTTTTTTTTTATGGATTGAATTATACAGACATAAAAATCACAAATTTGTTACCTTAACAATGAAATATGAAAATCCCCATCTACAAACAAGTAATGAACAGTTAAATTATTTTTCAAAGAACAAAGGGAAAAAAACAACAAACGATAACAGGAAATATTCTTTAGACCAATCAATTAACAGTTTACACAAAGTGTCATGGCTATCATACAAAGATGTTGTCGGGACTCCGGGCTGATGGGAAACGTTTGTCTATATATAAATCAAACGAAAAATTCACCAACAGTCATCTCATAAGGCCGCCATCAAGGAGGACACGTATTTTTATACGGACATGGTAAGTCTTGTCACTGGCATTAACTACTTTTATGAATCAAGATATATTTTATAGAACATAATGTGATCAACTGAAATGGGAATATTAATGAAACATTTTCATATGATATATAATCCAAAAAGAGAGAAAATATTTAATATGTTGAAATATCTACATAGATTTGAAGAAAACATATGCATTTTGTTCTAAAATCTTATTTTAAGATAATATGTATTTAATTTGAAATATTACTGAAGCACACAAAAAAAAAGACAGAATGCGAAAAATTATTGTGTGTGTGTTTTATGTCCTAACGCAAATCAATTAAGCTAATGTAGAAAGCAGGTGTCCGGGTTTCATATTAAAAGCGGTTATATTGTTGTGTCATTAATGGCCGCTAGGACATATTTTTACGTCAATAAATTTGATTTGGACAAAATGCAATGCCAGTTCATCTTAACTGAAAACTTTTGTTAACGGCGTTCTCAATTAATTTGCTATATAGTAATAAAAATACACTTTTAGTCAGTGTAGCGTACAAGGAAAATTCTTGTTAATTATAACAATACAGAAGCATATTTCATAACTCCATAACATGCATATGCATATTATTATAACCTCATTGTAAGAATGCAATTGATAGAAAACGTTAAAAAATGATTCTGTTTTCATGAAAAGAAAACCATACTCAATGACTTAACATATTTAATAGATATGGTTTATAGGACTATCTATTGATGAAATTCGTTGAAGAACACTGTTAAAACACACTTTTATATCAATACGGATTTCAGTAATGCTTATGAAATTGAATTCTTGTATGCTTACATTTATTTCCTAATGTTATAAGAAGTTAACACATTGATTTTTTTTTTGGGGGGGGGGGGGGGGATTACATGACTAAGTAAGTTTGACAACAAGAAGTTTTATGCTTGTCATGTGTAATTAGCAATCGATTGTCTTTTTCAGGGACTATTGTAAAATTAATTATAATATAAGGTAAGGTACGTCTAGTTTTGTTGTCAGTTCCTATTGCAATCTTGCCAGCCCGTGTTGTCTGTGTTGCGGGCCGTATTTTTATTTTATTTTATTTCATTTTTTTTGGATAGTTTCTATTTTGACCCTGCCAACTGTCTGTTGTCTGTCGTAGGGCATAGTGGTTTTTTGTTGTCAGTTCCTAGTTCCTATTGCAATCTTGTCAACTGTTTGTTGTCTGTGTCGTAGGACATAGTGGTTTTGTTTTTTAGTTCCTATTTCTACCTTGCCAACTGTTGTCTATTTTGTAGGACGTATATTTTTGTGTTTAGTTCCTATGTTATCACGACTCATATTGAAGTTGTTTTTTTCTATTTCAGATGCACGTTCGCCAGAACGTGTGGCTGCTAGCTACAGCGGCCGTATTTGCTGCTGTTGTAACATCTGTCTATGGATTCATTGAACCGATCCCAATGCCGGAAAACCTTGACGAATGCTACCAGTTCCGTACACGAAACCTCAGTATCACAGCTGTGCCTTCACAGGACATAAACATGTTTTGTATAACGCGATTCCTGTACTCCACAACTCACCTTCGTCCACAACGTCCTATTTCCAACGAGACTATTTCGTACGCACAGGAATTATTTCGTCAACTTCTCGCTCAGTACAGTCCGGAGGAGAATGGACATCGAGTGAAGAGGCAATTCAACAATGTCAGACAAGAGGTTCGCACTCTGACAAGACCCCAATGGAATCTTTTCACCAGCAGAATCAACAACCTGAAAAATACACCGGTAAACTTTTGACCTGCATTATTTTTATATCGCATACATTTAAGTTAGGGAAATTACTCTTGAACTCGTATAATGCACCTTCATTCGTGTACAACAAGTTTTCGTGTTTTTATACCTCTTTATTCTACCAAGTCATCCACTCTAAACTCCTCCTTTAACCACCAAGGCGCCCACTATAAATTCCCTGTCTTTTATCCACATGTCGTCTATTATAAATTACTAGCTTTACAACCATGTCGCCCGAACATTAAAGCCTTTTTCTACACTCACGTAGCCAACTTTAAATTCCTTATTGCACCACCAAGTCGCCCGGCAATAAATTCCATGTTGTCAGAAGGAGACGTTTAATATCATTTCATTGTACAAATAAGAATCAGACTATTAATTTCATCTTGCATAACCAAGTCGCCAGCTATCAATTCCATCATCCTAACAACCGAGACGCAAACTACGAATTATTTCTTGTATTACAAGTCCCCGACATTGAATTCCTCATTGTACCTCCACGTCGACCACTATGAATATATTCTTCTGCCACCAAGCATCCCCCCGACTATAAATTACAATTTGTACACCATGTCACCAACTATCAATTCCTTTTTGTACACCAAGTCGTCCACTATAAATTCCTTTTTGTACACCAAGTCGTCCACTATAAATTCCTTTTCGTACACCAAGTCGTCCACTATAAATTCCTTTTTGTACACCAAGTCGTCCACTTTAAATCCCTCTTTGTACCATCAAGTCCGTCCCCTCAGAATTCAATCTTATAACACCAAGTCCCCCACTATAAATATCTTCATTAATTAATGACATATTGCGTGCTGTAAAGATATATTTTTACCTTCTTTATTTAGGTAGGGAACGGACTGAATCGCTATGATTCCATAGCAGAAATCCACCGACTCGTCGTGGCTTCGGCGCACAACGGTCCTAACTTTTTGGGTTGGCACAGAATATACCTGTTGCTGTGAGTATATGGCCAGGAATGCGTCCTAATGATTGTTATGGGTAAAACAATGATGAAATTGATCCTCATTTTCAACAGTTAGATCAGAGTCTGAGAAACCATATCATATATTGCATTACATCAGACATATACCTGTTACTCTAGAAAATTAATTACATTTGGCAATAAGTTTTTGGAAACTATTTGTTCTCGGGCTTATTGCAATGTTTGCATTTGTTATTTACGACAAGTTTTGTTCGTTCCTCAACTTATCATCGCATTTATCTATTTATATTTAGTGATGCGTTAAAATGTGGGCGGGGCCAAATAAATACTTCAACGGTGAAACAAACACGCATTAGAACAAATAACGCAGATCAGTGTTAGTGTGGTGGTTCTTTGGATAATAGAAAACGATTCATAATCGTTTATTGTTATTTTTATCATTACTTTTGTTATCATTATTCCCATTTTTAAATTATTACTTAAAAATAATATTAAAAAGAGATTTAAAAGCGGTCACCTGATCTCAAAGATCCGTTAAGTAAAGATTGGCAATTATATAGATTTAAGCATGCTGGGTAGTTTTAACACAATATCCTTAGGCCGTTTGAACTCAAAACCTCTGCTTATTCTTTCAGACTTCAAATTGCGTTGGGTGGTGTTCCTATACCCTACTGGGACAGTCGACTTGACTTCCGTATGGTCGAACCAACTGACTCCGTTCTTTGGACTGCTGAATTCTTCGGAAACGGGTTTGGAGCTGTAACTGAAGGTGCCTTTGGAAATTGGCAAACTCCTGGAGGTTCTGCTCTGATCCGAAATATCGGAAACGACGGAACCCTTGTAAATGATGATGGCTTCAACGCAGTGTTGACGAGAAATTTCCACCGGGATATTGTGGAGCCCAGCAATAACCCCATGTTCAGCTTAGAAGGTCACCATAATGGACCCCATGTTTGGGTAGATGGTCAGCTATCTGCCCCTGCCACGGCTGCTCAAGATCCTGTTTTCTTCATGCACCATTCCTTCATTGACTACTTCTGGAGTCTCTTTAGAAGGAGACAGAGATCACTGGGTATCAATCCGGCGTTCGATTACCCGCCAACTGGTAACCCTTTACAACAACCGTTTGCCCAAATGATACCGTTTAATTTGCGTAATATTCATGGATACAGTGAATATTTCGCTGGTAGAACCGTGTATGCACCATCTCCGACGTGTCCAGATTGTGGGGGTAGTTCCTATCTCGAATGTGTGTCAGGCTCGTGTAGATCTCGTGTAGGTGTTACTCCAGGAGGGGGTGGAGGTATGGCAATGGCCGCCAGTTTCGCAGGAAGGGGCGCAATGGGTGGGATGGCTCGAGCAAGCGTTGGCGGTCCTGAACGTGCCCAGGCTACAGTGAGGGCAACTGGAGCTCTCAACATTGGTGGAAGATTCCGTTCTCCTTTCCGAGACCCCAGGACACGAATGGATACCTTACCCAATGCTCCAGAAAACCGCATCAGAAGAAGTGTGCCGACAGCTAATGACACTGCAACCAGTTCCAATGCAAACATGGACACTTCTCAAATAAACCGGCCATATCAGAACACATTTGTACTGAACGGAGAAGCTAATCCAAGTCTTTGGGCTTTTGTCCCCATTAGAATTATATTCGAGAGGCCTCCCGATGCCAAATTCGAATCCTATTTGATTCGAGACGGCAAATTAGTAAAGAGCTCTGATATGTTCTCAATTAAGAATCATACAGGTTTCACCCTCGAGATCAGGAAAAAGATGCCAGCGACCTACAAGAAATGTCATGTTTCCGGTTCCGGTGCTTCAAAAGTGTACGTCCAGACCGACGGTATTGACTATTCCGGCAGGTACAAGGACTACGCAGTAGTAGATGAGAGACTACCTATCTCGTCATCTATGACGTATGTTGGGGTAAAAAATCCTACTGAAGGGGCAGCACAGTTCTACATGACCGCGTACGACTCTTGCGGACGTGTTTGTAGACCGCAATGTCTCATTAACGGAAACTACCAGCCATGCTCAGGCGCTTTCCGCATAACGTCCTCATTTCCAAAGATGTATGGAATAACCTTTGAGGATGCGGTCAAGGGAATCTGGAAGAAAGGTGAAGGTCTAAATGTTGAATCAAATGGAGCTGGAATACCTGTTACTTTCCTTTGTGAAATCCAATATTCCTGGCCCTGGACACAGGAAACAAGTCAGTTCTAGATCCGGATTTTCCTCCCATTGCACTTGTCGCCTGAAACATTTTAGAACTTCTGCTAATATGTCAAAGTCGTCTTTTGTTTTACAAAATGCACCATAGATGAACTTTATGGGGAAATATCTTTACAACCGAAATCTTGAATAATTGAAATTCCTATTTTTTCATACTTTTGTTTGTTTTATATAAATAAACATAATAAAATTGATTGACAAATTGTAAATTTGTATTAAGATTGTTTATTTTGATATACAACTTGTCGTCAAATTACTTGACATTTAAACATCTTATTTCCGCATTATGTATATATATTATGATGTATCAGTTTTCTTACCTAATATGTGATATTAAAAAATATAATATTTAAAACGGTAATTTATTTTCATCAAGCTTAAATAATTCCTCTGCTTCTATTTTATGGGAAATGCAACATGCTTTAACCATTAAACAATGCTCTTAAAACACCAAACAAACATAAAATCAATGAAAAACTAATGCATCCTTATCGATTGGCATATATATATTTTTACACTTGTAGTTAGTTAAAGCTTATACCATTATCTAAGGTTCATAAACACATGTTTTTAACAAACATCAACTATCTAAAAAAAAACACACACACACACACAAAAAAAACCAAACAGTGTTGATAATATCATAGATACAGCTGGGAATATAGACAAGTCTCGTTAAATGTCATTCCCTAACCTGTCAACCAGCTAGATACAGTGAAACACAAACTGCCAGTTATTATGACACCAAGGAATCAATTTCATGATTAGAAACTGATTAGGTCTAACATAGATAATAAGTATAGCGATTTATTTTGGGTTCAGATATTTTTGACAACAAATATGGAGAAAAATGTATATATTACCTATATATGTTATCATAAATAAACAGTATAACGAATTTGTTTGGGTTCAAATATCATGAGCAACAAGTATGCAGGAAAATTGACTTTACATAACATATAACATATATATCTTTATTGCTTTGTACAACCTCCCTTTCCATATCTAACATACCTTGTAGGTTAACATTTTGCTGAAATGAGCAAAATTCCTAGATTTGAACACTGATGTCCCTTCGCTTCGCATCACTTACAAGTGAAATAATGATACAGTCTTTATTCATTATTCGTCAAAATATGCAGTATCTATTACTTCTTTGATATTAAATGTACGATTTATGTCCTTTATACATTGATTACAAAATAAAAAAAATGGAACCAAGATATACAAATAATAGCAGGAATGTGGCCCCCTTACTGTATTCGTATTAATTAAATACGTCTCAAAAAGAGCTCTTTTCCCACAAAGATCCATTGACAATTTACTAGATAGAACAGATTAGCTTAACATTTTATTGAAACTAGAGTGTAAATCTTGAATGGATATTTTAAAGTGATATAACGCTATTTTGTTAGTAGATCATCAAGAGTTCTATTATAAATACGTTGTTGTAGCTATTTTACCTGGCGATGTATTAAGTTATTGTCGAAACACATTGTTCGCCTTTTCTATACTTATATACTGCAACATCCATTAGTAAAAAATGGATGACAAGTATTTTTTATATATATTTAAAAGTGTCTCCTAAGGTATCCGTTTATATATTTAAAAGTGTCTTCTAATGTATATGTTTACTTATTTACAAGTGTCTGTCTCCTAATGTATCCTAAGGTATATGTTGATATATTTAAAAATGTCGCCTAAGGTAGTAATCTATTCTCTCGGTATTTACAAACAAAGTAAGTCAGCCTGTTAAACTGAACTTCGTGACAGTATAAACAGACGTGAATCGGGCGACTTAAACATCATATAGAGTTTCAGAGGTGTGTCAAAAATAGGGATACCTGGCCAGGAGTGTTAGAGGTGAAGACATTTCAGGGGAATCTTGTGTAACATTAGGAATCCTTCTTTAAAAGTGACATGTAACAGCGAAGTGCTGACTAAAGAAATCCATGTCACTGATAAGTTCCTAAGTGCTGTAACCTCCGGTTTTTAACTGACAATGCTTTGCTTCCCTGTGTGTTACATGTAACAGCCTCGTAACCTTCAAAAGATAGTTTTGCTTTATTGTGACATTGATTTATTTTAGAATCAAACGGGGATTTCTTTTGTAATTTGATATAAGGTATTGATGTTCACTACATACATAGTATGTTCATTGTAAAAAAAATGACAGGCCTATACTCTTACAGACCTTGTTGTGACTCGTTTATACAGTTTGTATTTTTCCTCAGGTGTAACGTATCGAAAAAATAAAAATTCTTACAAATCTACAAACAAAACGAGAACACGACAAGAGTTGTTCCAGAAATGTTATCTGCGACACAATCGCATTGATGTCTTTCAAAAAACAAGAGAAATATGTCTGACATAAAAACTATAAAACACATTTGACCTTTAACCATGCCAATTCTTCGAATCCAGCTCTTTAAATCGTGTATTGTAACTAGCGTCGTAAATCTGCGTTTGGCACAATAGTCGCCTCTCAAGCGAGATGAGGATTGAGGTTAGCTGTTTTTGAGCATGTGAACATGTCAGTAGGGATACACAACAGGAACAGGAACAAATTATTACGTATGCGTTCATATTTTTTCTTCTTTTGTGATAACTGCCAGATCCAAGAATGATTTCAAACTGTTGCTTTCAAAATTACCATACGGAATGAATATTTGCCTTTCAAAAATGATGACAAATCGATTCTTTTCATAACAAAAAGCATTTTTTATGGTTATTCATCACTTTATAGTATATGACAGCTTGTTGAACTGTTATGACGCGTTTTCATTTAACAAAGGTATTATTTTGAATATTTTTCGAAAGTGATGTAATTTGAGAATTTATTGGATATAACAATAATTATACCATGTTAAAACGGATAAAAACCATTTACCCTTTCTTTAATATCTTTAATGTTCCTTTCTAAATTTCCCCACCGTTTCGCCCTAGCATAATACGAGGAAACAACTGCATGATAATGTTTATGTTCAGTTTTGGCATTTACTCTTCCTGTTATTAAATCTATATACTTTTTTGTTGTAGTCATTATACGGATTATGCTAGTGTTTCACATCGAAATTATAATGCAAAGTGATATATTACGTTTATTTATTCTGTACTTCAAATACACTTGTATCATTGATCAATGGAAGACAACTCTAACTAATAACATATTAATTTCCAGTTCATGCGAGATATTATGAATCAATTTTTTTCTAGTTTTATGAGTCTTTACGAGAAAAAATAAAACTAGTAGGCGAGTTTGATAAAATGTCATAGAAAATGAAAATTTTAAGATTGTTTTTTTTTGTTATATAACTCATAACATTACATTTCTAAAGGTTTAAGAATGAAATTGTGGAGGACATAATCAAGTGTAGCGATATTTCCAGTTATGATGTCACAATCGATTTCTCATTGGCACTGCGAATGAAAAACGACCCAGGGTATATCGCACTAGCTTTATAAGCAAAAAAATTACATTAGATAATTCACTGGATAATGGGCTGATCATACATTAATGATAGATTAGTTATTAAATCTAATAAATATTTCCAAAGTTTGAACACGAACACACAATTAAAACGGTACTGTTAATGAATTATTATTGTTAAACTTATCATTTAGATTTGCCGAATAGAGAAAAAAAGCAGTTCGGATGATCAGTATTATATTTCTTTCGGTATAAACATTTTATTCCCCCAGCATGAAATATCCTAGATGTGTGTATACAATTATGGCAAAGCATCTCCCCGAACAATAGTGTTGTCCTCACGCAGGAGGGCTCTCATACTGTATTTGCAAATATAACTTATATGTCTATAATATTCATAACGGTATAGTCATTTTTGGAGATATCTTATCATAAAGATTAACGGGTAGCAATATCTGGAAAATTTTAATTGAACAATCAAAGTGTAGTAATTTATTAAATTGTCAAATTTTCAAATCATTGATAGGTCAAAAAATGAAATTAAATGTTAATCTTACCTTCAGTTTCATTCCTGCATGGAGAGTAAAATATTTGTAAAGAAAAGACATTACATTACAAAAATACAACAGGAATAAAATTAATAAAAAGACATTATAAACACAAAAAAAGAGGACGAGAAAAAGGAGAACAATTAAATGATAGTAATAACCATACAAGCATACACCGTCTCTTACACATAAAGGTACAGGTACTATGCACACCATAAGTCAATTGGCATATTAAAGATGATCAGTATTTGTGTATTATCTCCCTAATTTATCAATATTCTGTCTTATTGAGTAAACTCAACTAGATTCCAGTTATTTTCTGTTTCATTTATAGTGTACGTGTTGATACTGCGTCATCACGAAATTGATTACTGCGCCCCGGTGAATCCTGGTTCGAAACCTTAGCAACCTAAGAAATAGCTTAATTGCTTATTGTTCGAGTTCCTGAAATAAGCATATACATATTAAATACAAAATGAATATGAAATGAAAAAAAAACTAAAACTTGTGTCCATGGTTTTTATACGTAAAGGAGGCGATTTAAAATGTAACATAGACTAGCCACCTATCTCTCGAATATTAGAATTATGATTTAAATTGAGGCTTATGATATTGGTCTGGAGGACTAGAGGGAGTGGGTTAATCTAGTATTAGAATGTAGTGGAGCAATTATAAAAACAAACAAAAAAAACTTAGGGCTGGTGGCCAGTCTAAATATAACGTTGTAATGACATAACTATTGTCATTCAATTGAAGGACGGCAAACTTTCAAATCACCGATATTTGCTTTATCCTGTAGGTCACGCAAGCTCCCTAAGGATAGGGACATCGGTTCAGTCGCACTAAATTCATTCCCATGCAAATGATAACATAATAGAGATACATCCCAACCCCATCTGCATTTAAAAATTCGTCAAGGCCCAACATAATTTTTCTTGGAATTTACTTCTAGATTTCCACATTTTTGCTTCCTTGTGTTACGGACGAGCCGCAGAAAAACGCTAATGATGTATGAGGCACTTTCAGATACATGATAAATTTACAGGCATCTAGTGAAGTCAAATCTAAAAGAGCTCTATCAATCTGTGTTTTTGTACAAACGGCACTGAGGTCGGTAAAGCACTGTATCATACTGAAATGTTTTTATATCAATATTGCGGTGCTGTTATGCATATTTTATTTTATATCTCTTTAGAGGGAAAATATTCAAATCATTTTTTGTGCTGGATAGCCATGATATTATTGCTTAAGCCGATAAAAGACAGAACTAGCGATGTTTACTAAAATACTAGATATATAACACTCGTCTGTGAGATATCTTATAATATGTGCCCTGCAGGTAGGAGGTTAGAATTACACCCTAATGCCCTCATTGCATGATCGCAAAAAGCCCGACTGAATTTGAGATCTTTTCTATTCTTTCTAAAACATCATTATTCCCCCTTATATCTCCATTGACACTGCCTGACTTGTGGCATTAGTTGAGTGTGAGCGTTCGCCCCAGTTTTGGATTAGTTCCCCTCATATATAAAAATGGTTGTTACTACTCCTACTTAAGGTCATATAAATAGTAAATTATCAGACAAACATTTCGGTATATAACATGACTAGTGTTGTTGGTCGGTCGCCATTATGCCAATTGAGATCTCTTATTTTTGAAGCACTAGTACTATTTCTTTGAAGCCCGTTCCGGCCGTAATCTTGGAGGAAAGAACGAATCATTAATATCTATATTTATAGCTGCAAAACCAGATGACAGCCCAGTTTACTTTAATTTAGATATTATTTACTCTTCTAAAAGGGTATCACGTATTTGAATTGATAAACGTGAATCTTTTATATTTTTTTTTCAAAATTAGTAGTTATAAACTTTACCTTTATACAACACTCAAAAGATCCAAAGATAACCTAAAGTTCTTAGAAATTCAACTATCTGAACAGACTGTTGAACATTTAATTGTAATAAAACAATCGATATTATTAAAAGAACTTTCAAAAACTGACAGCCTGCGAAGTGTTAACTGCAAATGGTCAGTTATAGGCTACAAGGCGCCATAAGATTCTCTCATGTTTATCTTTTATCAATATCGGAGAATACCGATCAGGACAATGACGTAATATAATTGTTCTCTTTTTATTCTAATTACCTTCCGTCAGTCGTCGTTCGTCGTGCGTCGTCTGTCCGTAGACAATTTACATTTGACAGGAAGCTTCTATGGCTTAAGGTGAACTTAAATTGTGAATGATATGGTCCCCACCCCACTGGGGTCTCACGTTTGCCCCTGGGGAGGGGGTAAACTTTAGAATAGTTTATATAGGGAAATCACATTTTGGCTATCATTTGTTGGATTTGTATTGGAATTAATTCTTATTTAGTTAATATTATCAGCATGGGATGACAAATTGATGGTATGCACATGTTTGCCCTGACTAACTCCCAGGGGCTGATAGGCGGGACTAAAAAGGGTTAAATTGACCGAAATTTCTAAATTTTCTCCTCAAGACCAAAATAAGGTAGAATCAAATACTCTTCATAGATGGAAGGGTCTTAATGTGCTTTACCAAAATTGTGAAGTTCATGACCCTGTTACGGAGGTAAACTTTACTATAGTTTATATAGGGAAATAACATTTTTGACTCATTTGTTTGATTCCTATTGGAATTCATTCTAACTTGTTTAACATTATCAGCATGGAATGACAGCTTAGTGATATGCACATGTTGACCTTGTCTGACCCGTTGAACTGATGGGTGGGGCAAAAAAGGGTTAATTGAATTAACTGAAATATTTTAAATCCCAGGTGACCGTTTAGACCAATGGGCTTCTTGTTTTATTATGCAGATTATCAGCAATGTTGTGTTTGTCCTCGGACTCTTTGCAGTTCAATCTCCATCAGTTGTTCCAAGGTCTGTGTTGAAACAGAAGACGATTAATCTTCTGTAGCACCTGGTCTGATTATTCTTGTACTTTTTCAGTCTTTGTTACAAATTTATATTTTTTGTTTATATTTTACCCCCGTATTATGTCGGTATTCTTTGTTATTTTTGAAAGCAGGAGACGGGGAGCAAACTACTGATTTATCCGCAAATTTATCATTAAAAAAACTCTTAGTGGTGTTTTAAAATTTATTTTCACGGTAGAAAGTATCTTATAAATATTGAGTTATTTTCCTTATCAATTGTATTCAGTAATAACGCCCATTGCATAACCGGAAAATAAAGCAGTGGGCGTTTATATAACTTAAACTTCGCATAAGAAAGCAGCGGTTAAATGATTAAATGACGCCACTAAAGGTCCTCACAGGGCTCATTTGCATGTGTTCATATAGGTTTTAATGAACGGCAATATTGCACGGCAGATGGTATACATAAAAATTGTTATCAAATACAATTTTCTTATTTTATCTTATTTATTTTTATTCAGTTTAATTCGGAATAAATGGCAAACCTTTCAAAAGATATATATGTTACAATCAGTATGCGAAAAAGTGTAATTGACATACATCCCATCACTTATTTCGTAATAGGTGAGACGATTGATGAGTTAATTATATATGACAGTATGGTAATTTCGGGAAAGTATAAAAACATTTTCGAGCTTTTACATGATGCTTACTATTGCAACGAAATCGAACCCGGTCGAAATCATGGTATGTATTATACGTTTGCATGCAGAATATGTCTGCTTTTTTCGTAAAGACTTCATCAGAGCATCTTCTAGAATCTAATTTCTAGATTTTATGAAATTTTTCGTTCTGTAGTTTATTTCTATATAAATATATATTTACAATTAAGATCAATTTGGACAGCTTTTTTGTTTTATTTATTGCTTTGTATCTTAACAAAGAATGGCGGTAAACATGAAAGTTAATACAAAATTCAATACATTTTCAATAAATCATTAATTGTATTAGTGTTCTTTCAACGTTAAATGTATTAGCAGAAATAGCCATGCTGTGATTTAACAAGTTCATACTTTTTGGTTCTTAAAGTTCACAATGTAATAGGCTCTGTGCAATTTTCATTAGAATAATTAGATTGAGCTATATTGCCGACACTCTCAATCAAACGTAAGATTAATTTATATACCGCCATTATGTGACATTTGATATATGATTTATTATACAGGCGGAAACACGTTATGTAGCAGGTTTGATTTCAACTTGTTTGCTAACGTGTCTTTACGCCATTACCGGTGTGATAGGATTAGTAGAGGAGATTCCAATGCCTTCAGAGTTAGAGGAATGTTATAAGTTCCGAACCCAGAACATCAGCATCACTGACTTTGTTTCAGAGGATATCAACATGTTCTGTATAACACAGTTCCTCTATTCCACAACACATCTTCGTCCTCAGTATAAAGTTGCCAACGAATCTATACTATATGCGCAGGAGCTCATGCGTCAGGTATTTGGAGAAAGTTACGGGCAAAACAATGCAAGAAGACGCCACAAGCGGCAGATTAGATTATTTCCTGCAGCAGGACGACAGATAATCAGGCAACCATTTGAAGCTAGAGTGGGACCCGATTTTATACCCGGATTAGGACGGATTCAAGGATTAGGACAGATACCAGGACAAGGACGGATTCCAGGATTAGGACAGATACCAGGACAAGGACGCATTCCAGGATTAGGACAGGTACCAGGACAAGGACGCATTCCAGGATTAGGACAGGTACCAGGACAAGGACGGATTCCAGGATTAGGACAGATACCGGGACAAGGACCGCCGATCCTCCCACGTCGCCCTGGAAGAAGATGGGTCCGACGGGAGGTTAGATCTCTAAGCCGGAGGGAATGGGTCGAATTCGTTAACCGGATAAATCAGCTGAAAAGAACACCGGTAATGGTTATTTCTCTGATGAAGACTAAGGTAGTAATCACTGCAATAATGAATGTCATAATTGATGTGATAATGAATGCATTATGTAATAATAATGTAATATTCAATGTAATAATAATGTAATTAATGTAATAATTAATGTAATATTCAATGTAATAATCAATATTAAATTATGTAATAATTAATGTAATAAATGATGTAATAATCAATGTCATCATAAATGTATAATTTAATTATTAATGTTATAAATAATGTGAATATGTTATAATCAATGCATTGGCCATATATCAGTTGCTAAATCATATATTTATGAATCAAATATAATTTGATTATAAGTTTATGACACACCGTCATTCACAGATACTGTAACATTTTTCATCTTCACATTAATACGGCAGTTTTACTCTCAAGAGAAATTAAAGTGCTTCAGGTATTAATCCTAAAAATCCTCGATTCCACCCGAAGTTTCGCTAATTACCGCAAAGGCAGACGGTATTTGTGTACCAAACGTCATTTTATGTACATTTCGGCGTTACTTTCATTACCGGTAGACGCAAAAGCTCATATAATCCTCATTCGGGAAATATTTTATCAATTCAAATTTGCACGTTTCTGATGTCCGAACGAAGGAATGTTCCTTTAAGTCTAAGTATACGTATTCCTCCAGTATGTTATACACCTCATCTGAATTTCATATCGTTAACTACAGCAGAATTATAGGACCTGACGTTTATAGACATTTAAGTCCATTTTCAGTCATAAAACACAAATGAATATCAGTCAATTCCAGATCTTTTTTTGTTTCCGGATAACTACCGTCCCTGCTATGATAAATATCTGAGTTTGTAATGCATGGTTAATCTACCACCAATTCAAAACATATCTCGTAATACTTTTCGAGTAAGCAAAAGTTTTTTTTTTTTTTTTTTTTGCAATTAAGCATTGATGTCATTTTTTTTTAAGCTTCATCGGGGTATGAAACAAATTTTGTTTGTTTGTGGAGCTACGCGGATTCATACAGAAGTTTGAAAACAAAATTTGTTTCATACCCCGATGAAACTAAAAAATAATTGACATCAACGCTTATAATTAATTTTTGAAAATGATTTTCTAATTTAAAACATGTTTTATGTACAATTTTACAGGTTTTAAATGCCATTCTTTTTCTCAAATCAATACGCAACGTCAATTATTGTGACGTCACATTTTTCGCGCCATTCTCGGAAATTCTTTCATAGAAGAATGAAAAGAATTTTTCGACCAATCACATTTGAGTATTTACCATGAAAACAAAGAAAAATTAATTATTGATAAATAAAAAAGCAACTAAGATATTTATCTGCATCCAGTATACCACCACTGACTGATAATACCAATTGTATCGAAGGCATTTCAGTGGAATAAAAATATTGGCTCCACCATTAAATGAAAGTTGATAGACAAGATGGTCAAGACAATTGATGTAGTTGCTGTCGGTACCTTTTAGATTGTTTATTAAATAATATATTGTCAAATTACCTGATTACCGACATTAAATGATCGCAACAGACAATACAGTTCTTTTAACCATTCATAACTTCAGTAAATACTGTGTACATAAGGTTTCTAGTTCAACATTTGCATCAATTTAGAGGATATAAATATACGCAATGTATTTTGTCGTTCAATACTAGTTTTTTTATTCTTAAAGGTGGGCCAGTCAAATCGTTATGACGCGCTGGCCGATATCCACGGATTAGTTGTTAGATCTGCTCACAACGGTCCAAACTTTCCTGGATGGCACCGAATGTACCTAGCAATGTAAGTTATATATATACACCGAATTTCAAACCATGAAACAATGATCATTTGACAAGGAACGTGTCATTTATTGAAAATTTAATGTTATGCAATTCGCAAAATATAACTTCTTTATTTTTTTTTTATTCTTTTGTATATCTTTAGCCCCCACATGCATGTTAAATGTAATACTAGTTTTTTCAGTAAATGTTATGCCTCGGATAGGCATTTAAGTATTAAAGTATAAAATATTAATATATTCAATACAGTAAATATTATGTCCACGTTTCATGTATTTTGAATGCTCCGGATTTCATGAAAATGAATTATTTCGTTAGACTTGACTTTATGCCTCTATTTTCTATGTTTATGGTTGTTTTGTTGTTGTTTTTTCATTATTATTATCATTTATTTATTTATTTCAGGTTTGAGCAGGCTATCGGCGTGGCGATTCCGTATTGGGATTGTCGTCTTGACTTTTACATGCGCAGACCAGCCGAATCAATACTCTGGACGGATGCTTACTTTGGATCCGGATTTGGTGCAGTCAGATCAGGACCGTTTGCAAACTGGATAACATCAAGGGGCACCCCTCTGATTCGTAACGTTGGCAGTTCCGGTTCATTGATTACCGACCAGATGATTGGCAATGTTCTATCCCGAATTGACATCAATGCCATCACGGAGCCAAGCGCAGGACCCTTTACACTTGAACGTATTCACAACGCACCTCATGTATATGTCGACGGTCATATGTCTGCCCCATTGACAGCTTCATACGATCCGATATTCTTCCTTCTTCATGCATTTATCGATTTCATTTGGAGTCTTTATCGACAGAGGCAAAGGTTGGCTGGGATCAACCCTGCAACATCATACCCACAGTCACAAGATCGTAATCAGGCCCCAGGGGCCCGTATGGTTCCGTTTAATTATCGTTGCATTGATGGTTATTCAGAATTCCTTGAGAGAAGAGTGATATATGCCCGTCCACCAAGTTGTCCTTACTGTGGCAGAAACGCACAATGTAGACGGGGAAGATGTGTATCAGTCGGAGGAGGAGTTTCAAGGATACCAAGAAGACCAGGGATTTTCGGATCTGTTTTTAGTTCCTCTGCTTCAGGCAACGCTGATACCTCGTCATTTGGCCCGAAGTTCCAATCAGATTTCAACGACCCAAGAAACAATCGCGCAAAACGCGACGCCAGAGCAGTTCGCGATGAACATGCTTCGTATAACGACATTGACACATCTCAAATTAACGTACCGTATCAGAATACATTTGAACTAAATGGAAAAAGTAGCATTGATCTTTGGGCATTCGTACCGGTGAAGATAATTTTTGAGAGACCTCCAGAATTACAATTTAAAGCATATCCTATTCAGAATGGTAACATCTCAAGAGAGCATGACATGTTTACACCATCTACAGATCAAAGACTCAAACAAAAACAGCAGGCAACGTACAAGGATTGTCAAGTTTCCGGTTCCGGCGCTGCCAAGGTTTATGTCCAGACTGATGGTATTGACTATTCCGGAAGGTACAAAGACTATGCCGTAGTGGATGAGCGACTACCAGTGTCGTCTTCCATAACGTATGTCGGTGTCAAAAATCCTACAGATGGCGCTGCCCAGTTGTATATGAGTGCTTATGACTCATGTGGTCGAGTCTGTCGTCCTAAGTGTCTCACCGATAAGGGATACAAACCGTGCTCTGGCGCCTTACGTGTGACGTCATCCTTTCCTAAGATGTATGGCATAACCTATGAAGATGCAATAAAAAGAAATTGGATGAAAAATGGAAAAATATTACCTGAACTACACTCAGTAGAAACTCCAGTCGTTTTCAGTTGTGAAGTTCAAACGACATGGTCATGGAGCTAATTTGATGCTCTATACTTTGTATAATATATTTCAGGAATTGATTATTGCATTTTGTTTTGTCAGACATCCGGACATCTGTTTTAATCTGTTTTTGTGAAATAATAAAATACTGACGAGAAAACATCTGATGCGTACATTATTTATGTAATTTTGTCATAATTTATGTTACGGAAACAAAAAGCGGGTTTTTTTTTTTTTTTTTTTTCTGAAAAGGAAATTAAAAAGGTCATGGAATAGAAGAGATTTTCAATCGATCACAATTCCTAAGTCATTCTTTCTCAATTTATTTAATAAAACTTTATTACCCTGGCGATTGTCAAGATAACGTACGTCTTCTACCCTACGTCATCATTTCATGACAGGATTTAATTAATGTACATTTAACACGAATGAATACAAACAGCTAAACTCATTAATTCGGCATTCACATGTCAAATGTATGATCTTGAACATATGGACAAAAGAAAAAAAATATGATAATTAAACATCAAACATGCCCTTCCATTGTGATTTCTCTTTGCAGAATTTTATGAGGTTTATAGAGAATAAAATAAAAAAAAAAATTAAGACCTTATGGCGGTAGGAAATACATACATTGTATATAGATAAAGTTTGTGTTAGAAACCACGATGTAAAATACAACAACGAGCGGTAACACGTCGTTTTCATTTAAAAAGTGCTGTTCATTGGACTTGAATACTGTTATCTACTTTCTGGTTGCATTGTTAATGATCTATCAAATTTAGCGATTGGTTAAGTTGGTTTATTTTGTTTAACGTCCTATTAACAGCCAGGGTCATTTAAGGACGTGCCAGGTTTAGAGGTGGAGAAACCCGGAGAGAAAACCACCGGCCTATGGTCAGTACCTGGCAACTGCCCCACGTAGGTTTCGAACTCGCAACCCAGAGGTGGAGGGCTAGTGATAACGTGTCGGGACACCTTAACCACTCGACGACCGCGGTCCCGAATTTAACGAACATGGTTTATTGTATCAATACAATGTTAATGCTAACATTATATAAACAAAGGTGTATACAAATTAATTTCAAAACTATTAAATAGCTACCATATCAACAAATACCACTGACATAATAACAAAACTATAATTCAAACTCAGAATCGATACACAGAGAAAGATGGAGACCAAGTAACAAGGAAAATAAAACCAGGTGCTCCACAAGAATAGGCATTTTCAAGCGGCGACAAAGTTAATTGCTAAAGAAAAATCACAACGATTGTTTTACAATTATAAAACCAACGGCTAGAATCAACAAAGGATTGTATACAATACAATGGGTTGTGCACAAGACAATGGGTTGTACACAAGGCAAAGGGTTGTACACAACAAAAGGATTGTACACAAGACAATGGATTTTACACAAGACAAAGGTCTGTACACAAGACAAAGGGTTGTAAACCGGACAAAGGATTGCACACAAGATAAAGAGTTGTACACAAGACAAAGGGCTGTGCACAAGCCAATGGGTTGTACACAAGACAAAGGGTTGTACACAAGACAATGGGTTGTACACAAGACAAAAGATTTTACACAAGATAAAGAGTTGTACACAAGACAAAGGGTTATAAACCGGACAAAGGATTGCACACAAGATAAAGAGTTGTACACAAGACAATGGGTTGTACACAAGACAATGGGTTGTACACAAGACAAACGGTTGTACACAAGACAAAGGATTGTACACAAAACAATGTGTTGTACACAAGACAAAAGATTTTACACAAGATAAAGAGTTATACACAAGACAAAAGATTTTACACAAGATAAAGAGTTGTACACAAGACAAAGGGTTGTACACAAAACAATGGGTTGTACACAAGACAAAAGATTTTACACAAGATAAAGAGTTGTACACAAGATAAAAGATTTTACACAAGATAAAGAGTTGTACACAAGATAAAGAGTTGTACACAAGACAAAGGGCTGTGCACAAGCCAATGGGTTGTACACAAGACAAAGGGTTGTACACAAGACAATGGGTTGTACACAAGACAAAAGATTTTACACAAGATAAAGAGTTGTACACAAGACAAAGGGTTATAAACCGGACAAAGGATTGCACACAAGATAAAGAGTTGTACACAAGACAATGGGTTGTACACAAGACAATGGGTTGTACACAAGACAAACGGTTGTACACAAGACAAAGGATTGTACACAAAACAATGTGTTGTACACAAGACAAAAGATTTTACACAAGATAAAGAGTTATACACAAGACAAAGGGTTGTACACAAAACAATGGGTTGTACACAAGACAAAAGATTTTACACAAGATAAAGAGTTGTACACAAGATAAAAGATTTTACACAAGATAAAGAGTTGTACACAAGATAAAGAGTTGTACACAAGACAAAGGATTGTACACAAGACAAAGGATTGCACACAAGACAAAAGATTGTACACAAGAAAAAAGATTGTACACAAGACAAAAGATTTTATACAAGATAAAGAGTTGTACACAAGATACAGAGTTGTACACAAGACAAAGGATTGTACACAAGACAAAGGGCTGTACACGAGATAAAGGATTGTACACAAGACAAAGGGCTATACACGAGATAAAGGATTGTACACAAGACAAAGGATTGTACACAAGACAAAGGATTGTACACAAGACAAAGGATTGTACACAAGATAAAGGGCTGTACGCAAGACAAAGGATTGTACACAAGATAAAGGGCTGTACACCAGACAAAGGATTGTACACAAGACAAAGGGCTGTACACGAGATAAAGGATTGTACACAAGACAAAGGGCTGTACACGAGACAAAGGATTGTACACAAGACAAAGGGCTGTACACGAGACAAAGGATTGTACACAAGACAAAGGGCTGTACACGAGATAAAGGAGTGTACACAAAACAAAGGGTTGTACACAAGACAAAGGATTGTAAACCGGCCAAAGGATTGCACACAACATAAAGATTTGTACACAAGATAAAGAGTTGTACACAAGACAAAGGGTTATAAACCGGACAAAGGATTGCACACAAGATAAAGAGTTGTACACAAGACAATGGGTTGTACACAAGACAATGGGTTGTACACAAGACAAACGGTTGTACACAAGACAAAGGATTGTACACAAAACAATGTGTTGTACACAAGACAAAAGATTTTACACAAGATAAAGAGTTATACACAAGACAAAAGATTTTACACAAGATAAAGAGTTGTACACAAGACAAAGGGTTGTACACAAAACAATGGGTTGTACACAAGACAAAAGATTTTACACAAGATAAAGAGTTGTACACAAGATAAAAGATTTTACACAAGATAAAGAGTTGTACACAAGATAAAGAGTTGTACACAAGACAAAGGGCTGTGCACAAGCCAATGGGTTGTACACAAGACAAAGGGTTGTACACAAGACAATGGGTTGTACACAAGACAAAAGATTTTACACAAGATAAAGAGTTGTACACAAGACAAAGGGTTATAAACCGGACAAAGGATTGCACACAAGATAAAGAGTTGTACACAAGACAATGGGTTGTACACAAGACAATGGGTTGTACACAAGACAAACGGTTGTACACAAGACAAAGGATTGTACACAAAACAATGTGTTGTACACAAGACAAAAGATTTTACACAAGATAAAGAGTTATACACAAGACAAAGGGTTGTACACAAAACAATGGGTTGTACACAAGACAAAAGATTTTACACAAGATAAAGAGTTGTACACAAGATAAAAGATTTTACACAAGATAAAGAGTTGTACACAAGATAAAGAGTTGTACACAAGACAAAGGATTGTACACAAGACAAAGGATTGCACACAAGACAAAAGATTGTACACAAGAAAAAAGATTGTACACAAGACAAAAGATTTTATACAAGATAAAGAGTTGTACACAAGATACAGAGTTGTACACAAGACAAAGGATTGTACACAAGACAAAGGGCTGTACACGAGATAAAGGATTGTACACAAGACAAAGGGCTATACACGAGATAAAGGATTGTACACAAGACAAAGGATTGTACACAAGACAAAGGATTGTACACAAGACAAAGGATTGTACACAAGATAAAGGGCTGTACGCAAGACAAAGGATTGTACACAAGATAAAGGGCTGTACACCAGACAAAGGATTGTACACAAGACAAAGGGCTGTACACGAGATAAAGGATTGTACACAAGACAAAGGGCTGTACACGAGACAAAGGATTGTACACAAGACAAAGGGCTGTACACGAGACAAAGGATTGTACACAAGACAAAGGGCTGTACACGAGATAAAGGAGTGTACACAAAACAAAGGGTTGTACACAAGACAAAGGATTGTAAACCGGCCAAAGGATTGCACACAACATAAAGATTTGTACACAAGACAAAGGATTGTACACAAGACAAAGGGTTGTACACAAGACAAAATATTGTACACAAGACAAAGGATATTGTACACAAGACAATGGGTAGTACACAAGACAATGAATATTGTACACAAGACAAAGGGTTGTACGCAACACAAAGGATTGTACACAGCACAATGGGTTGTACACAAGACAATGAACATTGTACACAAGACAAAGGGTTGTACACAAGACAATGGGTTCTACACAAGACAATGAATATTGTACACAAGACAAAGGATTGTACACAAAACAAAAGATTGTACAAAAAAACAACAGATTGTACACAAAACAAAAGATTTACATAAGACAAAGGGGTGTACACAAGGCACACACGATGTTATCACCTTTCAATATGCAGTAAGTGAACTAGACATCCACACAAATGACCACGTACTTATTCAATCGACAATTCGGCGTCAATCATTCCGGGTTATTTACATACAGTATGACTCCTTATTTTGCTATTCGATACAAACATTGTATAATCAGACTTACTAAATGTAGCTGAGAAGGATGTGGTATCCTTCAATTAATCAAACACACCACGACAGTTTGTATACTTGTAAGTGGTAGCTCATGCATATTCGGTGCTTATGTGCGTATGCGTGTGCTATTGCTTAGACTGTAATAAATGCATTGTGTTAAATATATTTTATTCAGAGTACACAATTCTAAATGGTCTCTTTGACTTCTCATTTACAATCTTTTTAAGCATTGATGTCATTTTTTTTTAGTTTCATCGGGGTATGAAACAAATTTTGTTTGCAAACTGTATGAATCCGCGTAGCGAATTCTTACAGAAGTTTACAAACAAAATTTGTTTCATACCCCGATGAAACTAAAAAAAAATTGACATCAACGCTTATAATTATTTTTTGAAAATGATTTTCTAATTTAAAACATGTTTTATGTACAATTTTACTGGTTTTAAATGGGATTCTTTTTTCTCAAATCAATACGCAACGTCAATTGTCGTATTGTGACGTCACATTTTTCGCGCCATTCTCGGAATTTCTTTCATAGAAGAATGAAAAGTATTTTTCGACCAATCACATTTGAGTATTTACCATGAAAACAAAGAAAAATTAATTATATAACTTTGAGCAAATATTTTCTTGTTAACATTTAAAATATGAAGACAAACACATATGACGAGTGTATTGAACAAAATACACTCAAGATATTAACACCTTTTAAAACCATTACAGCTGTTCCGCTCTTCTATGACTCATCGGTGATGGTAGGGATATCTCAGTGGGTTTTTCCTTCTGAACTCGCCCGTGATGCTAGGGACATCATACAGCTGTTTCGTCATACTAAGTCTTGTCAGTGGTGTTAGGGACATCATACAGCTGTTTCGTCCTTATAGGTCTCGTCAGTAATGTAATGGACATCATACAGCTGTTTCGTCCTTCTAGGTCTCGTCAGTGATTCTAAACTTGTGTTAGGTTTTTCTCGCTAACCCTTTTATTTCTTCTGACACCACATCGTTACGTTAATCGATGAAATTCAAAACAAAACATACACAAGTATATAAAATTCCTTCAGTTTTATTAAGATATGACTTTCATTCAAAGTACTTGCCAATCAAGATATATCAAATTCCAATCCAATATATACTCCAGGAGTAAACGTATAAATTCACAAATAATTCACGAAGTAAATAAGAAAGCCTGAAGTTGAATAAATTCCAGCAGTATCTAAATAAAATCCACTCCAATTCCTTTTAGAAGTAACCAACTTGAAGAAAATAACTGTACGATACAAGTTTCTTGCTATTCCTTATGACTTAACTAAACTACAACTCAAAACCATAAACTAAACTACTCTACACATTTCTATACTCTCTATCTAAACTAAGATAATACAATCCAAAGTCTCTCTGTTAATAAGACCAACTCCAAACACTAACCCTAAAAACTCCCTAATTAACTAACTCCATATTCCAAAGACTCACTCTGAAAACTCTTAGAACAACTCGATCTCAACAAGCAGCCCCTACTCTAAGTTAACAGTCCTTTATATATGGCCAGCAAACTATTCTTGACCAGTGACATCACTTACTTAACCCCACTACCTACACAAGAGATGCTAAACTTAAACACCAACACAGTCTAATAAAAGAATGACATCATGGTCAAGTTCTAAATATACAACCTCTAGGAACCGACTATAAACAGATCATAACCTCATACCTATTTATACCTCAGCATGCATATCTATTTTAAGGCAGTCTACCCAATGACCACATACCTATTTATACCAGAGCTGAGAATCTATTTCAATACAGCCCCCTGGATGATCGCATACCTATTTATAAACCAGTCTCCCAGACTGACCAGACTGACCAGGCGGCTATGCATATACCAGTTCTGGAGACTGACCACATGTCTATTTATAAACCACCCATATGGACCTAACCCAGCCTCTGATAACATATATACACCAGCCTCTGAGAATGACCACCAAGGTACAATATATCATCCCCAGAAGGGACTGACAACTATTCACATCTAACATACTTAGACCTAATAATTACACCATGACTCTAAACAACCTCCACTGGTTTTAACTCTATCAATTACTACTTAAAACCTTATCTCTGATCTCGACAGTCGTCAAGGCCATTTAGAGGCCACTTCCATACTACCACTAAACTGACCATCTACAATTAACCACTTACTCACCTTAAAAATAAGAAACCAAGAAAAATCCAAATAAATGAAAATGAGAACCTCACAAATATCTCCTGCCAGCTTGTTTTACTCCTGGAAAACACATTGGAAATTTAATGATCACAAATAAATTTTATTGTCAAGTTCACTAATTTTATCCGTCACTGCACTTCTAACCCAATATGGTAGGATAATTGTCCTCACGTACTACAATAGAATGTCCACAGTTTATATCTCCATTAAACGCCTTAGGATTAAATCCAGAATATTTTAGTCCTTGAGATAGTTATCCAGTCCGTATAACACTTAACTAGCTATTCTTCATATTTATTTTTCACGAAAAAATGTCTCTAGTATTTCCTAAATACAGTTACTTAAGCACATTCATAAGTCATTTCTCCATTTCCAAATTATTAAAGTTCAAAATGGACGCACGCTGCAGTGTTACCTAGTCCATTTATCTTCCTGTGCTTTTCGTTTGACTGCTCAGTCACTCTTTACTTTGTTTAACCCAGTTTAGCTTTAAATCCCAAATGTTGATTTTTACATAAAATGATGGTCCAGACAACTTTAATTGACGGTCCTCTTCGAAATCTCCCTAGATCCCAGATCGTACTCTGTTAAATCCATTAGGTACATTTGTGTATCCAAGAACGATGTCTGATTTATAAAATTTAACACATTAATCCGAATGGAACTTGTAAATTTCCACATTATGTTTTCTTCCAGAATGACTTCGTCATAACAAAATCAGAAATTCATAGACTTTCACATATCACCTCTATAAGGGCACTGGTAACTCTATCGAAAAAACACTATTACTTTTAACAATAATGATAATCACACAGATTGCTTAGCACTAAGCTGAACTCGAGATATCCAACAAAAGAAACGAAAATAATAGAATTTTACCACAAATTCTATAACACACGCGGATTTTAATATAAAATCACATACTGAACTGATAAATCCAAAGAATATGGGACCACTGATAGAATTTCACCACAAATTCTATAACACACGCGGATTTACTATAAAATCACATACTGAACTGATAAATCCAAAGAATATGGGACCACTGATAGAATTTCACCACAAATTCTATAACACACGCGGATTTTACTATAAAATCACATACTGAACGCAAAATATTAAACAAATATTATTCACACTACCACAAATTCTATAACACACTTCAATATGACCTACTGAAGTATAAGTAATCTCAAACACTTTAATAATTCCTCAGAAATTCAAAATATCTCACTTGTAATCCTTCCGAATATCCTTTGAATATATCAAACAAAAACTTTTTTAACATTCTCACGATTCACAATTCCATTGGCCAAACAAAATAAATCCGCAGAAGACAAAGCTATCATTTTTCGTATTTTCAACATGAAATTCCTTGAAACATTCTGATTCACAATCACATTGAATCCAAACTTAGTTCCTGATGACATCCCCGTTGCAATCATTTTTGTATTTCCAGTATAAAATCAACACCAGCTAGGCACACATCTACATTTCTCAATACTCTTGAGAATGATATCACTTTACACTTCCAAGATTCCTTTGAAACCGGACATTAATATTTCCAACATTTAACTTTTCATATCCAAATCTAAATCAAATCACATCTAATGCCTTGGCCAACAGTTTCTTAACTGACCCTACCAAAGTCGATTAGTGTATATCTCCCCCCCCCTTAATTTCCTCTTCAACCAATCAGATCACATATGACGACATTTTTCACCAATGAAAATCTTAGCATCTACAATGTCAACTTATCCCCCATGACCTGTGCATGTACCTTAGCTTTGATAGCAAAGGGTTCATAAACACATTTAATTGTTTTCAGTGCTTGACGGGTCTCAAACAGATATAGCACATCAAGGAATGGACCAAACATCATCCTGTCATACGCTTTGGGGTTCTCATTAAGCACTGTGTTCTGTTATCTAGTTGTCCACTCCTAATTTATCACACTACACTGATTTCTAGCTCTCCTTTTCAAGTTCTCAGGACCCGTTCCTCTCAATTGCCCTATTGACCACATCTGGATTTTTTCTGACACCTTTGGTGGAACAGTCTGTCTGTTGATCACCCATAACTTTTCTTTTAATGTGCCTCTCTGACATACTCAATGTTTGCTTCTTCTAATCTGTTCTTAAATTATCTGATTAATTCCACCGTGACTTGTCTCTTATTAATTAACCACATCATACCATCTTTCCTGTACTCAAAACTATTTCAAATTAATTCCTATCCAGGGTCACTTCTGAACTATCTCTATGTAGGTGAATTATAACTAAACATCCAGTCACCAACATTACACTCACAGTTATCTTCTCAATAAATCCAAAATTGTCAGTTTTCAAAATCCGATTTACACAGGACATTATCAATCAAAACACCTTCTCCATATTGCTACTTTCTCTACATGTTCAATAATTTCTCCCAAATTATAAACACCTATCTATATCTCGAGCAATTACTATCCATAATTGTCGATAACACCAAACAATCCATCTATGACTGTATTCCTGGTGATCTCCTGCCAAGAGTAGACTCCCACTCCAGTTCTTTTTATACATTCTGTTGATAACCATTGTTATTCGTGAATCTAGCTGATGAACACCTCACCTACGTGAACCAATGAGACTTATGTTATCAGATTCCATGAAAACACAAGATTGTTCATCACCATATTCCGTCCAGCTGTCGAACACAAATATGATAATCAAAATATCACAGCTTAGAATGTATACCTTCGATTAACTAATACAAGCAATGTCAAACACTTCCAAGGCCTTAACTATTTTGAAATCCCATCAAAATATGACACAATTGGACAATAACGGAACATTTCCTAGTTTCTTTTCCAGCGATATCTCGTTTTAAAATCCCATTAAAACCATCTCACTAAGACAACCGGACAATGTGTATTTCCAACTTGACTCTGTCACTGCACTGATCCGAAATCTCATCAAAACAGTCTCTCATGAATGGACAGTGTTCTGACATTCCGATAACATTTTCCAAGTAAATGATCTTTGCACAATCGAATCACAAGTTATTCTAACATATCAACAATACATTAATTTTATTACCGGATGTCCGTTCTATGTTCTAGTCGTTAGGCGATGACAGGCATTCTGTAGTTCATGGTATATTTTCCAGGATCCCACTGTTTTAAGTTGTATAAAACAAAACAATACCTTGAAGCAAACATCAAATTCATGGAACCAATTTTACAACTGAGTTCAGGTGTTACACACGAAATACACACATCGTCCGCATATAACACAAACAGACATTCATGTTGTCCACATATCAGATAAATAATTAAAAGTTCCAAAATAATTCCGCATAAGCAAGACATTTTACTTAAACATGTCAAGTCTGTCGCTCGAAATCTGGATTAACTTGTTACTGGCTGTATTCCATTTCCGATTGCACGTGTTAAAGTTTGTATCCCACTTCTGACACCAATTTGTTAGGTTTTTCTCGCTAACCCTTTTATTTCTTCTGACACCACATCGTTACGTTAATCGATGAAATTCAAAACAAAACATACACAAGTATATAAAATTCCTTCAGTTTTATTAAGATATGACTTTCATTCAAAGTACTTGCCAATCAAGATATATCAAATTCCAATCCAATATATACTCCAGGAGTAAACGTATAAATTCACAAATAATTCACGAAGTAAATAAGAAAGCCTGAAGTTGAATAAATTCCAGCAGTATCTAAATAAAATCCACTCCAATTCCTTTTAGAAGTAACCAACTTGAAGAAAATAACTGTACGATACAAGTTTCTTGCTATTCCTTATGACTTAACTAAACTACAACTCAAAACCATAAACTAAACTACTCTACACATTTCTATACTCTCTATCTAAACTAAGATAATACAATCCAAAGTCTCTCTGTTAATAAGACCAACTCCAAACACTAACCCTAAAAACTCCCTAATTAACTAACTCCATATTCCAAAGACTCACTCTGAAAACTCTTAGAACAACTCGATCTCAACAAGCAGCCCCTACTCTAAGTTAACAGTCCTTTATATATGGCCAGCAAACTATTCTTGACCAGTGACATCACTTACTTAACCCCACTACCTACACAAGAGATGCTAAACTTAAACACCAACACAGTCTAATAAAAGAATGACATCATGGTCAAGTTCTAAATATACAACCTCTAGGAACCGACTATAAACAGATCATAACCTCATACCTATTTATACCTCAGCATGCATATCTATTTTAAGGCAGTCTACCCAATGACCACATACCTATTTATACCAGAGCTGAGAATCTATTTCAATACAGCCCCCTGGATGATCGCATACCTATTTATAAACCAGTCTCCCAGACTGACCAGACTGACCAGGCGGCTATGCATATACCAGTTCTGGAGACTGACCACATGTCTATTTATAAACCACCCATATGGACCTAACCCAGCCTCTGATAACATATATACACCAGCCTCTGAGAATGACCACCAAGGTACAATATATCATCCCCAGAAGGGACTGACAACTATTCACATCTAACATACTTAGACCTAATAATTACACCATGACTCTAAACAACCTCCACTGGTTTTAACTCTATCAATTACTACTTAAAACCTTATCTCTGATCTCGACAGTCGTCAAGGCCATTTAGAGGCCACTTCCATACTACCACTAAACTGACCATCTACAATTAACCACTTACTCACCTTAAAAATAAGAAACCAAGAAAAATCCAAATAAATGAAAATGAGAACCTCACACTTGTAATGTTTTAATAGACGACCAAAAACCAACAAATATGTAGAAAAACATATTAAAATCTTGCTGGGTAGGTGCAAACGACTTATTTTAAATACATTTAATATCTTTTTCATTCAAAAGTATCTTACTTACGTGCTTTAAGGCTCATGGCATATCAAACAATTGAACTTATTAAAATAATTTCATAACATAGCAACGCGTGTAAAATCCTGTTAATCATATTGGTACATTGTAATTATAAAGAATGCACACCTACCTGAATTTACTGGTTTGTCTGATCATGTGTGAGGTTTTATCAGCAATTCCTTAATTAATTAATATTGTTGTGAGGAAGCCTCTGCCGATACCTTGCATATCACGTCTACATGTTCATAAGTAGTTGGATAAAGCAAACTTTTCATTTTCAAATTCTGGATTTCATGCACCATTTTGTATATTCTTGAGTCGATTTCAAATTCACAAATTCTTGTTTTGACTTCCACAATTACATACAAGAATTGATGATATGCTCTAGATGGAAAAAATAACTTAGATAATGTTTCTATTTTTAAATTATTGTTTTTTGACGTTACGTTTTGCGAGTATCGAAAGAAATTAAACAATAAAATGATATTTATAAAGCAAAATTTCTAAGAAACCAAAGGGAAACCTTCTAAGAAAGGAGTATAAGAATCCATACAAAAATATCCAAATGATGTAGAAACGGCCAACTAATAATCCAACAGGACACCGAAAGGAAGACGGCTAAAAGCATCTGTGCGCTGCCGTTGTTCAAACCTTCAAGGCCGTTTCGAACATACAGAATGTTTGAAATAGATTCGGAACGCTTTTTCAATCACGGTGAACTTCTCTGTTAACATAATATGCATTGGGTTCATCTGTTAAAAGTGTGAGTCCTCGTATAGATACACAAAAATAACATAGACATACGATTTATATTGTGTATTTAAAGGCAATAAATAGAGAAAAGATATATCCTGAAATTAATATATCCTCCATGCGGAAAACCCCTTCCTCAATCATCAACATCTTCATGTATGACAAACACTAAAATAAAAACAATTAATGATGTTTTGTTTACAAAATACAAAAATCGGTTGACCATAAGCTGTCTGTCGCTTACGGTTTTTATCGTTCTCGTGTTCTAAGAAAAAGAGCCTCAAAACAAGGAAATAAGTGCAACCTTTGACCAGAACATAACCACACGAGCATGCTGTCATGTTTTCTAAATATTACAAAAGAAAACTCTGTTATATCGTATTGTTTAGACGATATTATTTCATTTTCCTGTGTGGCCGATTTGGGGGATATACAGCCCTGTATGGATATCATGGTATGTATTGCAAAATCCATCAATTGTAAAATTCTTTAATATATCGTTAATGTTTTCTCTGAAAATAATATCATATTAGTAATACTTTAATTAATATACAATCAAAACAAAAGAGTATCTATTAGGGTTGATTGTTTCAAATGTCTTCTGATAGTTTCAATGCCAAATTGAAAATATTTCTTAATTTCTGGCATTTCAATTTTTCCTTTTATAATGCGAAGATTCAAAATATATTTGACCCACATAAAAAAGGAAACGTGTCTATATGGTAAATAGATAATATAACTTTACTTTATTTAAATTCTATATGATTGTTTATCAAATACGTCATATTTAAATAGTATGTCTATCAAAGTTAACCGTAAGTTCATTATGATATATGTTACATTGTGATAGTTAACTGATGAATATTCATATTTATGATTTATATATTTTATTATCATTTATCAATCAAGTTTACAAACCGTCAATATAAGATTATGTCGCCATCGTAGAATCAAAAACAATTTCATGTTTTTCATTAATATCAATTTTGATCTTTATTAGCTATCTTATTAATATCAAGTCATATTTGTTACACGTTATGGATATAGACAACATTACCTTACATTGTAGATGACAAGATCATCTGTTGTCCTCGTCCAAGGGTTGCTGTTGGTGGTATGCTTAATTGTTAACAACCCAGTACATGTCTCTGGCCTTGTGGAACCACTGCCTATGCCAAACATCCTTAAAGACTGCTACAGGTATCGAACCCAAATTCTTAATGTCACCGACATGCCGGCCCACGAAATCAGCGCTTTTTGTGTCTCCAATTTCCTTTACAAAACCTATAACTTACGTCCTCAAAGACCTATTGCGAATGAGACAATTCAGTATGCCCAGGAACTTTTTCGTCAAGTGTTTGGAGACGCTCAGAAACATCACAGGAATAAAAGACAATTCAACAGAAGAGTTCGACGGGAAGTCCGTATGATGACTAGGCAGATGTGGAATACCTTCGTAACGAGAATTAACTTATTAAAGAATCAAATGGTAAAGACGTTATGCCTATTTATAATGTTCATAATAATAATACTGTAAACGAGTTAATTTTGGCGCACTCAAATTTTCTCGCATTTCCAAATTATAGCAGATTAGCGCAATGAATAATAAGCACATTTTCATATTTTCTGTAGAAAAAAAACCCATATATAATGTAAATAGCGGAATAATATTTTAGTGCTGTGGTTTCATATAAATATCACCTGTAAACACACAAGTTGCTATGTACCTCACAGAATGACAAGTGATCGATATTTGGAAATTTGTCTATAACTATTCAGGCAAAAAACACAAAATAGGAGAAAGTCTAAAATACACACACAAAAAAAACAAACAAATTTGCACAGTAAAGAAAAAACAACAACAAAAACAACAACAACAACAAAACAAAAACAAAAAACAGGAATAAGAGTACTTGCACAGTAGATTTCCACAGAGTAGTTAATTCTTGCTTCACGCCACTTTTCTATGTATGCATATTGCGTCCCCAGCTAATACTAATATGTATTTCATTTCCTTTTCTTTAAAGGTCGGCCCCAACATAAGCCGATATGACGCGTTCGCTGATATTCATCGTTTGGTAATAACTTCAGCACACGGAGGTCCAAACTTCCTCGGGTGGCATGCCGTGTATCTGATATTGTAAGTATGAATGTTTATCAGGAAATTAAAGCAGTTTATAACAATATTACGTTCAACTATAACCGTGTTAAAACAACATCATATACTAAAACTGCTATATTAGTGCTATACCATTATCATATCAATAACATATACCAAAGTTGTTATACCAGTATTATACCAATATTATATAACAAAACTGTTATACCAGTATAATATCAATAGTATATATCAAAACTGCTATACTAGTTTTATATCACTATTTTGTACCAAATCTTCATATTTACCTGTATTATATCAATATTATGTTTCAAACCTGTTATACCAGTATTTTGTCAATATTATATATCCGTTTGCTATACTAGTTTTATATCAATATTGTACACTAAAAACTACTATACCATTATCATATCAATATCATACATTAACGCTTATACGCTACTGTTAAATATATATCATATAATAAAGCTGATGTAGCAGTTCTAAAAATAGTATTTTATAAGAATAGTTGATTGCTGTTTTAACAATAGGATACACCCAGGACGATAAAGCGTTATTAAAAATGATACAGGTATTAATGAACAAGAGTAACAATACATATCTATATATACGCAGTATATCAAATATCTCAACATTACACTTTGAAATACATTTTACAATACATGGCATTATATTGTTTAAGTTACAATTGCTGTTATAGATTTTACTGCTAAAAAAATGTTTCATGTTACGAATGTTTAGAGGAACATGGACGTATCTCCAACATGGATAAATTACATAAATTACAATTCCGACTGAGCATTTCTTATAGAATATGTACTTTATATCAATGGACATTGTCTTATTCTTTTAAATCACATAGTATTTTAACAGAGATAGACCATTTCAATTGATACAATAATTTCTACTTTCACCGACACCGACACAAAGACATACTGGAGCGCGAATGTCCTTTGGGATAACCGAATCATTTCTGTTGTAGATTTGAGCGAGCTATCAACTTTCCGGTCCCATACTGGGATAGCCGACTCGATTTCTACATGGACCAACCTACGGAATCAATTTTGTGGACCCCTGAATTTTTCGGGGAAGGATTTGGTGCCGTAACAAACGGCCCATTTGCCAACTGGTATACACCGGACAATGTACCACTCACTCGGAATATCGGTAATGCTGGCACCCTGATCAGTGACGCTAATGTACAGGCGGTCCTCACGCGGAGACGGCACAGTGAGATTGTTGAACCCAATCCTAATCCACAGTATAGTCTGGAGATACACCACAACGGCCCCCATGTCTGGGTCGATGGTCAACTATCAGCTGCAGCAACAGCAGCTCAAGACCCAGTATTCTTCATGCATCACTCGTTTGTTAACTACTTCTGGGTGTTATTCCGGAGGAGACAGAGATCCTTAGGCATTGATCCTGCTAATGATTACCCCCCAACTAATGTTCCACTTCACCAGCCTTTTGACCGAATGATTCCCTTCAGCCTCAGAAACATCAATGGATACAGTAACCAGGTCGAGGCTTTGTCAACATATCAGCCATCCCCAACATGTCCTACCTGCGGCGGAAGTTCATATTTAGAATGCGTTGACAGCAGGTGTCGCTCCCGTGTAGGACTTATTCCTAGGGGCCCAGCAGCAATGGCTGGTATGGGTGGTATGGCGGCGGGGGCTCCAGCGGCATTCATATCGCCATCGGCTGGTGGACAATCTAGAGCACAGCAAACAATCGCACAAACTGGACCTCTGCCAATAGGAAATCGTTTTAGCACACCTTTCCGAGATCCCAGAACTAGAGGGGACACTATCCCTAACGCTCCTATCAGAAATAGAGGGAAACGAAGTATTTCAGCAAATGGAACATCATCAGGAACGAATTCCCGTTTTGATACTACGCAAATCAACAAGCCTTACCAAAACACATTTCTTCTGAACGGCGTAAGCGATGTCAAACGTTGGTCGTTTATACCCGTTAGAATAATATTTGAAAGGACTCCGAAATCAAAATTCCAGTCTTTCATTATAAAGGATGGTCATTTGGTGGAGACAAATGACATGTTCGAGGCACAAAAATATAAAGGACTGAAAGTTGAAATTAAGAAGAAAATGCCAGCAACATATAGCAAATGTCATGTTTCCGGTTCCGGTGCGTCCAAGGTTTACGTCCAGACCGACGGTATTGACTATTCCGGCAGGTACAAGGACTATGCTGTAGTAGATGAGAGACTACCTATCTCGTCATCTATGACGTATGTTGGGGTAAAAAATCCTACTGAAGGGGCAGCACAGTTCTACATGACCGCGTACGACTCCTGTGGACGTGTTTGTAGACCCCAGTGTCTCAGGAACGGAACTTACCGACCATGTTCCGGAACCTTCCGAATAACCTCTTCATATCCACGAATGTACGGACTTTCGTATGAGGACGCGGTCAAGGGGATTTGGAAGAAAGGAAGCAATCTGCTACCAGAAAGCAATTCAGATGAAGTACCTATTACATTCTTTTGCGACGCGTACATGACATGGCCATGGTACTTTGATTAAGAAAAATTGAGCGTTACCCTGGTAACAGCCAATACAACGTCACAACTATAGATAATAAACAGAAATTTTACGGAACTTTTTCTTATAAATGCTTTTCTTAGCCATGATAGTTTATTTCATGACAAACTGTTTAAAATCATTAGAGAGTTTGAACAGTTTTGTTGAAAATTGACGTGTTTTACGGATATATAGATGAATAGGAGATCTTTGAAACGAAATCATAAAAGAAAATAATATACATATACGATTATAAGTCTACATATCACGAAAAGCTGTTGCTGACAATATGGTTGTTCTGGTTTTAATAAGTTGGCATAGCATTAAAAATATATGTTTAAATTGACAACTGTTTGATTCTTCGTACACAGGCAATATTCCTTCACATGAAATTCACATGAAATTCACGTGAAAAGGGCAAAAAAGTGAAATTTCAAGTGAATTTCACGTGAAGGAATATTGCCTGTGTTTGTCAGATTTTTTCTATTATGTTTTAAAAACCAAACTAAAAAAATGTTTTATAAAGTCGTTATTGATTTATACAATTATTTCAGAAGCATTATATATAATGGTTTCATTGATAAAGATAATAAATATTAATAAAAGTGGGTACTTATTTCGATCAAGAATTAAATATGGTGTTTTTTATTTATTTTACAACAATTTCGAAACAAATTATATCAATCACACTTTTTAGCCTGGATTGAGGCGAGCGAGGGGTCTTACTGCTGGAGGTAACTGAAGCACCCGGGAAAAACCCACGTGGTCGGGAAGGTGACCCCATACCTTTATCGTGGAATCGAACCCTGGCCGCCTAGGTGAAAGAGCAGGTTGGGGTATAATAGGAACAGTTATAAACATGGATGTAGTGTCGTCACACTGAAATGTCACTGCCGGACACGGTAGCATGACGTCATAGTCTGACACGGTATCGTGACGTTACAGTCTGACACGGTAGCATGACGTCATAGTCTGACACGGTAGCATGACGTTACAGCCTGACACGGTAGCATGACGTCACAGTCTGATACGGTAGCATAACGTTACAGCCTAACACGGTAGCATGATGCCACAGGCTGACACGGTAGCATGACACACTGCCCGGTCACATTGGCAACAGTCAAACCAGTCCTATGTGGCTACTTTAATGACGGACGTCAAGCATGTAGTTTCTTATGAAGCAATGGTTTGGTTTGGTTTGTTTAACGTCCTATTAACATCCCAGGGTCATTTAAGGACGTGCCAGATTTGGAGGTGGAGGAAAGCCGGAGTACCTGGAGAAAAACCACCGGCCTACGGTCAGTACCTGGCAACTGCCCCACGTAGGTTTCGAAGAAATGATAACGACCATTAACTTTTCTCTCAGTCTTTGTCAAGTTGATCATCCCAAACCCTGTTTTGAATTTATTCAAAATCAATATCTGATGCCCTGTGATATGCTTCTGTAGGATACGCCCACTGTTGATGAGTGCCTAGTTTGAACTAGGAGAGCTTTAGCAATCGGTCGATGTTTTCCCCCGGAAGTAGAATAACGGAAATTACAGAAATACATGTAAATGATAAAATTTTCAACTTAAATCGGTTTTATCAGGGATAATTATTAAAGCCTCGGTCACAACCGGCCGAGCGGCCACTTAATGGGGGTATGTACGATAAAAAAACCGCAAAGGAACTCACTAAACAATCTCTACGATTTCCAAGAATCACAAAGGATGCCATTGAGGATGTACGCCTCTGTGATGTCAAAAATTCTTGACAATTTTTTTTTCACGAATTCGTTATTGGAAATGGGAGTGAATGGCGTGGCAGAAGTTGAAGGATGAATTATATGTCTGTGTGCTCGTTTTTCTGCTATGATCGGCCAAAGATAAAAAAAAATTGACATAATGCAGTTGTATGATTTTGTAGTTTTGACCTTTTACAGGACAAATCCATACAATATCTCCCATTTGATGCTTGCAGAACTGACAAAAATAGTATTTTCTTTTCAATTTTGGAAGTTACATTGCCTAAACTCAATACAGCAATTTATTTTACTCCTACCATCTCATTTTCAATGACAAAACATTTCATACAGATTTAATATTCAATATAAAAAGGTCTACTATTAAAGTTTTCAAAAGAAAACAAGTTAATCTGTCAGCCATAAAATAGGAGGCCTGTGTGCTTCATTTTGTGTCCTATTATCATTCGTGTTGTTTGTCACCATTTCGGTATCATAAATCCAAAGTGTTTAAGTTATAGCAGAAATGAAAAAAAGAACATATCAAAATATATAATTTTCCGCATTTTTGTATGCTATTTTACATCATTAATTGAACAATACTAAGTTGTACAGTGAACATGAACTTTCTATAATGAAAAATGAAGGGTAAGTAGTTGCATTTTCAAATTGGCCGCCAAATTGGTAATTTAACAAAATTCTTGTGAAAGATGTTCTATAAACAACTGACGTCTAGATTTTTGACACATTTTTTTAGATTCGTGTTTGCTTATAAGATTGGCCATATTTTGCTTGATATAACAAAAAAACTTACACAAGATCAAAACGAGACTTGAACGTAATGGAAAGTTGAAATTGAAAGAGGAGTACATTCTTAACTATGCCGGGTTCCAAACGCAAGGAACTCTCATTCACAAAACACTTAAGGCGACTGTATGGCCACTGCGTCCACACGGGAGTTGAAAGGGAGAGGACGTAAAGTTAGCGTACGGGCGTCGCACTTTCACACTTTCACAGAACGTGTTTGCGTTGCAAGACTGCCATGTGCCCTTCTTGCTAACTTTAAAGAGCACGCACGTGCGAATTCTCAGGAGTATTCTCTCACCTCACGAATTGACTGCCACCTTTTTCTGACTTTGCTACCTCTACGGCGAAAAACACAGATAACACACACTTGAAAACCCCGTGCGTCTGGTTGTGACGAAGGCCTAACATCTTATATTTAAGTGTCATGGAATGTACTGATATTAGTTTTTTACGTTTCTGGAAATTGGAGGAATTGGAGGACTACCCTACAGATCCCTTGTTACTTTGTATACAAATAAGATTAAAGGCCCTGTTACTACAGATTCAATTAAATAACCTATTTAAAAAGGTGCAAAGGGCCTACCAATGGAACAAAGAAAGAAGCTGATGTTGATTGTCATATTGTATGGTTCATATATCTAACGCATCTGATAAAACTACAGCGAATTAATTAACATAATTGTTTAATTAGAGTAATTAACAGTTCATTATTTCGTAGCTTAGATATGATTAACTTGGAACACAGATAAACTCTGAAACGGGACCGACGGTCTCTTGTTTTTGAATGAAGTTCGTTGAGTTGCTAATGTTAGGGTTAGGGTTAGGGTTAGAGTTAAATTCATTTGCGACTTTAAAGTTCATTAATATGGTTTGTTGCTAGATATGAAAAAATGAAATAACATACTGTAAACGTGGAAATTTACGCAAGTCCTTTTGATCGCAAAGATTTCCCCCACGCGTATTTTGATATCAATTTGCGTAATCTCGAACTACAAACGAAGGTTGATCGATCGCGGAAATTGCCCCAACGCGTATTGTTTACATATCGAAATCGCGAAAATAACCACGTTTACAGTACAAGAGGATTATCTTTCTATCTTTTGTTCTTGGTTCTCCTCAGTTCCAGTAGGTAGTTTTGTATCGACTTGTTTTATCTTTTCTTTGTTCGACGTACTAGTGCTGTGACATGCACAGTATAATTTGGTACATACAATTGTATAGGACATAAAGAAACTCAACACATCTGCTATGATCAAGGCGTTTTATTCAACTAAATATATAAATAGTGTCAATCTTCGTTATCTCAAAATCTCATGACTCGAAAACCCTGCTTAACTCGAAGTAAAATAACAGTTATAACAGCTAGTAAACTTTACATATAAAATCTACTAAGTCACCTAAAATAATCGGGATATCTGGAGTTTTCATGAACAAAATGGCACTGAGATAACAAGATTTGGCTGCACTAGTTACAAATACTTAGTAAAAGAACGGATTAACACTTATAGTAACAGAATTCAAGTTTCCCCGCCATTCTCGCTTGTGAGCCTGTTAACAGCTCCACCATGTTGTTCCGCGTAAGAAAATAGTGCGTAAGATAATAGAAAACCAGTCGAAAATAACTAATGAAATACAATGTACTAATATTTAATGTTAATTAACATTACGAAAATACAGACTCTATACTGTCCATCAGGTTTTTCAAAGGAAAATTGTTACTTTTTTCTATAACTGCGGTGTGCTTCACGTGACACATTATCAATGCGCCGGTTGTCAGTTTATGAGATGGTAATGCTCAACTACTGCTGGTAAGGTTATATAGTGACAATTTCATAGAGTGGTAGATATAATGATATATCATATATAAGCATAACCTTTATATCCAGATGACACATGGATTATTCATATCTCAAGGATAATTCATATATATATATCACGTTATTTACCACAATTCTAATTTTATTTAATTTTTCCCTGGTTTTGGAATTTCTTTGTAATCAGTGCCGAATCCTCGTCTTAATCTCGAGAAATACCTTGATTTAACATGAATACAACCATCAAAATAGTATATATATTGACATAAAACATTCACATGGACTTCAAGTGTCTTGAAGTCAACATGCATTCCGTTCGGTTCTGATGTATCCCTCTTGCACATTGTCTGAACAGTCTCATTTAAATGTATTCCGATTTCAGACTTTCTTCAAATCCATACAATTATATAATCAGAATAAACAGTATATGTACATTTTTGTCACTTTGGTCATTTGTGTTTCATCTGCCTAGGAAGGATATCAGAGTTTCCTCAAATCCATGTCCAGTATAACGAGATAAAGATGGATATAGTATCTCTCTTTGGTACCATGGTACATATTCTAACTTTAGTCTCCAAACATCATAATTAACTTATTTTGCCTGTGGAGTCGTATGTTTTATCTGCAGTGTGTTGACACCTGTATATTTGATTTGATTCTCATGGGGTTTGTAAGCTGCAATGACCATAGGATCACCCTTGGTTCTAGCATCCGTCAGTATTGACTTGAATTTCAAACCAGCATCAGGATCAACGAATGTACGAGTGTAGTCTTTGAAGCTTCCAGAGCCTCTCTGCTGTATGATTGGATAAAAGCCCCTCCTCAACCTTGGACGGAGGGGGCCAATGGGTAGAGGGTCGCCCCTTGTTCGGGGATCCGTGAACGGAGATGTAAAGCGCCGGCCGATTGGCAGTGGTCCAATGGCTGCTATGGCTGCCCTTGCACGCTGTGGGCCTGTGAGCCCATTGTTCGTGACCAATCGTTGACCAGTGAGTCTGTTGTTGGTGACGAACTGTGGACCAGTGTTCCTGGGCAGTGTAGATTGACGCAATCGAAGGAAGAAATCATAAATGGCGGCCCAGTCTAAGGCGTTGTGGGTGTTGCGTTTGACTCGATGGTTATGTGTCATATCATGTGATTTCATCTTATCAGTTTTTACAGTCGTCCCTGACGCAGCTGCTGTAGCTTGAAAATTTTCATTTGATCCGTGGGCTGCAAGAACAATATTAACTTTCTTTAAATATTGGCAAATGGAAAACAAAATTAAACCTAATTCAAAATGAATACCACCAGTGCAAAAAAGGAACAAAAACAATACATTGAAATGGTGACATTTGAAAAGTACAAAGAGAAACGGACCAGATTTCTCAGGAGAGTAAACGTCTTCTGTTTCATCAACGACCCCCCCCCCCCCCCCCTACATCCCCCACCCTTACACATCTAGGTCGAATCTAGTTTAAGTCACATTCTCAAAATAAGAACCAAAGCATTTTTATGCTATAATAGAATTTGATTATATGAGAATTGACCTTTTTTGCTGAATGACTAAAATTATATTCTCTATTATATATTTTGAAATGATTGACTTCTAAGTATGTACTGTTAAGTGGTACTCAATCACGGGGAACGTCGAGGTTAATTAGGGGGAGCAATAAGTTATAGATAGCCATTGTCATGTCAAACTTACTTTCGTCATAAATGTCATAAACGGATAAACAGTCTGTTTTAATTCACACAAAAAAACCTCCCTAGAAGATTTAGGTAGACAACGTAGACTAAGTGACCAAGAAAGGAAACGGGCTAGAATTTACCATGATTATTTATCAAGAAGAAACTGCAGACTTATATTTATATTTATCCTGCAACAGTAATCCGCATTGTCGTAATACACACACCACATATATTTTTGCTGTATTCAGCAATGACGGAAAACATCTGCATTTTAGAAACTTAGCACGTGCGTCAATTCGACTGACAAAGTGAAATAACATTTAAAGCGAACATATTTGGAGCATTGTTGATATCGTTTCACTTAAAAATGCTAAATTTTGATGATTGTTGCAGGATATATACATGTAGAATGCATGGTCAGTGTTTTAAAAATATAAGCTGTATTTTTGGCTCTGGACAGAAAGAAAAAATCTCGCAAAAATGCGGCTTATATTTAAGACACTATAGCCATGTATTCTATATACATAAAGATACGTCCTATGTACGAATAAGCGTGAACATATTGGCATGTTACTATACTAATAAGGTATGTTACTGTTCTCGCATTAAATATGGAAACATGTATGTTAAAGTATGTATTTTTGAATAACACTATGGTAATATTGTTACGAAATGACGTTATTTGTTAGAATTAGTTTTGAATTAGTTTTGAAAGAGACTTATAAAATTAATTATTTGTGTTGGTCAAGCGAAAAATATTGGGGTTTACAGAAAACGATAATTCCTATCTCGTAAAACAACAGTAAATGTTAGATATTAGCAATAATGATATTAATGCTGACTATGTAATGAAGCCCTATATACCTGTGGCGAAATATTACAGTAATATATCTTGCGACAGACTACAGTGATCACCATTTGTTGTATGTCAGATTTCAATCATGCTACGTCATAGGTCACGAGATACAAGCGATTGAGATATATTACACCAGATCACTGTTAAAAACAGATGTCACAATTCATAAATAAATTAGATGAGTCGTAACCACATAAAAAATGAAATTGATGGATTGTTTAGAGAAAAAATAGCATTACACAGCTGTAAAATTAGTTTAAAAAGAAGGAAGACTTTAAAATAAAGCATTAAAGCATGAGGTAAGATATTTTAATGACGTCACACTCCGTACGTATTGTTTCTTACCTGATGAACCTTAATGCCATATAGAGGATACGGATGTGGGCCCAGTTGTTTAGGGGGCGATAAGGCTTATCACAGTTAAACAATAATTTTAAAATCCTGATAAATTCATTTCTGGTAAAACTAACTTGACCTTTTTTTTTTTTTTATTAAGCTGTAACAATCGTCAATGTCTTCATACCTGCCAATTCTAAGGAAAGGGAGAGTTTGATGACATCTTCACTTATCATGTGATTAAGCTAAACACTTCTTAAACAACTGTTCAAACAGTGATTAGACTAAACACAATTTAACAACAATTTTAAAATCCTGATAAAATCATTTCTGGTAAAATTAACTTGACCATATTTTACGAAACTCTTTCACTCTTCATTCTCTTCGATTCGTACCTGCCTATTTTAAGAAATAAACAAACGCAAGTTTTGAAGTAAAGGTAAAATGAGATTTTCACTAATGAAATGATTAAGTAATCACCTCTTAAACTGGCATAATTTAAAGTTGGTATCTTCACAGAGAATCAGGAATTACAGAATTCCATGAAGTTTTATCAAGTTAGATCTACCAGAAATTATCATATTAGGGTTTGAAAAATGTTGTTGAAATGTGATTGGCCTAATCACCTTTTGAACAACTGGGCCCAGATGTAAAAACGGTATCATCTGGTAAAATATCATATGATGATATTACGTAATTTGTCCTTTTCTTTGAAAAGACGTATCATTTTAAGGCATACATATATAAAAGTTATGTGACGTCATCCTTTGGTTATAAGCATTAATGACTGTTGTCAGTACTGTTGGGGGTATGGTGTCAACAGCAAAGGTATTAGAGTGCAGAATAACAGAAAGATATCGAAATACTAAAAAAAATACTATTGTAAAATAATAAATGATCAATTTAACAACGAACAATTTCATATAAGAAACATTTTAGTTGATTCCAATGTGGAAAATATATATCGAAATATTAAAAAGATATCATTGTTCAACAATAAACGATTAATTTAACAACGAACAGTTTCACAAACGAACCATTTTAGTCGATCTGATGTGGATATCATATTTTTACTAAATACGGTCTTAAGATTAGACGAGTTACTTCCCTTGCCAAAAATAATTCTCTTTTGTTTGTTCGAACTGTGAGCATTAGTTTCGACAAAAAAAAAGTTGTTACATTCTATATCATATATCTTGTGCATTCTTGACGATTTTGTACCCACTTATTTTGTATTGTCATATTCAGTAAAAGTATCATATTTGATATTTTGTTATCAAATACATCTTGCATCTACTTTTTATTCCTTCGAAAATAAGTAAATAAAAATGCGAAATGTTTGTGTATTTCTATGTACATCAGTATAAGATAATTCCCTGTCGTCTTTTTTGTAAATTAAAATACGAATATATTGATCATACTAGGCCCAAACATATTCATAAATTGTGGAATCATTTTGCGTTCCGTTTTATTCACCAGAATTTGAATCTTCTTTTTTTCGTCCTGCAATCATATTATTACATTTATTCACATAATGGTGACATTCATAACATTATTACTAGAATCCACAAACAATCATAATTTGATTATTGTATCATGAACGTTCATTTTCTTAGTAGTAACAACCTGACTCCCCGATTCAATTCGATGAGGTACTGCTTTTTAAAACAGATTACGAGGCAAGGATTTTACTGTGTAAACAGAAACACTGCTATGATTTAAGCAGTATGTCATATGATAAAATATGATAAAAATATGATAAAAATATGATAAATTTACTCGTCACATTGAAATATCGCTATCTTCTCTTATTCTGAAACTGCTAGCATGTCAAAACATTTACGTCCTTTCTCACGCATTTTTGAAATTGATATGGCGGAAATATCACCCTAGTGTAGTGTTTTACATTGACATGATATTTTTCGACCAAGGGATATGTTTTTGGATATCTTATAATAATAAAATTACAGATAACGATTTTAAATAAAACTATGAACCTTGATATAAAAACAAAAGGAAAAAAAACGAAAAAAAAAAAACGAAAAAAACAACAAAAAAACAAAAACAAAAACAAAAAAGCAAAAAACAAAATAAATAAAAAAAAAATAGCTGTATGATGCAGTTTTAATTAATGTTTGGCTGTACTTTATCTACCGGTCAATTTATATTGAAAGGTGTCAATATCTCGTGTGTCGTATATACAAACGTAAGAACTGAATATATTACTATATACTCCGTTCCCATTCTTTATTGATCTGTCCGGGCATGATGGATCAGAGCAAGATGTTTACTACAGGGCTGAGCTGTGACAGGGACAGCTGTCACGGACGAGGCAAAACACGTCCGCCTACATTGACAGGGAGCTTGTTGTCTGCTTTCCCAAGTAAAAATATCGTCAAATATTACAGATCGTTCCTTCGGGACGCCAACTCAATTGATAGCCATAGGTTAATTTGTAACAAGTAACATTTAAAATAAAAAAAAAACACCCCATGTATCATTTAAATGTTAAAAAGTCGTCGGCGATATTTTTTTTAAGATATTTAAAAAAACTAGTGAAAAATATCATTTTTGCTGATTTGACAAATCAAATTAATGATTAGAAAATACCAATATATCAGAAAGCCCGACATATATGTCAGCACCTGGACAGGGGGAACTACATTTTTTGTTTACAAACTATCGCTGTAGTCCTAGTTAGCATACGTGGTAGGGGTTTCGTTGATAAAAAATGTAATAAACAGAATATCTAACAGTGTCTTCAGTAATACCAAATATAGTTCACGAGTGGGGTTAATATTTTGATATTTTTCACGAGTGCGCGCTGAAGACACTGTTAGATATCCTCTATATATCGTTTCTTTCCAGAAAGTATACTGCAGCAAGCACCACACCCATCCATTCATACCTTCACGGAAAACACAGTTATACTTTTAACTATTTCAATCGGAACTCCTCGGATATGATGGTATGATAATATGTTAATAATCAAAACATATTGTTCGCCGAAAAATGATTACTCGAAATTTGTGCGGATGAATTATTACAAAATATAACCTTTCTCATTAGGTCTGAGGTCATGTGACCCGAACCACATCCGTGGAGTTCCGAGTGATATCTACTCCAGTCATATATATTAATCATAGATGAGTGCAGGTAATTTTAACACTTTCTTCAAATGCTATTTTTATTATTTAGGAATACCTACCATCATTGGTTTCAAGGAATTCTCACTTGTTAGGAAAGTATTCCGACCGGATGCATTATGCGTCCGTTTTTCATGTTGTTTTATTGAATGTAGGTTTTCACTTCCGGAATTGCGCTGTAGCATATTCCTGTACAAATCAAGATTATGCAAAATAACATCCTCAGCAATATCCGGTTTTTGCATTCTTCTGTTTATCGTGTTAATTGCCTGCAATACACAGAAGCTGATGACGTCAGCAGTATTGATGTCGTAAATATGGTTGGGAAGATCCTGATATCGAAACCGCATACATTTATCTGTAAGGCGAGCGATTTCACTTTCTCTGTCATAACTTCCAGTGGCGATGTCCATTGGCAATACAAGCAAAAAGACGAATACGAGGATTTTGAATTCCTACAAAAAATACCAAAGGGATAACCATTATTATGATTTCTGCATAATCGACTTTGTTTGAAAGCGACAAATAAGATCGATTTTCCTGTTAGTTATATGTGACGTGTATTTCTCTTGACAAAAAACTTGATCTATAAGGTACGGACATACAGACAGACGACCGGTAACATACATACACAATACACACAGTACGGTACGGACATACACAATACACACAGTAACGTACGGACAGTCAGACAGACGACCGGTCACATACACAATACACACAGTAAGGTACGGACATACACAATACACACAGTAACGTACGGACAGTCAGACAGACGACCGGTCACATACATACACAATACACACAGTATGGTACGGACATACAAACAGGCAACCGGTCACATACATACACAATACACACAGTAAGGTACGGACATACAGACAGACGACCGGTCACATACATACAAAATACACACAGTAATGTACGGACGCACAGACAGACGACCGGTCACATACATACACAACACACACAGTAAGGTACGGACATAAAGACAGACGACCGGTCACATACATACACAATACACACAGTAAGGTACGGACATACAGACAGACGACCGGTCACACACACAATATACACAGTAAGGTACGAACAGACAGACAGACGACCGGTCACATACATACACAATAAACACAGTAATGTACGGACATACAGACAGACGACCGGTCACATACATACACAATACACACAGTAATGTACGGACATACAGACAGACGACCGGTCACATACATACACAATACACACAGTAAGGTACGGACATACAGACAGACGACCGGTCACATACATACACAATAAACACAGTAATGTACGGACATACAGACAGACGACCGGTCACATACATACACAATACACACAGTAATGTACGGACATACAGACAGACGACCGGTCACATACATACACAATACACACAGTAAGGTACGGACATACAGACAGACGACCAGTCACATACATAAACAATCAACACAGTAATGTACGGACATACAGACAGACGACCGGTCACACACACAATATACACAGTAAGGTACGGACAGACAGACAGACGACCGGTCACATACATAAACAATCAACACAGTAATGTACGGACATACAGACAGACGACCGGTCACATACATACACAATACACACAGTAATGTACGGACATACAGACAGACGACCGGTCACATACATAAACAATCAACACAGTAATGTACGGACATACAGACAGACGACCGGTCACATACATACACAATACACACAGTAATGTACGGACATACAGACAGACGACCGGTCACACACATACACAATACACACAGTAAGTTACTGACATACAGACAGACGACTGGTCACATACATACACAATACACACAGTAAGGTACGGACATACAGACAGACGACCGGTCACATACACAATACACACGGTAAAGTATGGACAGACAGACAGACGACCGGTCACATACATACACAATAAACACAGTAATGTACGGACAGACAGACAGACGATCGGTCACATACACAATACACAGGAAGGTACGGACATACAGACAGACGATCGGTCACATACATACACAATACACAAAATGAAATACGGACACACAGACATATGAACTTATGTATGTAACTTTTGGAGGGTGATAATAGTGTAAAGTATGTAACTCTTAGAGGGTGGTAAGAAAGTAAAGTATATAAC